>NC_081410.1:580366354-580682604 GCF_030272615.1 Cryptomeria japonica | reverse complement strand
AAATCTTGACTTGTATAATATGACATGAATTATAATATTCAAGTTGTACTCTAAGATATGATCCAAAATCTTGACTTTTCTTAGGCTTGTGTACCAAATTTCTAAATTTTTCGTTTGACATTACTTTACTCTTGACATGATTTTCACTCCAATTTTTAACTTGGCTTGAACTCTAAGACTCTACCTTGATTTGATATGACTATACATTAGGCATTAATACATTCGTACAATGGAAGCTTCACGGACAAGATTAGATTTCTAATACCCCACTTAATCTTGATTGGAGAAGCTATGCATTTGATTTTGACTTTGATATTTACTATCAAATTTTTAAAATCTTCTTTTGATAATTCTTTTGTAAATATGCCTACAGATTAACACTAATGATATATAAAATTTTAGATGTATTTCATCATTATTAACTAGTTCTTTAATGAAGTAATATATGTTGGAATGTTAAGATTGGTCATACTTTTGGGCTTAACTTTTGGTGACTTTGTCAACCACATTCCCTCCCCCCCAATCAATTAAAGAGGGAGTGCAAGGGGGGCATGGGGCATAATTGCCCATTTTTAATAAAGAATTTGGGTTTTATTTTGGCATGTAAACTAACCTTTGTGAACCACCAAAAAGGCTTGATAAATAAGTGGTTGTGTAATTTGAAATATCAATCATATTATAATTTTTTCTTAGCTAGATAATAGAAAGAAAGTGGATAGGTGGTTCACTATGGATGTAGCTCGCATTGGGTGAACCACGTTAAATATTTTTATTGTGATTTGTTATCTTTATCTCTTTTACTTTGTGTTAAATTTATCAAAGAGCCTTGAAATGATACATTCATTGAAGCCAATGTTTGTGTATGCAACCATTTAGGATGCATCTTCATGTGCCACAAATGGAAGCAAATGCAGGGCCTATTATACCTGTTATCCCCATTTTTTAGTTTTGGCGCAAACATGGGATAGCCCCTACAAATTTTGTCTAATTTGTAGCCCATGTGCTCTAAAAACACAAATCGAGGTGAATTTTCATTTCCCTTGTCTGCATTTTAATCCTTGTGAAATCACCTTGATTTGGGTCCAAGTTGTTAATTTGAGAAATTGGCAAAGTGTTCTTTTAAGAGAGTTAGTTTTTTATTTTTAGGTGTATTTTCGGAGAAACTCCGAATTTGCACTTGTCATGTTTCTGAGGTGCATTTTGAGGTTATAAACCCAAAATACACATCTTACTGCACTTCGACTTTATAACCCCAAAATGCACTTATTAATGTTGGCACGAACTGCATTTATGGCTAAGTGTTTGTATTAAAATTGGTTTCTTTTTCTTTTTAATTTACCTCTTTGCATTTCATTTTCATCATTTTGCTTTCTCCTCTTCATGCCCTCTTGGCAAATCATTCCCTTGCCTCATTTGTGTCATTTGAAGGTTCATCAAACACTCATATTTTAGCATTATAGTTTGGGTAAGTCATGTTCTTCCTTCCTCAGTTTTCCTTTCACGTTTTTAGAAATCTATTTTGTGCCCTAGTTTATTTTCGTAATGTTTTAGGGTTTCTATGTTTTACATCAAATTGTTTTTCGTTTTATTTTTTATTGAATGATTCATAGTTTTGATGTTGTTCAGGCCTGTAAGTCTGAACGACATTATATGTATTTGTGTTTGATATCAGTTTTAGTGTGTAGTGTTATTAATTGTACACCTTTATTAGTGTGTTCAATTTCACACTCTCCTAGCATCTATTTTAGTATTTCCCTTTCGTCTATGCATTATGGAACCTTTATTGTAATTAATTAATATTTAATTCAATATTATGGGTCTTATTCTATTTTATTACATCATCACACTCTTATTTGGGCCATTAATTCTAGGTGTGCCCTTTACCATTTCATCATAGTTTATCCTTAATTTTAGACTAATTTCAACTCTCAAAGCATATTTTGCATACTTATGCATTATGGTTTGAGCCATTGAGATAGATTTGGCATTAGATTCATGTTATCTCGCTTCCCTAGAAATTCAAAAAAAAATTGATATGACTAGGGCATTGGGATTCACCATGGTCTCACACTAGTTTCCCAAAATTTTGGGAGTATAATTTGGTAGTCCTATCTTATTTAAACCTGGCTCCACTAAAAAATATATCAAATCTAAGTCAACCTAATCGTGGTTTTAATTATAAAATACCTATATAAGGCATCCTTCTCAATTCACTTCAATAATCTTATCTTATGCTAGCATTATCATCAATTCAAGAGCAATTTCTTCTTCCTCAATAGAAGGTCTGATTCAGGGAGAAACAAATTACATCAAGGTATCTTTACATTATGTTTCAATTATGATTTCATGATGGATTTTATGTGATTTATAATGTTATTGCATCAAAACATGGAGGACTTATCCTAAGACCATTACATCACCTTGAAGGTATAATCATTTGCATTCAAGCATTTCAGCCTTGCCTCAAAAGGCAAGCTTTTCCAATTCAATTGAAGTTCAATTTCTTTTAATTAGGGTTAATTCCTATTAGAATCAAATATCACTAAGAGGGGGGGAGTGAATTAGTGATCTATTGGAAGTTAAAACCACAAACTTATTCTTTATCCATCGATTAACAATGCTTAACAGAAAAGAAGATAAACATGTAACAAAGAATACAAAAATCCACAATACCGGAATTTTTGTGTGGAAACCCGGAAAGGGAAAAAACATGGTGGGGATAAAACCCACAATATTCATATACTATGGTCGGGATTACATAAATATTACATAGATGGGGAATGCACTTGCATTCAGGCTCACTGCCTAGACCTCACTACTCAAATATAGCTTCCCAGAAGGCTACAACCTTCAGGGAAGTCTCATTGACTTACAATTTGTTTTACAATGAGGAAATACAATGAAATGAACTCTTAATTAGCATCTAAATATGCAAGAATGAGTTTTGGTTAAGCTCTGAATATATGCAAGAATGAGTTTCGGTTAAGCTTTGAATCTTTGATTGTCTTCACTCTGCTGAATACTCTGTTTCTATCTCAGTCAGCTACCAGATTAAATGTGCACATGAAATTATACTTAATTTCAACAAAACTAATCACCACACCTCTAACACACCAAAAATCAATCGCCAAATCGATCTTATATATCTAGTCTTTCCACAAAAGCAATCTCCTTCAAGTCGGCTTCAATAAGTGTAACGTGAAGATCAAGTCGGCTTCAATCTTGAACAAAACATAGCACTAGACCAAAAGATTATAATCACATGCTTCCTAAAGGTCTTCCCAATCACCAAGATCTCAAAAACAATCACCAAAAATACCGCAACCATCGAAAATCATTCTGGATCAAAGCATTACCGAAATACCTCGTTTTATCGGTTAATTGTCTACCCGTTACCACCAACTTCCAAATAAGATGAAACACGACTGCCGGATTGAATCACCATGAAGATTTTCCATCAATGATAAACCTAAACAAACAATCAACTACCAAAAGTCACCTGAAATCACCGAATGAGTGTCAATTGCCAACAATTCCAAACATAGGGTTTGACCTAAGGCAAACCCCTTCCCCTAACATCTTTCTCTCTCTTTTTGTGTGCATGAAATAAGTGTGGGAGTTGTACTCAATAATTCCAATAGAGTAAAAAGTGACAAACATGTTATCTTTTGATGGAGAAAAATTCGGAGGACTAGGACAAATTTTTGCTACCTGGTCTCAAAAAAATAGGTCGAACTTCTAGGAATAGGTTCTAAACATCTTCTTTTGCCCATATCTTAGTTGATGGCTCTATGGGACATCTATAGCTTACTATTTCTACCAATTTACATTAATTATCCATGGTTCAACCCTAATTTCACAATTACAAATCCAATTTCAATTTAGAAAGAGGGAACCAAAATGTTTATACAACTAGTGAATCCAATTAGAATTTCAACCCTTTCCTTAATTGGATTGAGGCTATATCTATTAGGTTCACACCTATTTTAATGTATTGGATAATTTGGTTAATTTTTGTTCTTATCCTATGATGTAGAGGATAATGGTCTTGATCAACTCGAAAGGGATATCATCAACCCCTTTCCCAAACTAGGTTCACAATCTATTCACTTTGTTTGATATTCAACCTTCACTAGGCTTCACTCAATGCACTCAACTATGGATTCCAACTCCAAAGACTTATCTAACACATCCAAAGGTCTCAAAACACTCATATAAACTTGACAAAATGTTTTTTACTTATCAAACTCAGGGTTCTAACTTCATTACACCTGGACTACTCTATAAGGCTTATTCCAACTAGCCTTACCTAACGAGTATTTACAACTTAATTCCAAATTATTCCCAAAAAAATTCTTAAAAAATTACATATTCAGACACCCATTTGGAATTCCTAAAACATATCCAAAACTTAGGTATAGGTACTTTGGACCAACTGTACCAACCAACACCCTGCTACACATGAAACTGGGCCAATTAGGCTACTTTTACAAAGAAACCCCTTCAAGATCTTAACACCAAGACTAAATACCCTCAAAAAGTCTTTCCTTAGGGTTAAAATCAACATATTTTCAAGGTTTCATGGGGTTCCATTCTTTTTTAGTCACTCAACCATTAAACCCTCCTTTTTAGAGATTCAAACTAGGGTATCCTCAAATCCACTCTTCCAAACTCTTTAGAACTCCTCCAAAGATTCAAAAACCATCTAATAAACCTTCAAAAACTCCAAAAACCATAAAAACACCCACTCATTTGATTGTTTCACTTAAACTCATTCATGGTACCAAATTTCCACTTACTCATCACACAATTCCTCACCACCCTTCACCTTAGGGTTTCACCATCACATCTCCATGGCCATAATTGCACTTAGAATGTTAGAAAAACCTCTAATACAACTTTCTAGATCCATTCCACAATAAACCATAGATAAATAAAGTGGAATGGGTCAATTCTTCATTTTGACCCTCGAACCCTTACAAAACTTGTCAAAAGTGATTGGTTTTAGAACAATCAATGTGCAAAATGAATTAAAGGAACCTTAAACCAGTGCCAAATGAAAGTTAAAATATTTACCTATCACTTCCAAAATGAATCAGATCAAAAGATGCTACGAATGGAAAGTTACAGTAGTTGGAAGTTCATGTTTTAGACCAAAATTGCAGGGAAAATCATGTATTTCATTGCCAAACTCCAAATATTTACAATGCCAATAAAATTCAACCATAAATAACCATTACTAGGCATGTACATTAGTATTTAAACTTTTCTAATGCCCATCCAACCAACATCAACCTCCTAACCAACTTTCAAAACTAATCATGACGGTTGGAATTCAAAAGTGACAACTGAACTAGTTATTATATGACAACTTTGAAACTTTAGACCCTTATACATCACATAATGAGATCAATACATCCCCAATGGACTCAAATACTCTAATAACACAGAAAAACATGATCACCACATTTGACACAATTTGACAACTTTTTGACACAACTAGACAACATGACATATTGACCCAAACCATTACATCATGGACCATAAATGGTCTTATTACATCACATATTGATCAAAATGACCTAATTAGACTTCATCTAGAATCAACAATACACATTTACTCATGAGGTCTCTTAGTACCCTTGGGTGCTCTTGCACCATACACCCCCCCTACAAAAAGTCTCTTGTCACAAGAGAATGTGTTGAAAAGGGGTCTTCCTCTTACTCCATTAATCCTCCTTGTTGGTCTTCCATTGACCTGACCATAACAAGAAAAAAAATCTATGCCAACTCCACCATGCATTTGCACACTAGATTGCTGCAACAACAACTCCTTGCTACCCCTTGCTTCTTTCACCAACCTGTGACTTGCACCTGCATCAAAACTCCATGGAATATTAATCCTCCAACATCTATCTACTAATTGATGCCATTTGTACTCATTCCTTGGCTATCTAGATCCACCATCAACCTGCAAATCAAAATATGACTTCTTATCCACTTCCTTGGACACATTAGGAGCGATATCAACAAAAGGTTTACCATTCAAGGAACATTCTATGCTCCCAACCATCACACCAATCTGATTACCAACTGAAGTTCGTTGTCTCAGACCTTGCACTGAGGTCTTGGTATGCATCAACACCTTATGACTGTCTTGAACTTCCTTTTGCTGCTGGTAGGGATGTTCAACCACCCCTTTACCTTTGTCCTTAGTTCCTCTAACACTAGGAACATTTGCATTCACACTATATCTCTCATCCATGTGACTCAACAATTTCTTCTTTCCCATGAAGATAACCTTGAAGTCTTAGGAACTTCATCATCGCCCTGCAAAGAGTTCAACATAAAGATTCTTACACCCTTCTTAATGGTGTAAGCATTATTAAACCCATCATACATTGACTCTCTATCATATTGCCAAGGTCTCCCTAGTAGTAAATGGCAACAATCCATCGGTAATATATCACACAAGACTCTATCTTGATATTTCCCAATCTTGAAATTAACATAAGCTTGCTCATTTACCAAAAGTGTTTGCTTATCATTCACCCAAGATGCTCCATAAGGATTTTGATGAGGTAGCCTTTCTATTTGCATCTTATCTACCATTTATTGAGAAACTATATTGTCTTGAGAACCAGAATCAATAATCATTTTACGTATCTTACCTTTACTCTTGCAATGTATCTTGAAAATAGATCTTCGTGGTGTCCTTTTCTACTCCTTGGGTACCACACCAATATGGAGCATTATTACATATATTTTCTCATATGGTAACATTTGACACAATTTGACAACTGTTTGACACAACTAGACAAGATGACATATTGACCCAAACCATTACATCATGGACCATAAATGATCTTATTACATCACATATTGATCAAAATGACCTTATTAGACTTCATCTAGACTCAACAACACACATTTACTCATGAGGTCTCTTAGGACCCTTGGGTGCTCCTACACCATCCTACTTGGTGAAACCCTAGTTCCAAATTACACCAAGTTACATAGTGTTGTTTAGACTTGTAGGTTCGAACAACACTCATTTTTTGCACTTCCCATATTAGGTGTAGTTCGATTTTGCAAGCTTGAACTACACATTGATTAACATAGTTAGGATTTGCAACGTCGAACTACATGTTTTTTTTTTACACTGAGTTGTGTATTTTTCTAAGTTCATCACACGGTATACTTTGGCTTTGTAACCCCAAATTACACCAAGGTCTTTCCCTTGTGGTGTAGTTCAAGGATACAACCCCGAATTACACCAAACTTATTCACACAAAGTTCTTCATTGATGTAGTTCAAGGTTGTAACCCTAAACTACATCGAACTCCCAAATTATTATAAAAGTGTAGTTTATGGTTATAACCCTGAACCACACCAAAAACATTGTACTAAGTGTAGTTCAGGTTTATAACTCCAAAATAATTTTCCCACTTATGAATATAAGTGTAGTTCAGGTTTATAAACCCAAACTACACCTAGCTTGTTACAACTCCAAATGTAGTTCGGGGTTATAAACCCAAACTAAATCATTACACTATGTAAGCCTAATTTTCTTAAGTGTAAATTGGGATTGTAAACCTGATTTACACCATTGCATTTCCTAAGGAAAATTTGGGGTTTTGAACCTATTTTTTGTGAATCCAGAGCATAGTTATGAATGATCTTCCTCAAGCTAGTTGTTCAAATTGAAGGAATATTTTCATGGGTTTTTATCCAGCACATAATGATGATTTTATGTCTAACTCTAGAAGACCAAGTTCCAAATAATGTCATAGTTTCAGCTTCCACAATGCTATAGATGATAGAGCCATCTCCTAGTAAGACAACCATGAAGTTCAAAAAGCAAGATATTCATCCTTTTAAACATAGACCATATCAAAGACATTTAAATAGGTCATTTGGACCTTGAGGAGCGTCTCAAAAGGGTCAAAGAGCCTCCTCAACACTACAGAATGGAGTCAACCATCAACAATAATATCCACTTGGTTTCACCCCTTCCTATGCTTGCACAAAATCCAAAATTTGTGTTTGCAATGGCCAACCATTTTCAACCTAAGAGAAGAATTGTTAAAGATGAAAATGGTAAGAAGATACTTCAAGTTGGACGAAGATTTCTTTGACTCCATCTTCAAATGTCCGAGCATAGGCAGGTATGTTGACATAGATATGTAGACAACCCAAGCTAATTATGGGAGACACTCAGATAAGTGTCGAAGAAGTACGAATGATAATTTGTTGAAAACTCCAAGGCCCACCATTTCTAGATGGCCTAAAACCTTTCACCACAATGACTTCATTAATGAGGTCAATTATTTAGTTACTCTTCTCAGTAGAGTAAAAGGTCTTCTTATCTCCGACAGTTATCATGAATGGATGTATCAATACATCCATACCATTAGGATAAATAAGGAAAGATATATTGGGGCAAACAAATAAGTGATGCATTGTGTGATCAACTCATCAAGGTACAAACCACTTTGAGGTTTATATGAATTTTTACTTGGTGTATGTTGTGGCATCAATGAGGCACTTTCCAGGTTTGTTCATAGAGGGATGTAAAAGATAGGTACCAATTCATGAGTACTACTCCCAACTAGTTCTAAATAATAGCTTACATCATTTCAGGAGAGTCAATGATTCTTTCTTGTATCATTTCATATGCATTCTCAACAAAGATCTACAAAAGAAGAGACTATTTGATGAGGCCTGGGATTTGGTCAACCAGTATGGGTGCATGTTCTTGCAATTTCCCTTTTTCACCTACCTCTAGGTAGGATGTTTTGATGATCAACCCTTCATGCTTCCTAGATATCCATCTGATAAAATTATTCTCATGGAGTTAGCTCGACAAATGGTTGTAGTTCATGAATGGTAATCAGGTTCCCATAAATCTTGCTTCAAATTCACTTTTACTATTGGAAGGTACCCTATCAAATGAAGAAATGAGAAGAGTCACAATGAAGTTTTTCAAGGCCAAAAGAGATTTTGATTATAGGGGAATAAAGAATACATTTAAAAAGAGCTATACTTATGTGCATCTCATAGAGGATATGTGGATTGATTATAGGACTGAAGAAGATATTAGGAGACTTGACTACTATCGTCTCACTCTGGAGCAAATTGAGAACCTCAATCTTGCATACATTCCTAAAGGTTTGAAGGATGATGGAAATGTTTTGAATCCAATGTATGTGAAAAAAAATATTGTAGATATACCACTTCCCCCCATTTAATGGTTTGAGAAGGAAGTGACTTCAATAAGAGCCAGATTCTAGAATATCCTCACAAACACCAATTTTTGGCTTACACAAAAGGGGATCTAATTGAAGCCATTCAACACTGGGTCAAAGGATGATATTGTTGGACCTATTGGAAATAATCAGAGCTCATAACAAAGAACATGCAAGATCTTGTTGCCCCACAAGAGACTCCTAAGTACAAGTTTATGGGTAAGGGTAGAGAAAAGGATCAAGGTGAATATTCTACTCAAGTTGTTCAATAGGAAAAAGAGCCAAAAGAAGGAGAATTTGAAGATGAACTCATGGATGAAGAACAATTAGAGGAATAAATTCTACTAGATGAGGAACAAGAAGAGGAAGAAGGTTCTATAGAGGAGGGCCATGGACGAGAAAAAAATAACAAAATCCCAGCCATGGTAGGAGCACAGTTCAGAGATCAATCCAGAGGCAAAATTGGTTCAGTTTTTGGCTTAGTCAGAAAAATAGACTGAGCAGTTTCTATGGAAGGAAACCTTCAAACAACTATGGAGGAGGGCCATGGGTAGGAATTTTAAAAAATCCCAGCCATGGTAGGAGCACAATTTAGAGGTCAGTCTAAGGCAAAATTGGTTTAGTTCAGGGCTTAGTCTGAAAAATGGACTGAACAATTTCTATGGATTGCAACCTTCGAACATTCTGCCATTACCATACTTGTACCCTAAATTGCCTTTTAAATTTCTGAATAAACAACAACAAGAAATCTTTGACATTTGTGATCAATTTATGCCTGAGTATTTTTCGTACTCCAGAGAAAAACAAAGGGTTTCTTGATTAAAGATTTGGAGATTTAGAGACCGATTTAAAGTCCACGAGCATAAATTATGGACAACATGATAAAGGGCTCCCATCCTTTGTCTCGTGGCCAAATATGCTCCCTATAAATCTAAAACCTAAGAATACCAATAGTGGACAAGATGATATCTGGCCTCCTTCATATGTGTCATGGCCAAACACGGTTCCTCTAAATAAAGCAAGCTTTCTATCAAACCAGAACAATATTTCTCCGCATAATGAGCGCAAAGAAGCCTTCAAGTCAAACACCTTTTCCAAGGAAAATGGGCAGGGCAATTTGTGGGTCTGGAGAAAGAAAGCTCAGGACTTGGCTTCTAATAGAGATAGAACATATACAATGCTTTCAGAGAAAATTGGTCGTCGTCATAAATTTATGCTACCAAACCACTTACTTCTGCCACAAGTCTCACAGCTTCGGGAAAGCGCAATCATTGGTAAGTTCTAGAACTTTATCTCGTCTTTCCCAATTTTATCACCATGGGCGGAAAAAAACTAGAAAGGGCTTCAAGATATTTTTTACACTGATAAGGGTCTGGGTTCTTTATTGCTACTTTCCATTTGCAAGAGTACAAAGATTCAGTTTATAGAAGAAAGGGTTGGTTTTGTATGGTCTACGGTCTCTTTACTATTCCACGGGTTCCAAATTTTAAAACCAATGTTGAGATTTGCAAATATGCCCCTTTTTGGGTGGTTTTTCCTATGTTGCCTCTTGAATACAGGGATCTCGATGTGATTGAAATTCTTGCAAACAAGACAAGCATCTTTATCAAACATGACCTTATGCCTTTCAAACTTACACATCCTAGGGTTCGAGTCTGTGTACTACTGGATGTCTCTAAGCCATTCCCTTCAAAAACCTCTATTCTTTCAAAACTCGGGACTTGGAAACAAGAAATTTGTATTCAAAATCCTGAAGCAGTGAATCGTCATTCTGAAGCTTTGGGTCATTTTAGCTTCCAATGTCAAGGGATCAAATGATCAATGGCTCAAGTTTGTGAGGATCATTCCTTTGATCCTAGGTGTTGTACTTATCAATATAAGCCTCTCTCCTCAATCTCTAATGCCACTAAGGGGTATCAGAAAGAAATGTTTAACTTGCACAAAAATCCAGATTTACTGGTAGCTCCCTTCGAATCCAAATTTTTTTCATGTGCTCTTGCTAACGACAAACCTGAATTGTCATTCCACTTTTTTCACCATCTCATAGGTACTTTGCAGAGTTTTTACCATTTTGTCCATAATTTTAATTATGTCTATGTTCATCTGCCACTATCCAAGCTCTCTATTTTAGCATCAACATACTCTTGTTCTCCTATAGTTGACCCCCCTCACTATTATGTGACTCCAAATCTGGGTGATTCTAAGAAGAATCCTATTTTTGATAAACACTTTATCGATATCATGGGTGATCCAAATAGAGCACAAGGTTTTAAAATATATTCAGTTAATATTGAACAACTAGCTTCAGATCTGTTGTCCTCAACAGGATCCCAGTTATTTGATGAAATCACAAAACAAATTGTAAAGGAAGACGATGATATTTCCAAAGCCTCAAGATCACTCATTAAATATGTCCTCTTACCTGTTCAGGTCAATAATCCAAATGCACTACAGGAGTTCCATTCGGTGAAGATGATTGCAAATAACATTTTATTGCATCCTGGTCTGAGTGTTTTCAATAGTATGGTGGAGGATGTAGGGTTTATGCCTTTCAACATCCCTCTTATAGCCAACATCCCCAAGTCTCATCAGTTACCTCCTTTGTTGTTAATGTAAGTTGAGATGGATGACTTCCAATCTGGGGATTCTGAACTAGCATCCGATCATTTTTCCCCTAAGGAGGTTGTTATAAAAAACATTGAACAAGATGCTAATACCTACTCTGAACCATTATTTGACTTCTCTCAGTCTCTCTCAATTAATCAATATCCTGCACAGATCCAAAACCATATTTTAAAGAAGTTGAGAGGTAAGAAATCATACAAAGCAAAAACTAAGGAAGAAATTAAGGAAGGTATCCAAACAAATTTTGATGGTAAATTTTCTGCAAAAATACTGAGGAGGGCATGCTACTCTCCTCAACAATCATGAAAATCATCTCTTTGAATGTTAGAGGCATTAATGCTTCTAACAAAAGAAATAGGGTCAAGAAGCAACTTGATTCTTCAGGGGCAGATATAATTATGTTACAAGAAACCAAAACCGCTAAAGATACTTTTTAGGCAACAATTCACAAGTGGTCTAATTAGAAGCCTGCTCATGTTCCAACATTAGGTGCATCAGGAGGTTGAATTACTCTTTGGAATCCAAAGTCTTTAGTTGCAATGTCCGTCAATGAAGGTAACAATTGGCAACTTCTTAGTGTTCAATATTTTGATCTCTCATTTATGCTCTTAAACGTTTATGGACCAACACCTACTCATGAGAAAAAGAGATTATGGGATAGCTTAACAAACATCATTCATCAGTTCCCAGAACATAATGTTATCCTAGGAGGGAATTTTAATGCAATTACATCTAATCATGAAAAAAAGGGTGGTATATGCCCTCCATCTAAAATCATCAAGGATTTTGTTTTCTTCATTTCTAATAATGATTTGAAAGATGTAATTACCAAGAAGCGATGGTTTACTTGGACAAACAAAAGGAATTAATTTCACCCAAATTGCAGAAAGGCTGGACAAATTTCTCATCTTTGCAGAATTATAATCTGGAATTTGACATTTTACCCCTCATTTTCTCAGACCACTTTGCTATTTCACTGAACATTACTAGTGCCAGTAAATGTTCAGTACACCAATCCTCCTTCAAATTTGAAAAAATATGGTTTAGGCATCCACATTTCTTTCTCGTCTTGTGCCAATGGTGGGTTAGTGCTCCTTTTCATCACGACACAAAGATGTTCTAGCTTGACAGGAAAATGCAACATATCAAGACTCAAATCAAAGAATGAAATGTTAAAGTCTTTAAAAACATCTTTGTAGAGAAAGACACAATATCTAAGCAACTAGTAGACATTCAAGATCCAATAATTCTTCATGTTTTGGATCTAGGTACACATGAACAACAAAAATAGTTGCAAGAGACACGGGAAGAGTTGTGCAAAAAAGAAGAAGTTTATTGGCGTTACAAGTCTAGGGAGTTATGGTTAAAAGGAGATAAAAATACAAAAAAATTTAATGCTACTGCCAAAGCTAAGCGAGTGAAATGATCTATCTTCTTCATTATTTAAGCAAACACAGGAAATAAGCTTGCAAATGCCATTTAGATTCAAGAAGAAGAGGTTAGGTATTTCAAAAATCTGCTAGCTCCTGATATTGCTCTGAATCAAATTCCAATTCAAGATGAGCAAGATGTTTTGAATAATATTCCACATCTCATTACTCAGCAAGATAATGAGGCCTTAATGAAACCGTTTACCATTGATGAAATTAAAAGAGTGGTATTTTCACTTGCAGCTGACAAAGCACCAGGACCTGAGGATGTTGTAAGTTTTGACTTATTGGCGGCACTTGAGGAGTCTAGAAAGAGTTCTTTAGTTCTCAAAAACTTTAATGCCACCAACATTGTAATCTTGCCAAAAGTTAAAGATCCAAAAACCTTTGCAGACTTTTGACCCATATCGTTGTGTATTATGTAATACTTTTTATAAGATTCTTACTAAGGCTATTTATCTAAGACTGTAGTACTTGATAACACAAATTATCTCTTTGGAGAAAGGGGGTTTTGTTCTAGGTAGAGAGACTGGGGAAGGTTCTTTAATTGATCATGAGGTACTTCATTCAATACATACCTCCCTCTTTCCTTCCTTCATTGTTAAACTTGATATGATGAAGGATTGTGATAAAGTAATCTAGAGTTTCTTACTCAAAGCCCTTCGTAGATTTCGCTTTTCAGATAAATGGTGCAAATGGATCAAGGCATGCATATCGAGAGATAATTTTTCAATAATTATAAATGGGTCTCCAATCAGGTTTTTTTCTACTACTCAAGGAGTCCGGCAAGGAGATCCTCTATCTCCTTTTCTCTTTATTGTCATGGCAGAAGCTTTCAGTAGGTTGATCAACCTTAATCATGATAGAGGTGTATGGCAAGGCATTCACATCCCTAACACTCTTATTTCTGTTACACACTCTTTTTTGCGAATGACACATTGTTATATGGAAAATCATCATATCAAGAGGTCATTCAAATTAAGAAAGTGCTGGAATTATACACTTCAGTCTCAGGCCAACATATCAACCCACTCAAATCCAAAACTTTCATTCTCAACACCAAGCCTATCATCAGGAAAAGAATCATTAAAACTTTGGGTTTTCAAGTAGATGACCTGCCAAGTGCACACTTGGGTATTCCACTTTTCATGGGTCTAAACAAGATTTCTTTTTGGAAAAATGTTATTGACAAAATCAAGAACAAGATATCAACATGGAAAGTTAGATGGTTGTCTTTGTCTAGTCATATTCTCCTCATCAAATATGTCCTAGATGCTATCCCCATTTACTATATTTTAGTGCTCAAAGCTCCCAAGTTTGTTCTACTTCAAATAGATAAAATTATTAAGAGTTTCTTGTGGAAAGACAACTTATCAGAAGACAACAAGATCCCTTTCATCTCCTTGCGTTCAATGTCAAGCGGGAAGAGAACAGGAGGAGCAGACTTTCTTGATCTGACCAAGCACAATATAGCTTTTGGAGGAAAACTTGTTTGGAAAATATACTCAAAATCAGATTCAAAATGGTGTCAAATAATGCAGGCCAAGTACCTTGATTTAAGTGACCATACTAGGATTTTCACTATTTCTAATCCATCGGAAGGCTTCGTTATGTGGAAATTCATGATGTCCTCCAGAGATGTGGTAACTCAATACATTTCTTGGCAAGTGCATAATGGGGAGTTTATCAGCTTTTGGCTTGGTTCATGGAATGGTTTTCCATCATTAGCCCAAACTCCTCAATAACAGTCAGCAATACCATTTTTCACACTTAAATGGGTTCAAAGCTAGTAGACTATGTGAGTGGAATCAACTTATACTCAGAGTCAGTCAAATGGAAGGATTTTACTATTGATAGGATTGAAGATGCAACCTCTCGTCATTCAACAAATCCTTTCATAGAGAACGGTTTTTTTGACAAATAAAGAGGACAAAATCATATGGGCTCCCTCCAAAGATGGAAATTTCTCAGTCAAAAACGATTGCACAACTTTATAACCTATGGAAAGTCAACAACAGGAGCAACGTGACTTCCTTTTCTATTGGAACAATGCAGTCATGCCAAAAGCAGGTACCTTCTCTTGGTTAGCTTTGAGAAATAGAATCTTAACCAGTGATAAATTAGTAAAACTCCAAATATCCCAATAGTTCAATTGTGTCTTATCTGATCAAGAATTTGAAACTGTTGATCACTTACTCATTCAATGCCCCTTTGGACAACAATGTTGGAAGTTTGTTATGAATAAATTTCATTTACAAATGCCTCTGTCAAACACAATATGGGATGTCTTTCAAGCCTGGCCTTTTCTCATTAAGTCCTCCGTTTTTTCATGAATTTGGAAAATCATCCCAGCCTTAGTTTTGTGGTCTATTTGGTGGGAACACAATAAGATAATTTTTATAAAAGTCTCTTCCTTTGTAGATAATGTTTGTGTGGAAATTGAAAAACCCATCTTTGAATTGGTTAATGTCTATGTGCAAATTCATCATAAATGCAACTCGCCCTTCACCTCTTGGGATGGGTCTTTTCTAAAAGAGTGGAAATCTATTTATATTTCTCCCATTGGTAACATGCCCCCTCACCCTTGCAATCCTAAAAGTGATAGATCACTCATTATTTGGCTTCCCCCGGTTCAATATTATGTCAAACTCAATTTTGATGGCTCATCTCAAGGTAACCCAGGTATGTCTGGAGTGGGAGCTTGCATAAGAAATCACTTGGGTGAACTAGTAGCTTTTAAATCTTCATCGTTGGCCAAGAAATTTGGTTTTAAGAAAATTAATGTTGAAGGAGATTCCACTTTGATTATCAATGTGTGTAAAACCTGAATGTCTTACAATTGGAATACATGCTATCTTCTATCTCAAGCTTGGGATCTACAAGACTCCTTTGAAGGTTTTATTCTCTCCCACACGTTCAAAAAAGGAAACAAAATGGCGAACAAATTGGCTAATATGGGCTATGACAATTATGAAATTGAGTCACATTGAGGTTGTAGACTTAGATTCTTTTCCCCATCTAAAGGAAATTGTTATTGATGACATTCAAAAGTTAAACAAGGAAATAAAAACATTACACTTTTGAGGCTGAGAAGTTGCAGCAAACGATGAGTGTCCCTAGATGTGAGATCAGACTGGTTAGAGATTGTTTCAGTTTGACCGAAGTGGTGTTGCTAAGATGTTGATGAAGAGCAAATTAGTTCATGTTGGCAGAGCTGAGTAGGATGCACAAGTGATCAAGTCGGGATAGCTATATTGATAAAGTTTTGTGTTGTTTCAGTGATCATATCGGGATAATTTATACCGATTAAGTGTTGTGCAGGTGATAACTGCTTAGGTGGTCATATCAGAATAGCTAGGCCAATGCCGAGTTGTGTGGAGGAAATTGCTATTTGTATAAGTCAGGTCGATGTTGAGTTGTGTGGAGTTTTCGTTGCGTTTTGTTAGATCGGGATAGCAATGTTGAATGTCAAGGCAGAGTCACTTATCGGGATAGTTGAACATAGGTGGAGTAGCGATTTTATGTAAAATCAATAGAACAAACTGCTCTAATATCAGTATATCGAAATAGCTATGCCAGCTAGGAGACCGAGGATACCTATCAAAGTAGCTATTGAAGGCAAATTGACACATTCTTGCTATGTCGATAGTGTAAACTATTCCGATAGAGGAGTATGAAGAGAAGTCCCCTTGGTAAGTTCATCGGAATAACATATGTTGATATGTTGAAGGACTGTGGGTATGCAATTTCAGAGTAACTATGCCGATGGAGGTTCAAGTTGGGTCATCAAAATAGGTTTGTATTGACGGGTTAGTGCCCAGAAGCTAATCGGATAGTGTTGGCTATTTTGATGGAAGTTCTCATCGGAGTAATCTATGGCGATGGGGATAACAATGTCGAATGTCAAGACTCACTTATCGAGATAGCTGAACATAGGCAGAGTAGTGATTTTATGTAAAACCGATAGAACAAACTACTCTGATATCAGTATATCAGAATAGCTATACCGACCAAGAGACCGAGGATACCTATCAGAGTAGCTATTGAAGGTGGATTGACACATTCTTTCTATGTCGATAGTATAAACTATTCCGACAGAGGAGTATGAAGAGAATTCCCCTTGGTAAGTTCATCGGAATAACATATGTCGATATGTTGAAGGACTGTGGGTATGCAATTTTAGAGTAACTAAGATGATGGAGGTTTAGGTTGGGTCATTGGAATATGTTTGTATTGATGGGTTAGTGTCCAAAAGCTAATCCGATAGTGTTGGTTGTTCCAATGGAAGTTCTCATCGGAGTAACCTATGTTGATGAATTTTGTCACCATGGAGCTTGAACTTTGGAATACCTATGCCGATAAAGGTGAGTTGATAGTGTGGCATCGAAATAACTTGTTCGGTCGATCTAGCATGATTTTTCTATGTCGATAGTTATGGCTATTCCGATGAGTAGTCATTTGGCTTGAAGCTTTTCAATTCAGGATAACCTAATTCGACAAGGTCTGTCAACATGGTGATTGTGCTTCAGGATAGCCTATGGTGACAAGGGAAATCAAAGGTGAGTTTCCCATCGGAGTAACTAATGCTGATGAAAGGAACTAAAGGCATCACAATGTCATCGGTATAGGTTGTGAAGGCGGTATAGATGCGAGAGGTTTGCCCGACAGTGATTGTTATGCTGATGAAGGGACAAGGTGTGATTTTGGGATAACTATGGCGATGAACACGAGGGTAGAAAAAACCAATTGACACAGTTGTTCGACATAAGTGTTTAACTGTAAGTTACTCGATATGTGCAACATGTCTGCATAACATGAAGGTTAGTCATGGCATGGAGATCAACTAATCTAAGTAGCCCGATTGTCCACATGGTAGTTGAACTGTCTTGACCGAATAACCTAGACGACAAATGTTAAGACATGCGTACCCCAAGTGGTCAAGAAGATATGTTAGGATGCTGAATGAGGCAGTTGGTCCATCCAATCAATGTAGAGGTCGAAGGACAAATCATATACGTTTGCATGTCAATAGACTCACAATCTGATGATGGCTACCTTGTTCTCAATAATGAGGTCAATGTTGGCTATGTAATATGTTTCATGTTAGAGGGCTATTAGAGATATCTGTATAAATCTCTTGCCCCCCTTTTTAGTTTAGTCTTGCAAAGCAAAGCGCATCGACCATGTAATATTTCCTTCTCTGTTTTAGTTAGGTTAATATGGTGTATTTTGGGCCTTTAACCGAAGGTTTTCTTATTGGCTATTTCCTCCTGGGTTGCCCTTTGAACTAGTTTTTGTACTCTTATTTATAAATTAATATATTAATGGCTTGCCACTTTTGCCAAAAAACAAACAAAAAACATTGCAATAAAATTCATTCAAATTGTGTAGCATTTTGAGACTTTGAGCTTATTTTATAAAGCATTTTTCAAGTAAATAAAGGAGTAGTTGTGCATTCAAACTTTGTGCTGAAGCATTATTTCATATGAGCGCAATGTTCTTATGTCAATGCAATTATATGACTTTTGTTTGAAGTATAATGTTATTGTTGTGAGTTTTAAAATGAGTTTGAATTTGATATTTGAAAGTCTTTGAGCTACAATATCACGTTTAGAAGTAAGAATCAAGAGTCAGGAGATAGGGAAATTTTGATGTCTTTGAGCTTCAAATTTTCTCTCTCATATGTTTTAGGTAGTATGATATTTGAAAGTCTTTGTGCTTCATATATTGTTATCTTTGTTGTTAAACCTCGATAGGAAATTCTAGAAGTCTTTGTGCTACACAAGTTTCTTAGTACAAGTATTAATTGCATTAGTACATTGTTGAGTTGTTCTTTCATTCAAATTAACTCTTTATTGGTTAAGAGAATAAGGAAACATTCATTCTAAAAGATAGAATTGAATGATTGTAATGCCCTTGGATAGAATAGAGTAGTTGATTTTAGAATAGATACCAGTTACGTACTGGAGAGGCAATAAGAAGACAACCTCCCCTTTGTGAGGAGAAATTTAATCTCGTACACTATGGCTAAAACTCACATTTTGTAAACCTTTCTAGTTTACCATATTTTCAACCAACAATACCTATGAGCCATTCCTCTCAATTCACACCAAACTTCCAAACAATTGGATGCAATGGAAAGGATAACTACTATTTCAAAGTGCTCTTAGATGCTACTCGGTTTCCTTTGCTCTCAAAGATAGTAGAGAAGACTATTAGAATATGTACAAAAGCATTACACAATATATGACGACTAAGTTGCAAGATTATTTATCTCTCACATAATTTTTTTAAAAGTTTCATTAATGTATTTTGATTATTTATAAATATTAATCTATACATTTAAATTTAAATTTATTAAAATATTATGTAATTATTTATATTTTCATACTTTTAAAATAAGATAGTTTTTGTAAATTTTGTATGCAAATTTGTCTAGATAAATAGAAATGTATAATTATATTTTTGTATTTGTAATATGAAAGAAAAAGATAAGATTTGTACATAAAAGTTTATGGTTAAACAAAAAAAATAGATGTAATTATTATGTTTCATATTTTTATTTTACCAAATCTTATATTTTAAATTGAATTTTATATTTTATGTTTGATAGCTGCCTTTATAAAGCTTTCTATAAAGAAAATGCCTTTTTCTTTAAAAAAAAAATATTTCACTCAATACATGTTAGTTAGTTATTCATTGAACTATTTAATTAATAAAAATATCTTAAAAAGAGATTATTAAGTCATTTTGTTGAGTTTCAACATTATACTATTTACATTAACTAGGACATGCATAAAGATACTATCTTCCTAGTTATAAAATAAAAATAGAATTGTGTTATATTGATTCTTAATTTTACCCCTCTTATTGATTAGAAGATTTAATTTTTTCTAATGATGAATCATACACTATAATCATTTAATTAATAAAAAAAAATAAAAAAAATACACACAATCTAATGAAAAATTAATTACTCAACCCTAAACATTTCAATTGAATCTTGCAATATGATCAACCCTAAACATTTCAATTGAATCTTGCAATATGATCAAAACATTGATGACACAGTTTAGTTCTCATATTTTAAGATTTTATATCTATCATATTTTAGATAGTTTTAAAAAAAAATATATTACCACCGAAAGATACCAAACTTATATAAAATTTTTTACCATCGAAAGATATTTAACATATTCCGAACAAATTTAAATCTCCACAAACGGGAAAGCAACTTGTGAATTACGTTTTATAAATTGCTCTTGGCTTCGCAGCGTCTAGCTATCATTCTAGGGTTTAAATTTCTTCTCTCCGTCTGAATTCACCGGTCATTTCTGTTTGAACGAGTAGGATCTCGTGCTGCTGTTAGTTCCAGTTTTTTGTTCTTAATAATTTGGGCATTGAAAAACATTTGTCGACTGGTTTTAGACATTCTCTTTCGTTGAGCTTCAACCGAATTGCTATATCATTCCCTTTTATGTTGTTTCTGTTTTGTTTCAGCCCATAAAATTTACATTTAACATCATTAATTTTAATTATTGGGTTTTTTAAATGCTCAATTTTGTTACTGTGACCCTCTTATGCAGGTCCCGGAATTGGAACGCTGCTTAATTTATTTTATTGGAAGCTTTCAGACAATTTCATGAACATTGACAAACCTTTACGTTTTCCATTTTCATAGAGTAATACTATAAAGGCAGGATGACAGAAGACAGCAAACATTGTCAGCCATCATCTCACGGCAGGAATTATGGTTCTGGTTATTCCATTGAGAGCGATCAAAGCAACCCATTTCGTGAATCACGAGCAACTGGTCACTTTAGGGGCACCCATGATGGCAATACATCCAAGCGCAGTGGCCCCTGGCATCAAAACCAAGTGGGTCCACCCAGAGAATTTAGACAAGGGATACATGACCATCGTAGCAGAGATAGTGCTAACCCATATGACCAAATCTCAGGTCCCTGCAATGTGCAAGACAGGAAAGCTCATAATGCCTTCTCTTCTCAAAGGGCCAGTAATGCCCAAATGGCCAGTGCCAACATGGATCGTTCTGGCGGGTGGCTAGATGACGACAGCTTTGTACGTCCAGAAAATACCTCTCATGCTTCTGGCTATACAAATTCACAAAAGCATCTACATTCTAAATATCATGTCAAAGATAAACATCAATTCATCGAAAGGCCAGAGCAGTTTAATAGAAGTTCGTACAAGGATAACCGCAGTCTTCAATTTCAGGAAAGCAATACAAGGCAAAATGCAGATTACAGCGAGAAGTATGGTGCTACTTCCCATAATTCTAATTTTAGAGGCTCAGCTGATAAACAAATCAGTTCAACAAATAATTTTAAAGAGACTTGTTATGGCAATGTAAATCTCACAGAGGATGAAGAGGAAGAGGACGACGACGACGACGACAATGATAGTGATTCTGAAAAAGATCTGGCTATAAAGAAGGTGCATCAGAAACTGTTGCCCAAAGTTAAAGAGGTCGTAGACAAGATATGCGGGTCTTCCAAGCCAAGCCTTGTTGGTAATATTGAATTGTCATGCTTAGTTTGTTCTCCACTCCAGTATTTCAAAGGATGGAAAGCAGTGTTGGCCCATGCCCAAAATTTTAGGAAAAAAAAGGTAATTCAACACCGTGGCTACTATCTAGCTCTTGATAGTGTCCTTAAGGACAAGGAGGAGCACGGAGAAGGGCAAGACCAGGAAATGCCATCTGCTGCTCGTTCAGCCCTCATTGATCTAAATCTCTCAGAAAGCCATCTCATAGTGTGGCCACCTGTTGTAGTTATAGAAAGCAGTGACTCAAAATCACAATTGAGTCGAGGCAATGCAACTTCAAAAGAGACTCATATAAATCAAGGCGAAATAAAAAAGGAAGATGTGATGATTCAGACCCTGCTTTCTCAAGAGTTGCAAGGTCTTCCTTACAAAGATATTATTGTCTGTGAAAGAAACCGATTCCTCATCTTGTTTGATGCATCCTCCGTGGGTTATATGGAAGCCAAAGTAATGAATGACAGACTACGTGAGGGTAAACGTGGGCGGGAAGATTGGCTGCGCTTTATGGACCATGGAGATTCCTTTCTCTCCACAAAATATTATGGAATAACATCATTGCTGTTTGGTTATTTGGCTGAACCGGCAGATATGAGGGTCATTGATCCAAATAGGACCATTGTCAAAGATTGGTCAGAAGAGAGCTATTGTGAGAAAGTGCAAAGCGCAAATAAGAGAATGAAACAGGTAATGGATATTATACTATTATTGGCTGTTTCCTTTTAACATTCAGCAGCCACCCGTTTCTTTACTTCAATGACTTTTTCCTTTGATTTTGTTCAGTATCTTCTCTGTCTTCACACAGCAATGCATTCCTAATGATTTATATGTATATTTGTTGCATTTTTACAATTGCAAAGCATATTAAGTTGCTTGGGTTACAAAGATATCTTGATAAGTGAAACCAAATAGTTGAAACACCTCCATTAGTTGCAAGAACATACAAGCAGGAATAGTTGAATCAAGAGGATGTTGCAGTATCAATGGATGTTCTGTGGAGATGCCGAACTACTGGTAAATCTCCACTATTTCCTTGATTACAATTGGTTCCCCATTATCTATAATGATAGCTTGCGGTTTTGCAAATTGATAGATGATTTGGCTGTAGAGAAACATTGCAGTCATTGGGTCCTTTGCTGCGGGAACTGCCACAGCCTGTACCCATTTTGTGAAGCACTGACTAGCATTAAGTATGAACTGGTATTGTTGAAACCATATTAGTTTAATGGAGCCTATGATGATAAATGTTCAGGTTGAGAAAGGCCAGGGAGTAGCAATTGAATGCAATGGTTTTACAGGCCTGTGAATTGTGGGTGTGTGAATATGACATCTGTGAGATTCTTCTAATGTGTAAGCTTTCTTAAAGTGGTTAAGCCTTAAGTAGCCCGTGCAAATGAATTTACAGGCAAGGAGTCTTTGCTCCAAAGTGCCCATCACATATGTTGTCACAACAGTCCAGCAATGGTACTCGAGGTTTCTCTTGACCCGGGCAATCTGTGGGGGGATCTTGTTAAATGATTGCTTGCAAAGTTGCTTAAAAGTTGATTTTTCTGCTTGCATTAGCAGTTAGCATCTTATGGGAAATTGAATAGATCTATCCTCCTTCAATAACCAGAACAAGTATTTTCACTTCCCTCATTTCTCTTTTAAGAAGAGGAAGAAGACTCTTGTTTATTATAATGAAGAGATAATGATTGAGAGGGTCACCTTGTATTAGAACTTGAGAGGAGTGGAACATGATTTTGAAGTGCCATTCCATCAAGTTCGCACATATCCATCTTTGGCATGAAGTGCCTAGAGCTACCCATAGAAAGAAGTATTTGGGTGATGGTCTTGCTTTAGATCTTAATCAAAGCAAGAAGCTGCATGCCCTTTAGAAGACATCTTTGCTTACCAAGTTTTGTGTTGTGTATCCATCCATTAAAATTCTCTAAAACCTTGGAGAGAAGCTATTTGTTTGAACATGTTTCGAGATCTTAGACACCCCTTTCATTTTGCTTTGTCACATTTGGGAAGGTTTTCTCCTTTATCTTGATGGGTTCTTCATTTATGGTATCTTTAATGTGTATGGGGTCCATCTCTTGTACTTTTGGATCATCTATGCTTGAAATCTTTCGAGTGACTTGATTCCTTCCCTTTCCTCTTGTTGAAGCTTTGGTCATGGTTCAGTCAAAATAATTTTGCAATAAAATACACAAAAAAAATTTAAATATGCCAAAATTTTCACTAACTTTATTTAAGCCCAGGCCTCACTTTTTTGAATAAACTCCAATAAATTCAATGATTTGTTGCCTTGGCAGCAAATTTGGTCAAAACCCTAATTTTGAAATAGCTCCTTCAAAACCACTTCAAATGATCTCAAATCTAGATTGTAGTAGCTTCAATATGTTCTTGATCAACCTTCTAAATTGTAGGAAAAAAATGCCTTGTTGAAAGAGATATGTACTTTACAATCTGAACTCCTAGATTGAAGAAATTGCCTAATTACTTGCCTTTAGACTCAAGATCATGCATTGACACCACTTATAATGAACTAATTTGCAGAAGAGAAGAATAGTTGGAAATGCGCTGTAAATAATTGATAATAAGAAGCTGTTTTGAGGGCTTAAAAAATTAAAATTGAAAAAAACAAGGTGGGGTAAATTGTGGAGGAAGAAATCTCTATTAAAGTACTGAAATTAGCCAATATTAGATTGTTCAAAAATATAAAACAAAGGGAAAAAACAAAAAGCGTCCAAAAATTAAAAAGTAAAAGGGTGAGTGACATGATAAGAAGGAAGTTATTTTTTGTAAGTCTAATTAAGTGTTTGCTTAAAAGACTTACCGCAAACAAAGAGGACCCTTATAAATTAACTCGACCAAGTCATTTCACCTCACCAACAACGCAAGTGCCAGAAGCAAAATTGACAAGGGTGACAGTAGCAAATTTGACAAAAAAGTAGGAAAAGTTCATGAAGGCTAGGAGGGAAAGGAAGTTTGTACAACAACCTGCAAGGTCCGTATGACATTCTTAGCAGTCCATACGAGGTCCAACCACGAGTTCATAGGGTCGTATGGTGGAGGTGGCGCAAGTAGAAAGGAATCCATACGATGGTAAAACTTCGACCTAGTTGTCCACAAGGAACCCATACGAAGGTAACCTCGACCCATTTGTACGTGGGTATTGGATGTGCAAGGCCATATGCGGGAGACAATTCGTACGATGATAGGAGAAAGTGGTTGTATGGAGACATACAATCAAAGCCATATAGGGTAAGCGTTCCATCGTGGCCATGCAAGGAAAGTCATTGTTCATACGGTAAAGGAGTTTCAAGATTGGACGAACAGGGAGGTGTACAAAAGCTGTACGACAAGGAGCTATTGGTGAGGCTGTATGAGGGGCACACCGAACCGTATGTTGAGGGCAAGCACAAATAAGGTGTACGAGGGAGAGAGTCTGTACAAGGGTGTTGAGTATTAATTGTTCGAGTACAAAGAACCACACATGGTGAAAACAAGTTTTGGCAACCCATGACAACTGAAAAGGAGTGACAGTTGTACTAAGTACTTGCTAGATTATAAAGCTGAGAAGGACAAAGGGCAGCAGTAATTATCAAGGTCAGTTCCAGTCATGGCGAGTAGTACTAAAGGAAAGAAACATTCCAAACCCCAAACTGCAGGAGGAGGAAGATAAAGGAATGATGACATAGTCATGACAGACTCCATTACTTGGGAATATTTGACAAGCAGTGAATGTAGAAGCTGGTGGTAGTACAAAGGACGACGTCTGTCATGCTTAGGTGGACAAAGCAGTCCGATTGTCATTTTTTAACTCCAAAGAATTTGAGCCCTATCTACGCGCCATGGTTGTTTGCTATAACTAGGTCAAGCGAGAATCAACCATTGAATATCATGGGTGCCAAGTGATTATTTTGTATTGGCCATCAAATTTTACTTGGGTGTCGAGCATCTCTTCTATTGGTAATTATATAGGGAAACCAAAGGTGAATCCACATAAGAAAGAACCATTAATTGAATGTGTGTGCCACCAAGGTTTGACACCAGAGGAGCGTGAAGGTAGCTTGAGCTCGAGAGTAAATAGAGAATCGAAGAAGAATTTCCTCGTGACACCAGAATGGAAATGTATATTGGACCTGCTCAAGTGCCGGTTGTGTTGATGTGTTTTTTAGGCACAATCGAACACAAAATAAAAAACCAAAAGTATTCTATCCTCTCTTGATCAAAATCTTCTTGGATGCTAAATTGAATGATCAACCAAGATGACTCCAAGGTTTCTATAGTCAGGTCATGACATGTGGATAGCTCAATTGGTTATTGCTGGTAATCCAAGGAGACTTACATTGAATACTTGAATGCTTGAATTGCTGGAACTTAGATTCTCAATTGGTTGATGTGATTGCTGGTAATCCAAGGAGACTTACATTGAATACTTGAATGCTTGAATTGCTGGAACTTAGATTCTAACTACTTGCTTGGAGAATAAAAAAGAGTAAAAGAGATGGGTTTAGGAAGACTATGCTACTCCTAAGAATGCAAGAAACGATTAACGATTAGGTGAAATTCAACTAAGCTCCACTTCGCCATCAAAGAACGACTCCACAAAGCTAGTGTGATCTTCTAGGGAGAGCAAAACGATGTTCAAATCACCACCAACAGCATAGATACCATCAAGACGATGCATATCAATGAGGCAAGTAGCAATTGAAGTTAAGCTCATTTAAAGATTCTAGCTGACCACACAAGACAAACTTACAATCAGCAAGTTTTTAGTGGTATGGATATATGAATTTCATCATCAATTATTCACAATTCCTTTCATTCATCTAATCGACATGAAAGCAAATGAGAAGTAGAAATCATGTAGCTTGTTGAAATAATACATTTCACCATATCTTCAATGAAAGAGTATATTCATTTACAAGCCTTAGCAACAATTTCTTCTTCTCCTACTCTATTCTAACTGCTATTTGCTACTAAGCTATTCTTGAGCTACTAACTATTAACCTGCTATTAACTATTAACCTTTACAAATGATGAGATTTGAGCCTTTTATAGATAGCTCTTTACAATGAATGGCTTAGATTGACTCACAATCAATGGCCGGGATTACAAGATGAAAACCCTAATTAGGGTTTGTTAAAACAACTCCCTCTTGCCAATGAGAAATTTACATTTAGGTTCGATATTGAATGCAAACCAATAGAAAATGGGGATAGGTAGTTCAAAGTTTTTGTCTCCATATGATGAGTCAGGTGCATTGCATCTAGACATGCTGACATAGAACCCTTTGATTGGTTGAGTGATGACAAGGATGCCACCTCAATTTGCTTGTACTTGATACGTCATCATGAATGATTATTGATGCCTTGGATAATATCTCTTGATACTCACTATTTCAAACTTTTGCAGTGATGATGATGAAGGCATGTTCCCGAATTATATCATGTTGTTCAAGATAATCTTCTAACTTTGATTAACTCTTCTGGAACTATCCTCTTGAATGTCTCAATGCTGAAAGCCATGAAGTTGCAAGGTGTATATGTTGACTTCCTCTTAGTCTTGAATCTTGATATTGCCTTGGAATGAACCCTTGATGTCACAACTGCTTTTTCACTCCTTTGGAATTCCTTCTATGTGATTCCCTTCGTGCTGTTGATTTTTTTTTTCATTCACATCCTTGGATGTGTGGATCATGTTCTTGTATTGGTGAATCCTTCCCACGCCGTCAAGGTGTCCCTTTTGAAGTTCTCAAACCTGAAGGGCAAAATATTTTACATCAAAACATTAAGCAATTAATGAGAATAATACTTGTACTTCAGCAAATCACTCTTCCTAAAAAAACCCCTCGCAATCTGGAAATCACATTGAAAAATCAGAAAATGCAAATCTGGAAATGTTCCTTAACTGAGTTTTAACTTGACATCAGATCTGATAAATTTTTATTAGGTCTGATTTTAATGACCTAACTCAGGTCTGTACCAAATTAGCTCCTTGAATTGCTTTGAGATAAATTTGCTGACTGTTGAAATCTTTCTTATATATATATATATATATATATATTCCTGAATTACTTTCACACACAGCCGACTTGATTGCATTTTAACATTTTCTATTAAATTTGAACCTTTGGTGCCAATAATGTTTATTCCTGCCGCTGCTTGGTGTGATCCAAAGAGGAATTCAGACTTTTTGACCTTCAAAGGAAGAAGGATCGGATTATAGATGGTCAATGGAAGTGATGCCGGACTTTTGCATGGGCAAAGGAAATGGGATTGGGTTTTTGGAGGGTCAAAGGAAGTCAGGTCGGGGTTTTAGGGTGGCAAAGGAAGTGTGGTCGGAGTTTTAAGGGAGCCATGGAAGTGTGGCCGAGGTATTGGGGTGGTGTTGTGACCTTTTTCACACATCACCCCATTAATGATGGGGACCCTCTCCTTTCCTGCTCTCTAGGGTTTTTGTTAGTGCCTCGTGGCCTTCTACTTCAGTTTTGCTCGGTTTTGTCAAGTTTTTAACGGTTTGAGTCCTAAGGATTGGAAGTCAGTTTTTGCAAGCCAAGTGATAGCAGAGTCCAGACACCATCAAAGTGCCTAGAAAGTCCAAAGGACAAAGAACGCAATTGATTTGAACGAATTTGAACAACTTTCTATTTTTAGAAAGTTTGCTTTTTTTGCTTTTTCCTAGTTTTTAGGAAGTTTTGTTTTTGGCATTTTTAGCCCGATCCTTTGTATGACTATTTTTAGAAAGTTTTCCCTATTTTTTAGGATGCCTGTTTTTTGCTTTTTTGGAGTGGGGACCTAGGTTTTGCATTGGTACCATCGACCTGCCTCGATCGCGATCAAAGATTTCCATGTTTTGACCTAAAAAGCCAAGTTCCCACATTTTAGGGGTCATGACGCTTCATATAGGTTACCTGAGTTTGGATTTCAAAAATCATTCTAATTTGGCGAAAGTTGGTGAAATTATCAAATTTTGAAGTTTTTCAAGTTTTTTCTCCGAGTCTGGCTAATCAATGTGGGATGGTGAATGTTATCACAGGAAAGATCAAAAGTCCGCCCATGATGAAGAAGCTGCCTAAGTCTCTCAAAGTCCGCCTTGATATGTGGTGCCTGAGATGGGAAAAGTCCGCCCTACCTTGCCTTGAACCAGCTCAAACTCCACCCTCCTTGGTGCCTAGGAAGAGAAAAAGTCTGCCCAAGAAGAAGGCAAGGTCATGAACTTCAAAAAATCCACCAAGGTGAGGGTGCACAAGACTCCAAAACTCCGCCCAAGGTCATGAACTTCAAAAGTCCGCCCTCCAAGCAAAAAAGATGGTATTGTGAAACCCAAAGTCCACCTTGAAGCATAAGCTAAAAAGTCCGCCCAAGGTAAGTAGTGTTGCGAGCTACCAAAAGTCTGCCCTCCAAGCAAGGTGAGTGGTGCCTAAGACTCACAAAGTTCGCCCTTCAACACTCAAAAGTCTGCCCTCATGGTATATACTAAAGATATCAAGTGCCCAAGGCAAGAAAAGTCCAACAAAAGTCCACCATGGATAGGATGCATGAAAGTCCGCCTTGATGGAGACCCTCCAAAGTCCGCCTTGAAGTTGAGTCCAAGAACTCCGCCTTCCTAACATCATGGCCAGCCAGAACTCCGCCCTGCTCTTGGTTGCATTGGAGCATGCCTCCAAAAGTTCGCCCTTCAAAGTGCCTGAGATGGCAAAAGTCTGCCCTACCTTGCCTTGCACAAGACTTTAAAAAGCCTGCCTTAAGGAGGTAGTGAGTGGGAAGTGGACATAGAAAGTCTGCCCTCAAAGTTCCCAAGAGGTAAAAAGTCCGCCCAAGGTGCCTAACTCCAAAGTCCGCCTTGAAAGATATGTAAAATGGTTCCTAAGTTGGAAGAAGTCCGCCCTCCAAAGACTAGGGAAGGGAAAGAAAGTCCGCCATCCATGAGCAAGTTGTGAGATCAATGGAGTCTGCCATGTAGGAGAGATGGAAAGTCCGCCCAAGCAATGGAGCATGAACAAAGAAAGTCCGCTCTATCTTGTGACTCAAGGCCTTCAAAGTCTGCCCTATGGGTGATGCGCAAGTTATGAGACAAAGGAAGTCCGCCTTTCATATGCTGGTGCTATTAAGTCCACCCAATCTGCAAGGTGGGGTGCAAGCAAGAGTTTCAATAAAGTCCGCCTTGGTGGTGAGCCATCAAATTCATCAAGTCCGCCCTAAGACATATTACTTGGCGCCTAAACTTAACAAAGTTTGCCTAAGGATATGTAGATGAGACAAACAAGCAAGTCTACACATATTTGAAAAATGGAATATTCCCTGAGTGATGTCAGCGAGATTTTAAGATAGGATTTGAACTAGGAATCAAATTAGAAAGTTTTGAAAAGAGATGTTTGCAGATCAAGTTCGAATATGAACTGAAGACTGAATTAGAAACTTGCATTTGTGAAGTGAGATGAAAGATTCGAACTAGAAAAGGATGACTATGCAACTTGACAATGAATTTGAAACTTTCTTCATAAACATTTGAGACTGAAATCAAAATGGAAACAGATTTTGGAGAGGATCTGCGTGTTTCTAATTATAAAACTCGACTTCAATACAAATAAGACATTCTCTCCTGCATTTTTACACACAAGAGTTCGAAGTTTCAAGTGTTGAGAGCAAGGTTAAGAGACATTCTTGCAGGTTGAAGGGTATTCGAAGGCTATTTCTGCAGATTGAACATATTTTTGGAGAAGTTAAGAGCATTGAGTGTCATTTCCAACCTTATTCTCCCACAACATACACAGATTTTGGAGATAAACCAGCTGATAGGAGGCAGATCTATCGAAATTTCTGAGTTTTTGAAAGTTCCTTCTATCTTGTCTTTTTCTTCTCATTCCACTGAAGGTGAAGTTGGTTTTGAAGGCAGATTTATTGGATTTTCTGAGTTCTTTGTTGGCAGATTCTAAAGGTTTTATCCAAATTTTCAATAAGAAAGATCATGCTAATTTTACTATTCCTTTCTTCTTTCTTATTTTCTGCCTATCCAAGCAAGGTTGAATGAGGTCTTCCAAGTTAAATCTGAGTTCAAGTTTAAAATCAGAATTTGATATTCTCTAGGTTTTCACACATTCTTCAGAATTCTCGGAATACCTACATGTGAAAACTTCATTTTTATGACTAAGTGTCGAGAGCAAAGTGAAAATACCAACCACTTAGCCACCAAACTCACAAATTACTCTTAAAAAGTATAAATTTTAACTTAAGTTGGTTTGATTATTTTGTGGATCTCACAGCCAGGATGAAGTTTTTGGTGGATAAGGATTCCCCTCCAGAATCCAAGATGAGGTCTAAGTGGAAGCTGGTGAAATATCCTAGACCAATTTTTTTCAATTTTTCAATTACAAAGAGTAATGCAACACACATCCGTTAGGGTTAGCACTTAAACCAAAACGATGCGGAAAACAACTCTAACCAAGAATGTACACCAGGATCCCGGGTTGGGCAAGGCGTGAGCATATGGTCAGAGGGTCTTAAAGCATTTTGAAAGTAACTCTAACCAAGAATGTGCCCAAGATGGACTAACATATGGTCAGAGGATCTTGGTGCATGTTGAAAGCAACTCTAACCAAGAATGTGCCCAAGATGGACTAACATATGGTCAGAGGATCATTACAATTACAATTGCTGAAAGGAAAACTCGACACCAAGCATGTGCTTTCAAACCGAGGGTGGGAATGGAGCTACCATATGGCGGAGATGCTAAGAACTTATAAATGGAATTAAATGTAAATAACAAGCGTGAAATGAAAATGGGAAGAAATGCTGCCAGTACTACTGTTCAGCTTACAATATGATAGTAAATGCTTGCCAAGATCATAGGATTAAGACTATACAATGCTGTAACAATATAGAAGGCTCTCTCGGGCTTAACAAAAATGATAAGTCCAAGAAATTCTACTCAAGGATCAATCTTAACATTCTGATTTATGACAGACCTGCACGTGAAATGCTTAATCAGCAACACATGGAATCACTAAAATGCTCATTACTCTCTCAATACTAGTCCGAATGACCCAAAACCAAAAGCAATGGCTTCCTATGAAGGATGCGACCCAACCAATACCAAGAAATCAGACATTAACCCAACAGATTATTTATCACGAACCCCAAGGCAATTCCCTACAGTGACGCCAGGCAAGAATGGCGATTCTTCTCTATAAAATAAAACACTTCATATTAGAATCTGCAAATTTGCACAAAGGAGTGCCCAGCCAAAACAAGAGGAAATATGCAATACCCAGAATGAATATGTTTTATTTTGAAATATATGAGTGAAACTACAAATCTGCCCTGCTAATCGTGACTCCCAAAAATGAAATGAAATGCAAATAACTGAACTTCAAGCACAACTCAAGCTACAATGCAATCCCCACTACAAACTCTCACAACTACACTAAATCACCACTAGTTGCTATTTTTCAAGCAAGAAGCAATGCCAAGGCTAGGAGGCATTCATTCCTCGAAGCAACCCCAATACCATTCCTGCAGAGTAACATTACAATAGACATGAGATGCCAAATGAAGGGAGGAGGCCTCCATTTATAAGCTTAACAAGGGATCTCTAGAGGCTTCTAGAAGAGAACCAATTGTGTCGAAATAATTAGGGCCACTGCCAGAAATAGAATTTACTAAAAATAGTAAATTCCAAAAAGTGCTTGGAACACAAAGCCGGACATACCATTGCGAAGCCCTTTGAAAACCCAGAAAGAATCCGCAATCCAAACTCTAATTCATGAGCAACAACAAACTCCAAAATTGGAAACCCTAATTTCACCCATTGAGTAGCCTACAGGTCTCCGAAATAGGCCATCGGCCAATTGAAACATTATGCCTGAGAAGGGGACATTACAGCTGGTCGGAGACATGAACCTGGGGCATATCAACTTGAGGGAGTTCAAGAAGCGAATGTATGGCCTTGACAACTTGATGCCTACTGCAACTGCCAGAAAGATGATGAGAAACGAAATTGTACAGGGTGCTGGTTTCCTTCCAGCAATGCAATGTGTTGAGTTAGTAGTGGAATGCTCTAAACACTATAATTCTATGAGTCGGGAGATCATTGCACCTGACGGGTGAGTCTTGGCGAATATTAGCGATGTTTTTATTAGGGAAGCTTTCCGCACTCCTGAATATCATAATCCTGTTTACATTGCACTTGATGGGTGAGTCTTGGTGAATATTAGCGATGTTTTTATTGGGGAAGCTTTCCGCACTCCTGAATATCATAATCCTGTTTACATGACCAAGGAAGAAGCAACACGGCTATACCAAGATAACATTGAAGAATATGAGGCCAACATCAATCATCAATGGTTGGAAAAACCGAGGAAAGGTGGTTCCAAGTTACCTAAAGATTTTATAAGAGCATATTTCAAGGAAGATATTGGAGATTTGATAGTTCTGCTAAACATGGTCATGGGTAGTCCACAAGGTGCACCATTTGAGCCTTGGATGTACTACTTCATCAATGAAATAAACACCGGAGTGAAGATGATTGATTGGGCAAAGATTATAAGTGATAATCTTGATGCCCAACTGAAGGATTTAGAGAAAAACATGACATTCTATATGAGTTCCTATCTGGTGTACTCTCTTGCTCCAACCTACAGATAGAAAGGACTCACCTGTAGAGGGGAAGTGGGAAATAAAGAAAATAAGTTTTCTGTCTATGATCGCTACCCGTAGTTGCACTTAGAGGAAAAAATTCACTTCAAAAGAGTTAATGATGCATTCTTAATGCATATTACTAGGACACTCCAGGGTGGTCTGCATCACATGCTCTCTCAGGAATCTAGATATTTCATCAGCAGATTCGGGCATTGGTACATCCAATATCCCAAGTTTACTTATCTAAGAATTCAAGGATTCTCCGGATCTCCTTATAAGTTACCTATGTATCCCACCAACAGGGTAGTATTGCTCAAAGTTGTTAGGCAACTGGAAAATTATATGATCATTCAGAGAGAGAAGCAGAAGAAGGCAGGGACATCTTCTCTCACCATTGGGAATGGATTGGAGACATGTCCATCGTCACAGGTTGCTGATAGTGTTGAAAAGGAGCTTGCTTGGTATCCATTATTCCACTATAAGGCTAGAGCACATTTTGACCCTTTTCACCAGATGAAAAGGGTCGATGGTGAAATATTCGAGCATAGACCGGATCTCGAAGACTATTGTGGTCTAGACTTCCCCTGAATTTGATTAGAGCAACATAAGTATTTAGGGTAGCAGATCAACTTGAAGAGGATCTTGAGTTTGAGTAGCCTCGCTTTGACAAACTAAGAAATGAGTCCCTTGCCTTGGTTAATTGGTTAGATTCTGAAAGATCAGACTTGAGTGAGCTTATGAGACCAATAATTGAATATTTGAAATGGTGGGCAAGTGAGAAGGCAAAAGATCTTAAATCCAAAGGTACCAATCTCACATATGATCTCACGGGGACCAATGAATCAATGTCTTCAAACCATGGTGTTTCGTCAATTGTTGGGTCTAGGGAAAGGAAAGAACCCACTGAAAATTCTCTAAGGGGTAAAGGAAAGAAAGTAATCGGGGATGCAAGCAGAAAATATAAATTTGACGAGGGTCAGTCGACCTAAAGTGCTACATCCACTGCTCTAGTCAAGGCTACAACTAATGAACAGAGGATGAATATTGATATAGGAGTAATAGCTCCTTCCCCTTCAGTGGAAGAGGTAATGGAAGAACCAGCCCAAGGGCCGAATTCTATTAAGAATGTAGAGGTTAAAGAACCTGAGTTTCCAAGGGAGTTCCTAGATGGTATAGTTACAGGACCAAAGGAAACAAAGAATAAGCTTGATGAAAGTGGCATGGAGCAGTCAACCATTCCAGATTGGTTAAAGGAAAGAATAAAGGCTCAGGCTCCTAAAGAGGATCATTCATAAGAAAACACATAAGCATTCTTGGCTATGGTGAGTAAACTGATTCAGATAAGACTGCCCAAGCCAGCCAAGAGATTCTCTTTAATTCAAAGAGATAATGCAGTATTCAGAACAATGCAGGTAGCTGTACTCAAGGAAGGTAAAACCGGGACAATGTTGCCCCAGAAGATTATAAGATTACTACAGTAGTGTTGGGTAAGCCTACTTAGGCTCAGGAGGTTCAGTATTTTGATGATTCTTGCAACACCATCAAGGCAAGACTAGCCAAGGAGAAGGATAAAAAAATTAAGGTTGAAGAAGAGAATCGACAGTGGAGAAAGTATGTTCTCCATTTAACTAAGCCACTTGATCATGAAATACCTGTTACTCCACCCATACCTCTTCCACAAGAGTCATTAAAGGAGTATGAAGACATGAAGGCAACCTTCAAAGAAGTGAAGGAATGGACTGCGGATGCTTCAGAACATGTTGACATACTCGTCGAGAACTTGATAGCAACACATGAGTCCACATCTTCCTTATTGAGCAGAATTCGAGACATGGCTGAAGCTTGGGAAGACAGTGAAGATATTCAGAAGAAGATTATTCCATATTTGAAGGAAATCAGGGGACTTTCTCGACAAGATCTTGTAAACAGGAAAGTCATCCAGCATGGTGACCTGTGTGATTTCAGCACTTGGTACTTTACCTTGGTTACAAGGGCTAAATCTCTGAGAAAATCCGAGGATAAGAGTATAGAAGTTGAGAAAACCGTCAGAGATATTCAAGACAAGGTTTTCCTTATGGCAGCCGAGGTATTACAATAGGATGAGGTGCGAGAGAAGCATTTGTGTGTGGAGAATTTGAGGTCCAAAGTTTAGGGAAATTTCTTCAAAGCTACGGGGCCAGTTCTCAAGGAAAATCTCTCCAGAGTCTCTAGCTTCATGCGCATGGACGAAGATTTCCTGACACAAGCACTCAGCTGGGAAGATACTCTCGCCACTTGTACCGATAACATGGATATGATTGACTTCCAAATCAGCAATTTTCCAAGTGTGACCCTAGAGGAGGTGCGGCTTATTGTGTCCAGATACATTGAATCTACAAAAGGGGAAACTGGACACTCACCTCAGTGAGAATAGCAGTTCGCCACTTGTCTTCTCCTTGTTCACTCTAACTGATAGAGTTTTGGGAAACCCTAATTAGGGTTTATAACTTTCAATCTGGGCCCTTGATCACTATTTGATCTCGACTGTTCATTATTTTCTGAGAAACTATATAAGGCCACCTCCTCTCATTTGGAGTGTGTGAGGTTTTTGATATATTGTTGCTTGAAGGTCATTTTTTCAAATAATACATTGCATGTGCGCTTTCTCTTAAGACTTTGTATCTTTGTTATTTGAGTGATTAGCATGGTTTCAATTTCCTCAACACATTAGTTAAAAGTTAATTTAGATTTGCTTTCATGTTACTAGAATTGAATGAAGGATTTGATAAGTATTAATTAACGGTGTGTCTTTGCTCATACTTTTGGTGAATGGATGATTTCCATTTCACCGTGCAAAGTTAGTCTAAGCCTATCTCCTGTGCATGACTGAAACTTCGGTCATACGCACAACCCGTTGAAGATTGCACCCCCTTTGTGTAGTTATCCTTAGTGTGGCTAAGCAAAGTGTGGTTTCTCGAGAACACCTAGTTAATACCGTCTCCAAAATTTGTAGGTTTAGATCAGCTTTCTTAAACCCTGTCTCCCTTTTTTCCCTTTTGAAAGTCTAAATCCTAGAAAATCCAAAAAAGAGAAAGAACCTAAATTGATGAATCCATCTAAGTCTAGAAGCTTAAAAGGCATTCATAAACGTAAGTCCCCCTTGAGATTTTCAGCATACACTACCCAAGTAGCTATCCCACTAAAGCCGCTTGTTCGCACATATAGACCTTGGAATCAATAGTGATTTTTTAGGAGAGGATAGAATACCTTTGGGTATCTTATTCTAATGTTTGGTAGATGATAAAACGTACACCAACAAGTGGCAAAGGAAATGATGCCGGGGTTTAGGAAGGGCAATGGAAATGATGTAAATCGCTGTGATTCAGTCCTTGTTGCCATCAAATTCTTCATTAATTCGGTCCTTTCACTAATTTATGCCATGTCAATGAGCAAAGGCAAGGTTGTATTTAAGATGAAGCACAAGAAATGCTTAAGGTTTTTGTTCTCCATACATCTAAGTTCATCAACTCACCTCCAAACAGACTTTTTGCATCTATATCAAACCTCTTGGATGTTGAGAAAAATGTTTTCTAGGCCATGTCGTTGGCTGAAAGATCAAAATCATTGCTTGACAAAGGCACTAAATCGTAATTCATGAAGAGCAAAGACATTTTCAGACTTCTTGGAAGGCAAAGGAAGTCATTTCGGGCCTCTAAGAGGGCAAAGGGAGTGAGGTTGCTCTTCCAAGAGGGCAAAGGAAATTTTCCTTTACTTGGCCAAATTTTGCCCATGCGACTTGCTTCTCCATAAAGTGCAATCAGACCTCTTGGATGGCAAAGAATTTTTTTTATACTTAGTGAAATTTCATCCAAGGGATTCACCTCTCAAGCGTCCTCGCCTATCTTGTTCAAATTGACCTTACTTGACACCTTCCATTTAATTTTTCACCACTATAGGCTTTGATCAATCGGGTTGATAGCCATACATTAACCCTAGTCACTCAAATGCAAGAGAAGGAATACTACAAAACATCAAATGCTCATCCTTGATCAAAAGGTTTTCTATGAGGTAAAAGGAAGTGACTGTCAATGCCTTGGAAGAGCGAAGGAAGTCACTGTCAGTGCCATTGAAGAGCAAAGGAAGTGATTGTTAGTGCCATGGAAAAGCAAAGGAAGTCACTTTGGACTTTTTCACTGGCAAAGGAAATTTTCCTATACTTAGTCAAATTTTGCCCAAGACACCTCATCTCACATCTCACATCTCACAAGCCAATGGTGATGATCAAATGGAATGATCATCATATAATCATTCATCTCCTAAGCTTTGACAATTGACTAACTTCACTTAATCAAGAGAGAGAGACTTGACTTGATTTCCTCCTAGACACCTGAGAAACTACACCTCTTACAAATGAAAGGCTAATAGCTAAAGATTTTACAACTATCCTAGAAAGCAGAAAAGAGTGGGGGTTCCCATTTGCAATGGGGCGATGTGTGAAAACGTCACAACAGGTTGATGGGTGCTAGTTGCACTTTAGATGCGACATCTTGGATGATAGACTTCATAATCCAATTGAGTGTGGGGAAGGTCTATAATTGGGCGAGGGGTTTATCTAAACGAATTCATGAATTTCTTTGTCTTAGGCATAAGGCCTTCTACATGACCTAACATGCTGTTGGGTTATTCCTCGATGCCATTTACACACAAGTGCCTCTCAATAGATGACGAGGACTACAACCTGTAGGGTAGTTGGAGGCTAGATGGCCAACGATAGTCTACCAGACTAATTTAGGCATCTAGGTGGTTGGTGAGGAGGTCGGTCCAACAACCCTACCAAGAAAATGAAAGTGCCAAGAAGAGAACATTGAAGACATGACAATTGTAGCATCGTCCTCATCTAGTGAGGACACAAGGAGTACTAATTTGGAACACTAGTTTGGAGGAAGAGGGTTCGGCAATAGCTTATTCAATGCCAATACGACCACCACCTCCACCTCTAGCAAAGACATTTGTCAGAAGTGTTGTCAGAAGTGTTTCATTCTCACCTACCACGCTCTTAGCCACCACATTGTGCCACTCAGAATTTCCTTAGGAGAGGGGATTCAGGAAGCTACACTAGTAGCAATTGTTGCAAGAGTGCGACTAGTTTCCACACTAGAATCCATTGCCACACCAAGTACCGCCACATAGAAGCGAGGTATGGCCACTCTAGTGCTAGATACCACCACTATGCTGCCAGGTGCCACCACTGTACTAGTACCAATTGTCTTTGCGAAGATGCTAGTTGTTGTTGAAGCGACACCACCGCAATTGGAGAAGGAAGTGGAAGATACATGGGTGGAGAGTTGGCTTAGTAGATTTGAGGTGGCATCCACAATGTTGTGACCTTTTCACACATTGCACCATTGTAAACGAGGACCCCCTTTTTCTTGCTTTCGCATCGTGTTAGTTTAGGGTTTTGGCTGTCAGGCGACAATTTTGAGCTTTTTAGTGCCCGATTCTGAAGTTTTAATATGATCATGCCTAAAATGATATTAGGGTTTTTGAGGTTTGAGTAGGATCAAGCACGTATAAAATGTCAAATTGTCTAGGTGATCCTAATTTTGTCTAAGTCTGGATTTTGAAGTGTTAGTGAGCTTAAATGTGTCTAAGTCAGTGATATTTTTGTGCCTAAGCGCCTAGAGGTCCTTTAGGAGTTGTTTTTTTCTCTCCTAGGAGGATAATTAAGTCAAAATTGCACTTTAACTTGATGAAATCCCTATTTTCTTGCTCAAATTCAGACAAATTTGACTGTCCTGATGCATAATGACGAAATTTGACATGTCCAAATGTTTTTGAGTGTGAAAATTGTTGATTTTCCCAAGTTTTATTGGATGTATTTTAATGTATATATCTGATTCAATCTGATACTTGCATTCTTGGAATTCTATGTGTTCTCAAATTGAATAACATTATACTATATATATTCCTTTGAGAGGCATGTCCTTGAATGGACATATCTCTCCTTTAATTATAATAATCTAATCAATATTATAATGTTTCATCAATCAATTATTAATTTACAATAATATAATAGATTAATATTGAATATTAAATTTTATATGATTAATAATAATATAATAATATAACATAATAATATATTATTATTAATCAACATATATTATATGTATTCTAAATGATCGTTCGACTGAAGCTACAAACATTAATACTCCCTCTTAGCTAGGGAGGATGATCAGGCAGAATGTGTAGTGATCTCCCATGTCAACACTTATGGCCCTCACCATAGCTACACAAAACATAATTAACACTCCCTCTTAGCTAGGGAAGATAAAATCAATGCAAACGTATTAAGTCTAGATTAATTATGGAATAGAGAAAATATTATCTCACTATGATATTAGGAAGTATGGTATAAACAAGAATATCAAGGCACATGATATTCACCATAACTCAAAAATATCATCTCATGATATTGGGAGTATTTGCATCAACCATATGATGCTCATCACAGGGGACCATAGTCTCAAGGTGTGAATTTGCCTCCGTCGACAATTCTATTCACAAGCTCTTGCATGGACTGCCTTTGTCGGCGATTCTATCCATAAGCTCTTGTGTGGATTGCCTTAGTCGACGATTCTATCGATGAGCTCTCACGTGGATTGTCTCAGTCGCCGATTCTATCCACAAGCTCTTACGTGGATTGCATCAGTCAGCGATTCTATCCATGATCTCTCACGTGGATTGCCTCAGTCGACGATTCTATCCATAGTTTTAAAACTCGTGGACTCGCCACGGACTCGCGAGTCCATGGGAGCCACGAGTTGACTCGCCAAGGACTCACGAGGCGAGCCCTGGCGAGTCCATCTGAAAGACTCGCGAGTCTTTTGCATGGACTCGCGAGTCTTTCAGATGGAGTCGCGCGACCTAGAAAAAAGTCATGCAAGCTTTAAAATTGAGTTTAACATGTGAAAAAATTTGTTCTCTCCGTCAGGATTCATATATGGAATATAACATTTAAGTATAAGAAATTCTTATACTTTAAGTTATATTCCATATATACTGTTAGGATGTTTGAGAGTGGTTTTGGACCTCCAGGGGTTACAATACAAAATCTAGTTTTTGGAGGATTCTTCAATTTTCCAGACTTGGTCAAATTTCAGGATCCTTCGGTGATGCCCCTTGACCCCAACTTGGGGGCCCTGCCTCCAAACCCCCATCGAAAAATATAGGGGGAAATTGTGCCGATGGAAGTAGGGAAAATTTAACCTTTGAGTCTGATTAGGCTCCATATAAAAGCATAATTAGCATTGAAGAAATCTTGGTATTATACATTTTAGAGTTGAAAGTTTGAAACTATGAGTATGTGAAATGTGTAATGTTTCAATTATGGCTCTTATGTTCTCTAAATGCATTAATTTCTTTATGTTTTTTTGTAAAACTACGGTTTTTTTTTGTCGAGTCCTTGCCGAGTCTTTCACGAGTCTTTCATGAGTCCGAGTCCAAGTCCAAATTTTTGGTTTGCTGAGTCCGTGGCGAGTCCGAGTTTTTCAACTATGATTCTATCCATGAGCTCTCAAGTGGATTGCCTTAGTCGGCGACTCTATCCACAAGCTCTTATGTGCATTGCCTTAGTCGGCGATTCTATCCATGAGCTCTCACGTGGATTGCCTCAGTCGGCGATTCTATCCACAAGTTCTTATGTGGATTGCCTCAGTTGGCGATTCTATCCATGAGCTCTCACGTGGATTGCCTCGGTCGGTGATTCTATCCACAAGATCTTACGTGGATTGCCTCAGTCGGTGATTCTATCCACAAGCTCTTAAGTGGATTGCCTCAGCCGACGATTCTATCCACAAGCTCTTACGTGGATTGCCTCAGTCGGCGATTCTATCCATGAGCTCTCATGTGGATTGCCTCTGTCGGCGATTCTATCCACAAGCTCAAGTTATTGTAAGATCGTCACCTTCCAATAACCTCAAAAATACAAGTGGAAATCATTTGGAAGTCGTCACTTCCTTATGATTTACACAAGGCCCATAAGGCATTAAATGATTTCATTAGTATAATAATCAATTGAATCAAGTTTTACCTCATAAGTGTTTCACCTTCAATAGTGAAAATCCCTCTCAATCACTATGATCGAAATTGTCACAAGTTGACTGAACCATCTACTCCCTCTGAAGCTCAAGTTCTTGTATCAACCTCTTGTCCTCTTTTGAAATGTCAGACTCCCTCTGCATCTGGTCTCAATCATCAATTTGTTTCTCTCTTTAATTCAATTTTATTGTGCTTTCGTCCTGAAGGTATGTCAGAGAGAGATTACAAATAGCTCATAAACTAAATTATCTCGAACAGAAATACCAATGATAGAAACATACAAGATTTTACTAGCCAATATTATAGCATAAATTACAAACTCAATAATTCATGTGCCTTAATAAAACATGGAATACTTATCTTAAGTTTAAAACATTTCCTTTCATAAGGTGATCCCATATAAGAAATATCACGCATGAATCATCTCTCATAATTCCCTTTGAATGATGTAGAACATTTTCATAATTTTGATCAACACTTTCATTATGATCTGCCACACGCAGTTGCTAATAACTTTTGCAATTTACCAAATTTATCCAATCTCTTCGGTGAGATGTTAGAAAATCTAATTACAAACATTTCCTCCAAGTTATACCCAGATCCAATGGTTAAAACAAAAGTTATGATATTTTTCCCAAAACTGCTAACACTAGGTAGGGTTTCAAGTGACCTGCAGCAAAGTCGTCATATCTTGCACAAAACTGAATCAAATTTGTTTAGGTAAACATATTTGAAAACTAGAAACACAGATCTTTCCATCTATTTATTATAGTTCTCATTTTGAAGCCAACCAAGGGCCGTACAATGGCATATTTTAGACTGAAAATTCTAAAAAAAACTGAATTCTCCAACCCTCTCCAACCTCCAAATTAAACATCATAGGCCTAAGCTCTGATACCATGTTGATTTTCCCAGGTTTTATTGGATGTATTTTAATGTATATATCTGATTCAATCTGATACTTGCATTCTTGAAATTCTATGTGTTCTCAAATTGAATAACATTATACCATATATATTCCTTTGGAGAGGCATGTCCTTGAACGGACATGTCTCTCCTTTAATTATAATAATTTAATCAATATTATAATGTTTCATCAATCAATTATTAATTTACAATAATATAATAGATTAATATTGAATATTAAATTTTATATGATTAATAATAATATAATAATATAACATAATAATATATTATTATTAATCAACATATATTATATGTATTCTAAATGATCATTTGACTAAAGCTACAAACATTAATAAAAATCATCAAATTCCGTATGGAAAACCTTTAATTGAGGCCTAGAGGTCAATTATTCTGATGGAGTTTATGATGGACCTTGATTTTCCCATTCAAATTCCTAATGAGGGGCGTTTTTCCCCAACTGTCCTGACATTTGTCCTAATGGACCACATTTTTCCACCAAGAGGCCCAAATTTTGACTAAGTGTTGGAAATTTTCCTGATGAAGGTCGAATTTCCCCAAGAATGATGTATGAACTTTGATGTGGATGAAATTGATTGTCTTGATGGTGTTCGTTTTACCCCAAGTCAGCTTGCGAGCAAATTTAATAGAAATAAGTGCAAATGAATGTGCTAATGAAAGGCGAATTTCCCCAAAATGTGTTTTGTGACAGAAAGTGATAGGGAGAGTCTTAATTTACCACCAACTGGAGTTCTTTGATGGTGTAATCCTATTCTCTATTAGGGCCCATAGTCGTCTCCTATGTACTCCCCTACCAATAGTTTGCTTGTTTCACCTTCCTCAAGCTCACAAGGTAAGCTTGCTCACTATATCCTTGTAGGGGTGCATGACAACCAACACTTGCTCTCTCTCTTTGCAAAACCACCTCTCATGTTTGGTTTGGCAAACTCTCTCCTTTCGGTTACAAAATGACTAAGTTCCAGGGCTTATAGCCTTCTAGATCTTCTTCCAGTTCTCAATAGATTCCTCCCCTGCAAGTTATCTCTTTCACACTACTGACACCTAGTCGGACTATCACCAAGCTCGCCTAGGGCAAGTTTGCAGAAATGGCGATTGCCATTTTCTGGTTTCCCCCTACTACTTCTCTACTCTTACTGTACATTTTTGGCTCTTCCTGAAGAACTCTGTTTGCTGGTACAACTGGAAAATTAAGTACATGAAATAATAATGTACATGACAATGCATACTAGACACGATAGAAAATATATCTTTATTCGCACATTCAATTACTACAGAGAAGAGACCAAAGATGGTCGGCCAAGGATTACACTAGATCCGATAATACCATCCCCCTTCCTTGACAGTACATGGCATAATTAAAGGACCCGACGGTTGTCGAGAGGTACACAACCGTCAACCAACTGACACATAACTACCTAAGACTGACAACCCACTCAATACAATTAATTAATACCTTGTCGGATAACAAATATTATCAAACATAACAATAGGCAATTTATGCCGACAACAAACTCAAATGGCCGTGTGGATCCCACGGTGGAGGTTCAAGGCAGAGCCATATTTACTCTGTGGATTCAAAACACCGAAACGAACAACAAAAAGGAAACTTAAATTACAAAACTGTAATGAAAACTTATCAAAACAAGACAGTACAACACATAGCCAAAGAAAACCAGAAAACAAACTGTATGTATTTCCTGTAGTATTCAACCATCCAACATCCAACCTTTTACAAATGTCCATTGGGTCTTTTAAACATTCCATCCGTTGTGAAACACAGATGGTTACAAGCTGAAAAACAATTTCAAAATGGTCATCGACGTAGCCTCAGAACTTGGCTTCCGATGCCCGTTGCAAAGTTCGCACTTTTCCCTTCGGGCGTCGGGTTAGCAAGAAATCCCTTCATCCGATAGTCGATGTCGACTTTCTGCGCTCTGCACTTCCTGTCAGGTCTTTGGCGTAACATCAAAATGGCTACCGATGACCGACGTCTTCACACTTACGCTTCGCACTTTCCATCGGGTCATCAGGTAGCATGACATTGTGCTTTTTCGATGGCCGATGTCTCCAAAGTCGACCTCCTCCGCTTGCACCTTGTTATCAGGTTATCGGGGTAACAAGAAAACACTCCTCCCGATACCCAATAACTCTTTCCTCGACTAGCACTTTCCTATCGGGTCCGCGGGATAACAAGAAACCGTTCTCCTCGATACCCGATAATTCCCATCGGGACATCGATGTAGCGTGCAACAACTCCTGCCGATACCCGATGGCTCATCGGGTCATCAGTGTAGCAAGAAAAATCTTCTGCCGATACCCGATGGCTCCGCTCCAAGCCAATGCTAACTCATCGGGTCATCGGGGTAACTTGAACCGACTCCTTTCGATACTCGATGACTCAACAATAAACAACCCATCAGAATAGGTTATCCCGATGCACTTATGGGATACTATTTCAAACTGAGAAAACACACATTTGAACCTAATCACACCAAAATTGTTGAAAACTTTGAAAATGCAACCAAAACTAGGTGCTCTTGCACCAGAAAGTGATGAGGATAACTTTCCAGATGGGGATCGATTTTCCCCAAAAGGTGGATTTTGACTTAGTGAGTGAAATGAAGAGATTTTTTATGCATCTAGATGGGGGTCGATTTTCCCCAAGGGTGAATTGTGATGAGTTATGACGATTTTCTTTTATGTGGATTTTAATTGAGACATGGGGCATTCTTCCCCAATCGGCCCAAATTCAATCAATTGAATGATATTAAATGCAAATGTGGTTAAATTTAATTGTTTTTGCCTTGACCACAATTATTTAAATGATTAATAACAATTATTTAATGCCGGGAAACCAATTATTTAATGATTAAAATATTTTTTTTTCCAAGTCAAATCGATTTTCCCAGGCAAGTATAAAGGCAAGTTTTTATCCCACGTTGCTTGTGTGGTGAAGTTTCAAGGTGAAAACTAGTTTAAATATGTCCAGCCAGCAATATAATAATATTATATTTGCTGATGTGACTGATTGAAGACACTATTTGAATGCTGATTGGAGTTCCCAGTTGGGCGTTTTTTGTCTAAGTGTCCATTGGACACCATTGTTGAAGTTTATTTGCAGATTTGAAGGAGTTATTTCCCCAATCAGATCTGGGCATCATCATTGGAGAGAGCTACAGCGAGTTTGGTGGCTGATTAAGCCACATTGGGTGAATTTGGAGGGTGGCGGCATTGCTGGAAAACCACGATTTTGTTTGTGAGGCTGTTTGCTTAACATTTTTGGCGATTTTAGAAGACATTATTGAGCTCCATTGTTGCTGGGAGGATGCCATTTCACTCAGATCTGTGTTAGACGGCATTGCTGAAGGTTGTGTTGACACCATTGTTGGCTGAAGTGTGCATTTCCAGATTCACTTTTTCATTTCCAGCCACTCCCACACTTAGTTGATTTTGTTTGGGAGTCATTTCGGAGAGGTTTGGGGGCATCTTGGAGTTGTTCCTTCTTTGTACAAGGGTCCAAGTACACTGCCTTCTTCGTCTGTGCTCTTGTGATAGCTAAAACTGCCTCATCTTGTTTTGCCACGTCTAGTATATTAATACCCTTTTGCTTTAGGTAGTCGATGTCTTCATGATTCCTTGGTCCACACCATTTCCACAGTAATTGTATGTTTTCTTTCTTATTCTGGTAGTCTAATGTAGAGTGTCTCCATTCACTACATTGTCGGCACTGTATGATAGGATGTCCTCTGGAGTCGTACTGTATTTGATTTCGCCCTCGTTGATTTCCATAACCTCCTGGCAATACATTCTGTGGTTTTGATGGGCTAGACTCTCCTTGTGTGAAGAGTACTTGCGTACTTCTAGTCTTCAAATTGTATGGGCACTCCTTGATTGAATGACCCATCACTTGGCAAATTCACAAAACATCATTTTAGGACAATTACCTTTCGTGTGCCCCTCAATTTTGCACTTAGTACATTAGAGTTCATTACTTTCTTTATTGGTTCCTTTCTTGAACTTCAATTATTTCATCATTCTCAACATATCCTGTCAAAGGGTTCAAGCTGTTTTGGATTCTTTGTCACTATTGTCATCTGTGATCTCGTAATCGTTAGTCTTCCTCTTCCCTCAAGAGGATGTTTTGTTTTCACTCTCGTTGTCCATCGACCGATTATAAGCATCGGCGTACGAGGACAAAGGCACTAATTTCATCTTCTTGCATAGCGAGGCGATCAATCACTCGATGAACCACCTCTCCTTCAACTCATCGGTTGGCTGATTCTCCATCTTGTTCAACAGTTCCTTGAGCCTACAATTGTATGCTTGTACATTCTCGTTTTTCCCTTGCCTAGTGTTGTAAATTTCTGCAGCAATTTCATTGTCGTCTCTCAACAGTTTAAACTCTTCCTGAAATGCCAGTTCCATGAGACCTTGTATTGAATCGCTAGGTCTATATACCAGTCGACGGCAATTCCCCATAGGGTGACGGGGAATGCCTTCAACCAGTAATCATGGTCATCCTGACCATTTGCCTCCCATATTGTTATGCAAGTCTTGCAATGGTGTACGGGATCCTTCAATTTGTTCGAAAGATATTGTGTATTTGACCAAATTGGCTCGTCCCGCTCTCGTTCGCATTCCTGTGCCTCTCTTGCATTGTCAACCACGTGCGAGCTTTCTATACGTCCACCTTTTGCGTCTTCTACACCTTGGTCACCCTCTTTGTTTCTGTGCTCTCTCCTCCCTAGAGTCTTTGACTCAAGCCCCCTATTCTTGGTTCCTCGGTGAGGGACAAATTCTCGATACGGTAAAAATTGGTTTCAAATTTTTTGGCAACTTCACTTTGGAGGTTCATTTCTTCCCCTTCATCACATATTGATTGTACGGACGGGCTGCTGGTACTATTTGTAGACTCAGAGTCTTCACTTGAAGCAGTGTGCGGTTTGGTTACTTGCTTGGTCGGCGAGATCTTTGCTTACTTCATTGTCCAATAGTGGCAGGTTTTTGGTAACCTCTTCCAACTAACTCCATGTACATGGTCTTTCTCTCTCCCGACTATGACTTCGGTTGACACTTGACTCCTACTTCTTAGTGGACTCTCCAAACCTTCGACGATTCCCCATAATCGTCGTCGCCTCTCACTTTGCTCTTTCAGTTAGAGAGATCTCCTTACTAATCCCTCCCCCTCCTCTCGAGTGTCTCTGGTACGTTAGTCCTTATTTGGTCGTAGGGGCATTAATTGTTGGGGGTATGATGTGTTCCAGTGTCCCGCTCTTCTTCCTCTCTACGGGTCCTTTCTTTGTATCATTGCAGTATTTGCTGCCGACGTTGCTCTCTATTCCTTTCCTCCTGCTAGCCTTGCAATTCAATCAAATTTCGTGCCAACAACCTTGGAATTCTCCCGAGAAGACCGAAGACTGTGTGGTTTACTGAGCGTTCGTCACGTACCTTGCTTTCAGGGACTGCTCTCTCCCGAGCTTCCCTTTGCACGTATTGATTAACCGAAACTTGCCACAGATTTACCAAGTCTTGAGTCAACCGATCTTCTGGTGTTTCTTCCTTGTTTTCACTTTACGTTACTAGTACTTGCTGTTCAAATGATTGGCCCATTACTCTGCCATGCTTGTTGCCACTCTTAGATCTCTAGGTTCAAATCGGCAACGGTGTTTACTGCTATATCTGATAAATTAAATATAGGAAATAATAATACAAATGACAATGCATACCAGACACAACAGTAAAATATTTCTTTATTTGCATATGAAATTGTTAGAGAGGAAGACCAGACATGGCCGGCCAGGGATTACGATTGATCCGGCTATACCATACTACCTTCCTTGGCGATACACAACATATTTAAAGGATCCGATGGTTGCCAAGAGGAACACAACAATCAACCAACCGGCACATAATTACCCGAGAGTGACAACCCACTTAATACAAATAATTAATACATTGGCAGATAAAAAATATCATCAAACATAACAATAGTCATTTTATGCGGACTACAAATATGTTAAATAGAATGCAAAAACAAATATGGTCAACCCCCTTTAGAGCTGCCCTTATTTAAGGGAATGAAATTAATTTTGGAACCTTCCCTTTGATATCATTTGGGATTGGATTTGGGTAGTTCAAGATGCCATAGAAATCAAGCTGCCCATAACTTTCAACTTGTAAGGGTTGTCGGAAAGGTGCAAGCCTTTGAACTTGTTTCCAGGGGTCGTTCCACATTTTGTCCTACATTTTGCTGCTATAGGTTCTACTGATTTTGAGGCATGTTGTGCACTTGTAGATTAGGAATGTTTTGTGCATTGTGCTGATTTCCTACTTGCTGTTGAGTAGCTTGAGAGCAAACCTGAGTTAGCTGATCAATTTCATCTTGAAGTTCTTGTCGTATCCTCTTGACTCAGTCAATCAAGTCCAACTCTTCATCCAGAATTCTGTCTCTTTCATTTGCCTGATTCTGTATTTGTTGATCAGCACCATGAAAAGTTTGATCAAACTGGGATCTTTGGGAACCAGTGGGTGAAAGTTGTTGTTGGTCAACTTGGTGAGCACCCACTGGTCATTGGTGATATGCCATACATTTTTGCATTTGTGTTTTTAAACTGATCTCTACCTATTTTTCCCATTGCAACATTGTTTCTCCTTACATCATACTCAACAACATTAATTTCTCTCCTTCTGAGCGGTTGATTGGCTGAATCATTACAAGTGTACTGGTATTGGTCCCTTAGGTTCCCAAAGGCACTGCCTCTACCTGAGGTGCTTGCTGTTGGTTGTTCTGCCCTGATAAAGTAGCTCCATCCCTTGTCTTCCACTTTGCACACTGATTTCTTAATTGCCTGCATTACCTCCTTGTACAGACTGATCAATTTGTTGCCTTCTTCTATCCATGGTAATGAGAATTTTGAATTGAGGTTTTTACAATAGAGTTGCCTCTTCCCACGAGGGAAGCTAATATTTTTTTGTGAACAACATTGTTGTAAATGGACCTAACAATTTAAAACACAATTTTCACTGATCTAGTAATAATGTTCAGGTCTCTAACTGTTATTCCCCAACAATGGTTGGGTTCCAAAATTACTGTACCACTTCCTAGAACAAAGTTTCACTCTCAAGGCCAGGGTTGTCATCTAGCAAGTGAAATGAGTTCATCAACATAACTATGAAGGGTTCAAGTTCAACTCTATGAGTGTGGGTTTTCTCTTCTACACTTCTAGTTCAACCTAAACTTAGGATGATATTTCTAGAGGTTGAAATATGTGAGATGACTAAAGAATTGGTAGCACCCAACTGTTGGTTCAACTCCAAAAGATGTCAGTGGGTTAAGAGCAACTAACTACCTTAGTGCCTCTATGTAGCTGATTCAACACCATTGATTGTAAGGTGGGGGCAAGATACCTGATTCACAAAGTCTACTAAATTTGATATTCCCTGTGTACTGTGATATTATGAATTGCATAAAAACAAACTAAATGGTAATGGTTAATAATTTGGCCTTTTGATGGGTGATTGGAACAAGTATGAGGGAGATCGGTGCCAATTCAAGGGGTACGAAGTCTCAATTGAGAAGGAAGAAATAAAAGAAATAATAAAAAACACTAAGTTGATCTAGCATTTTGATGCAATCAAAAAAATTGTTTTCAGTTCCACATTCTTAGTTATCCCTTAATAAGTTGAACACATTCATATGCAAGCACAAAATGGTTTATCACAAATTGTTGTAATAAGTTTAAAATCTTGTCAAGTGCACTAAATCTTGTTTACATTTACAACATTAAGTGTGTTGAAGGAAATATTTCAAATTGACAAGTTTTTTGAACATGCTCATTGTTGTCGGGTAATTAAGCATTAAGGTAAATTGTGTTAGCGTCGGCAGTTAACCCGTCGATTGTTGGTAGTTGGTACCGGGTAATTGACCAAACTCCTTTATATTGTATTTGTTTCCAGTCTTTGGACAGGCTATTGTAGTCGAACATATTGCTATCATTGTATGTACTGGCTTACCATGAATCAATAGAACACTTGTGAGTTCCATATATTCTGTTTACTTATGTCATTTATGCAATGTCTTAACCTGACACCCTACAGGGAAAACATTTGGCGCTGTTGCCTAAGTAAAAACTTGGGACCAACGGGAAAATGACGTACTACATGGCACATGGATAATGGGACAACCATTACTAGAAGGAACGAGTGACCCTGACAGAGAACCCGACGAATTGTTCGAGGGGGAAAAAACACTCACGAAGGATTTCTCTTGCATCCTACAGATGGCAATCGAAACACACATATGGAGGGAAGCCACTGCTGAAGATGTCCCAGAAGATGCTGTGTGGAGTTCGCTCGGAGTAAGCCCCACTGTGAATCGGTTGATGAGCCAACTGCCTAACCTTTTGGCACAAGGATTTTTGGCTCTCCAGAACCAAAGGGAAGACATCTACCGAGAGAACCGACAACAACAAATTCGACGAGAATTTAGGGAGTGCCAAGAAGAGGAGCGCAATACACGAACTCTGACGGTTAGTGAGAATAAATAAGAACACCCCCATTGTAATGAGTATGTTAGTGACATACATTATGTACAAGGGATGAAGTAATAAAAGTTTTTTTTGTTTGGTTGTGTACATGGTATGTGCTTGCTGTGTACGGAAGTGATTTATGCCCAATATACTAAATAAAGACAAAAATAAAAAGATACAAAGTGACGAATGGGAAGTGGTACAAAGAGTGTTGAATCTCAAACAACAGATAGAACGAAGGCGTAGGCTAAGGCCGCTTGCCAACGAACGACCGGCCGAGGGGTTGCTTGAAGGGAACCCAGGAGGTGTCATGGAGGTTGCGGAGGCAGAGATAAACGGAGAGAATTACACTGTTCTAGAAGAAGTCACGGAGGGTGCCGAAGGAGAACTCTACAGTTCGCTAGAATACCACCATAGGATAAGAAATCGCGAAGAGTTGGTGGAACAAACAAGGCGAAATCTAAACCTGATCGATGCTACCAGAGACCTACTAAAGAACTTGTCCATTTCGGAGGACAACCAGAGGGAGACAACCAACCAGAGGGAGACGACTGAAGGTGCCGAGGGAACACAAGGGTATCGTACGGGAGGCAATTTGTTTAGTTCGGGGTCACCAACCTTCTCCGAAGGACCCACGAGTGGAGCGTTCGGTGCAAGAGGCGGAGGCGGAGGATCACCAGGTACAAGCACACAAGGCATCAGAGGAGCAAGACTCAACGATGGGATGGCAAGTAAACAGATTGCCAAAGTTCACAGGGGACGGCAAGGAAGACCCCGTACGACACTACCGTACATGTGAAACTATTTGGTCCGCCAACGGAGTGATGGACCAGGATGAGTGGGCACAACAGTTCCCAGCCACATTACGCGGAGTTGCCATAGATTGGTACTCCGATGTTGACAAGCAAAAAGTGGCCACATGGGCCAATCTACAGAAGGAATTCAAGGAGGAGTTTCGGTTGCTCCGTGATGACAATGAAATTGTAGCCGAGATATATAGTACCAAACAAGGTCCCAAGGAGACAGTACGGGCATACAGCCGGAGGTTGAAAGAACTGCTGGGTAAAATGGAAAGCCAAACCGCAAATGGGTTGAAGAAACGATGGTTCGTTGAAGGGTTGAAATCCTCCCTACGGAAGAAGATGAAAATTGTACCCCAGACGTCATATGATGACGCCTATAATAGGGCGACAGACCTCAAGAGCGAACACAAAATGTCAAAGAAGAAGAAAAGTAATAAATACTCATCTGACGATGATGAAGACTCTGACAGGGAAAGCAACAGCGGTGGCGAATCGAGCAAAAAGGTGCACACGCTCCAAAAGGACATGGAACAAATGTTGAAAGAATTCAAAGTCATGAAGGGGAGTACAAGTAAGACTGAAGAAAACGATGTGTGGTGTACGGATTGTAGGAGTGACAGACACACCAAGGGGTCTTGCCCCAAGAAGGCTTTTTGTGACATTTGTTAGATTGTCGGACATTTGACAAAGGAATGTCCCTACAATATGAAAACTAGGAGCCAACAAGTTCTCTTCACGCAAGAGCAGCTGACCGCCAAAACTTAGCAAACCGCCAACAATAATGCATCATCTGGCAGATATTGGAACAATCGGCGAGGGGGGAAGACCAATAATAACAATAATAATAGGGGCCGGATCCAATATGATGCGAAGGGACGACCAATGATCCAGTACTGAGCTTGCAATCAATGGGGCCACTTTGCCAGAGAATGCACCTCAGAAGAAACCCCACAAAAACTATGCAAATGGTGTGGGCATGGAGACCATGATGATGGAACTTGCCCAAAGTCGGGAGTGAACCTGCTCAACATTGACAGGACGAAGGAACGGGTATTGGCAATCACACGGTCACAAGCAAAGAAGGCCAAAACCCGAACCCCCGCACAGAGAAGCAGCTGGCGTTGGAGGCGAAGGCTGAAGTGGCGAAGGAAATGTTGGCACAAGGGAACACTCAGGAAGCGGCAAGTACTTCCCGCTCTGAGGCTGAGGAAAATATCCTGAATCAAATGCTGCAGATTGAAGTACCTATGAAGATGAAAGACCTCTTGGAAACGATGCCGCAATTACGTATGACACTCCTACGTACGGTGCAAGTAACCCCACAGAGTCGGGTGACCTGGAATACGGATGTTCCTAGTGGAACACCAACGGACCCATTGGTGCTGACACTATACAGTGGTCGACACTCGGCAGTGGTAGAAATGGGAATACTTGGCACCATTTTGACTAACACCATTGTTGACGGCAGGTTGGGAGTGAATGTGCTTCCGGAAGAAACCTGGAAGAAGCTTGGCAAGCCGACACTATGGCTGTCAACCTTCAACTTATTGGGAGTGGATCAACATGGTATCAAACCTCTTGGAACGCTCATGGCGCAACAAGTGACCATCGGGACACAACCATTTGTCCTCGACTTCGTGGTGATTCCGCTCGCCAAGAAAGGATACGACGCCATTCTTGGCAGAGGGTGGTTGGTGGTGGACAGAGTGAATCACAACTGGAAGCGTAACACGTTGTCCATGGAGAAAGCTGGGCGAAAATTTATTATCGACCTGAAAACACAACTCGTGAGTGAAGAACTTGCGTTAGAATCAGAATCAGACGGCGAGGGTGGAGTTGACGAAGGAAAGTACGGAAGGGAACCGGATGAGGAAGGCGTCTTGGGAATCCAAGGATGTTCGGAAGATGAGACCGATTCCCTTAATGGGCTCTTCCACTAGCAAATGGAAGACTACAAGTTGCTCTATGGGTGCAACATGTTGGAGGTTGACGAGGAGCCGGACGAAAATGAATTTCCGCCAGCGTACGGGGAATACACGGAAGGGGATGCTCCTGTCAACGAGACACCAACACATAGGTTTGACATGACGAAACTAATCCGGTACGAAGAGTCCGTAAAACCTACAAACCTCGGCACGGAAGTAGAGCCAAGGAACATCCTGGTTGGCGACGACTGGAATCCAGTCTTGAAAGCCGCCGCGTTTAAAATATTCATGGAATACAAGGATGTATTCGCTTGGATGTACAAGGACCTCAAAGGCGTGTTGCCAGAATTGTGCATACACCAAATTTCACTCGTACCTGGGGCCGTACCTATACGAAAGAGGCCATACAGAATGAATAAAAACTATGTTGCGAGAGTGAATGATGAAATCGAGCGTTTGCTCGAAGCCGGGGTTATTTTCAAAGTGCAGACCAACGAGTGGGTATCGCCCATAGTGATATCCCTTAAAAAGGAGGCAAACCAGATCTGAATCTGCGTGGATTTCAGATGCCTTAATGCGGTCACCATAAAGGACCCGTTTCCAATACCATTTACAGATAACATCTTGGAGGAAGTGGCCGGTCATGAAATTTATTCATTTATGGATGGATTTTCTGGGTATAACTAGATATCCATTGCCGAAGAGGACAAATTAAAAACGACCTTCATAGTGGAAGATGGCGTGTACGCGTATAATCGAATGCCGTTCGGGTTATGCAACGTGCCAACGACATTCCAACGGATAATCCTTCACGTATTTGACAAGATGTCAATAGGGAACTTCAAGGCGTTCCTTGATGACTGGTCCATCTAAAGTAACCAGGATACACATCTGGCCGCACTTGGCGAATGCATGGAGAGATGCAGGCGAGCCCGCCTAGCACTCAATCCCAAAAAATGCAGATTCATGGTGCCTCAAGGGAAGCTGTTAGGACACATAGTGTGTAAGGCTGGACTCAAGACTGACCCAAACAAGATTCGGGTGATAGTGGAAATGGAGGCACTGACAGATGTCACGGGAGTGAAATCCTTCCTAGGACACATAGGGTATTACAGGCGGTTTATCAAAAATTTTGCTCAAGTATCCTGCCCTCTGGACAAGTTGACGAGGAGAGGTGAACGGTACGTATGGGGGACGGCTCAGGAAGAGGCCTTCCAAGAACTAAAGTCACGGTTGGTGGGTGTGCCAATCTTGACATATCCTGACTAGGACAAAGAGTTCCACGTACACGTTGACACATCCAATTTCGCCATAGGGGCCGCACTGTCGTAGGTTGGCGATCACGGGCTAGATCACCCGGTCTACTTTGCACGCAGACTCCTGTCGAAGGCAGAGAAAAATTATAGCACCACAGAGAGGGAAGCCCTCAGGATGTACTTCGTCCAGAAATTTCGACATTACTTACTGGCCACCCCGTTCACATTTTATGTGGACCACCAGGCGTTGATGTACCTGGTAAACAAGCCAATTATCCAAGGACGAATCAGTTGATGGTTGCTACTGCTTCAGGAGTTTACATTCAACATTATTGTAAGACCTGGGTAGAGCCATGCGATAGCTGACCAACTATCGAGAATCTAGTCAGGAGAACCAGCCGAAGGAGTGAATGAAGATTTTCTAGATGCTCACTTATTTCGCATCACCATTCTCCTCGCCTGGTACACAAGCGTGGGGGAATACTTGTCGACATCACGGTTTCCGAGGGAGATGCCACCAGGAGAAAGAAGGAAACTGGTACTGAGGAGCAGAACATTCCAACTCATTAATGGCCTCTTGTACAAAATGGGACCCGACCAGGTCCTACGATGATGCATCCTGGAAGAGGAAATTCAAGGTGTCCTAAGGGAAGCACATGAAGGGCCCGCAGGTGGACACATGGGGCCCAACACCACGGCCAGGAAAGTTCTGTTGGCAGGACTGTGGTGGCTGACACTACATAATGACGCCAGAGAGTGGGTGACGAGCTGTGATACATGCCAACGGATCGAACGAAGAGGGATTTTATGCCCCTCAACCCATCGAATGCCCAGGAACTATTTGAGAGATGGGGATTGGATTTCATCAGACCATTAAAACCAAGTAGAGCCCGACGGTGCAGATACATTGTAGTGGTGACATAATACTTGACCAAGTGGGTCGAGGCGCGGGCTTTGTCGGACAACTCGGCGGTCAATACAACAAAATTTATCTATGAACAAATCATTACGCGGTATGGGATTCCAATCCAACTGACGAGTGACAGAGGACATTTTGTAAGTCATATAATCCGGTTGCTAACAACAAAGTTCAAAATCTTCCACTCCTTATCAAGCCCCTACTACCCGCGGGCGAACGGGCAGGTCGAGGCGACCAATAAAATAATCGTGTCGGTGATTTATAAGTCTTATGGAGTGGAGAAGGATGATTGGGAGGAGCGCCTACTGTCGGTACTTTGGGCATACTGAACGACTTATAAGGTAACTACAGGACAGACTCCCTTCTAGCTAATGTATGGACAAGAAGCCATGGTGCCAGTTGAATTCATGGTGCCGAGTCTCCAAATCGCCATCGATAATCGACTTGGCGACATGGAAAGCCTGAGAGAGAGATTGTACGCTTTGAACAAATTGGACAAGCGACGGATGATGGCTCAGTGGGAGAGATGGCAGAGCAAAGGCGGAAGAGTTGGCACGACAAGCATTTGCGAAGAATGCGGTTTACCCTAGGGCAACTTGTATTAAAGTTTAATGGGCGCAACGAGATCAAGCCCGAAAAATTCAAGGTAAAGTGGCTAGGCCCTTTCAAAGTTTGCGAGTTCAGCGCGAACGGGGCGATCAAGCTGTGGACACTGGACGGGCAGGAGGTGTAGGACACAGTGAATGGCTCTAAATTGAAGGTGTACCATAAGCGAGAAGGACCCAGCCAACGACACAAATAAGAAACAATAAATTAAAAAAAAAAAAAACCGCCAAACTTGTAGTGTACCTACCAAATCAAACAGAGGTTTGATGCCAACACCCTAGTGGGGTCAAGGGGTAGCGCCCCAGGTGCGCTCCCTTCAAAACCACAGGAAACTTCATGGCGCACACCGTTTTCATTATTTTTTGCAGGAACTTGTCTTTATTATTTTTGCGAAAATGAAGGGAAATTTGCAAGTGGCGAGCCAAAAAAAAAAAAAAAAGAGGAAATTTAACAAGTTGGAAAAATTTAAAAGAATGTTTTTTAAAGTGCCGAAGAATTAAGGGGGACTCGTTCATAGTAAGTCCGTACGAAACAAAAAGACAGAGATCCATACGGATTCCACAAGTAAAGGAAATACCGTATGGTCAATAAATAACACTCCACGGATCTTAGAAGAAAAATCCGTACAGAAATTAGAGTACGGGAAGGAGTGTCAACAAAGGAAAGAATCCGTATGTTTTATATGCAGAGGCCCATACGTATCAAGGAAAAGCGAATTTCGTACGGAATCTGGTACGGTGGGGAGACAAACCTTCCGTACGGAAATAAAAAACAATGAAGGGAAAAGTCCGCACGAAATTAAAGTGGCAAGTAGAGGAACAAAACCATATGGAATTTTTTGGCGACAGTGCCAAAGATTTTTGTACGGAAAGTGGAGAACCGAAATTCTGTACGGAATTCAGATGCAAAGTCCGTACGACCTTCGCCAGTATCCGGATTTGGCGTGACAAATTCCGTACGAACCAAGGGGTTGCCAGAGTCAAGAAAAAGTCCGTACGGATTCAGGGGTGCCAGAGGAAAACAAATTTTCCGAGAAGTAAAATACTGTCCGTATGGACCACGGAAGCAGACTAAAAGTCGAAGCATACAAGGCACACCGGGCCAAGTCGTACGGACGCAAGGGGATTGCAGCAAGTAACATTGAGACAAAGATCGCAATCGGAAGAAAGAACATGTGAAGGTGCCCAGGAGAGGAAAGATATAAGTTTGGTAGAAAAAAAATTAAAAAAAATCATTTGATGGCGTCTAGTGCTAGGCAGTTGAAAAAAATGGATTGGAGGAGGAGACTACAGGATTCAGAGAAGACAACCAAGAAACTGTCTACAGACTGTCCTATGGATAAAGGGAAGGTTGTTGTACCAGATACAGGCGAGAAAGAAAGGCAGTCGAAAGTCACAGCGGACACAATCACTTTCGAGGGGTTGAACGGTAATGTGTGCAGGCAATGGTGGTTGGAGGTGCAGTCCCCAGATGACATTTTGGTGAAAACATAGTTAGGAAGGGCATGGGTGCATTGGGCCATTCAGATGCCGATATTCGCCATTCGGGATTTTGAGCCTTGCCTGCGCATGATGATAAAATCGTACAATGATGAGTTGCGCACCTCCTCGTTCAATTACCAGCACACAGACGTCACTGTGTCTTTTGCTCCGGATGACTTTGCCAGGGTTTTTGGCATTCCTGACGAAGGGAAGAAGGTGGACAAGCATGCGATGAAGATGTCCGCTGAGAGGAAAAATCAGCTGCTACAACAAATATGTCGGGATAACCTGACTAGAGCAGAGTGGGACAGGATTACGGCACCCAAGGGGCGAGGACTGAAAAAATCTTACATAGTACCTGGTGCATGGCAGTGCTTGCTCGACTTGATGAAGAGCCGTCTCACAAGAGCCAGTAGGGCCTCCGACATAGTCGTGCTGATGATTGCATTGATGAACAGGCTCCGGAATGGGACGGTGTACAACTGGGCTACTGTGCTGTCAGATCGCATTCATGAGTTCCTCACACTAAAGCACAAGGCATTCTATATGCCCCACCACGCTATTGGGTTATTCCTGGACGTAGTCCATATACAGGTGCCGGAAGAAAGGCGAGGGTGGCAGTCACGAGACAACATTGACCCTACCGCACCCTCCATTTTTTACTGGACTCATTTGGATACACACACAGGGGATGCACCATCCAGCAGGAAGCGGAAGCCCCAGATTCAGGTAGTCTCTGCTAGTGAGTCGAATTTGGCCACTGAGAGCAGTACAGGGGCGGAGTCGGAGGAGACATCTTCTCGATGTTCGGGTGGTGATACCGGATTTCGCCTCTCACACACGGAGGTACCGTATCCAGAGTTGGGTACGGAAGAAGGCGCAGTGGTACGGTTGCCCTCGGCCAGATATTGAAGGAGATGCAGGGACTGCCAGGAGGAAGAGTGGTCCGACCTACCGGTATTCAGACAGGGAGGCTAGTATATGCACCCGCTGTGTTGACTACAGATGGGACCGTGACACCATTATCAGCAGCAGGAGTGACAGTGGGAGCCATATCAGCAATCCCTGTGTCGGGGTTTGGCCAGCTGCATCCTCGTCCCTCCCTCGGGCAGATTTCACAGGTCCCTAGCAGCAGTGTAGTTCAGCTAAGGGACACAACCCTTATTCGGATAGAGCCAATGGTACAGCCGATGGAGGGTGGAGGTGGAGAGATTAGGTTAGACAGGGGTGACGTTGAGGGAGATGATACAGACTCATGGTTGGAGCAATACTTAGCACCACCGAGAGCCCCAGTAGGACCCCCGCTTGCCACACCTCACTGTCAGGAGGTGGTTGATTTAGAGGGCAGTGACTCTCCTCATGAGATGCGTGCACAGGGGGAACCTACGGACCTACTCCAGCACATGGGTAGTGCAGAGGATACGGTGCCACAGGTAGACATTCCGATGCCTAGTTCTATAGAGAACTAGCCCATTGCCTTGACTCAGTTTTTGGCAGCAGTAGAGAGTGAGGCACACAGACTTTTGGCCTTGACGGAGGAAGGGACCCTAGGGTAGCCAGCGTTGGAGGGTCTCCTGGCATTTGCTATCGGAGGAGTTGCTGAGGCGTTTCAGCGGTGCTTTGTTGACAGAGGATGGCCTTGCGTGGATCTTCTTGTGATGTTGGAGGAGTGGCAGCACCCTGGACAGACTGGAGAGAGTCAGGTGCAGAGCCTACTCAGGAGGATCGAGCAGGCCATCCGGGATAGTCATTTGGCGCATCGTCGTGCTCAGTAGGAGGCAGATATCACTAGGGAGACACTGGAGTTGGAGTTGGCTCAGTAGAGAGCCCAGATAGGGAGTTTGGAGGAGGAGTTGGCTCGTGTCCGCGCCGAGTTAGCAGCAGCCTCAGCCGCACGGGTGGCAGATAGAGCTTTGTTGGAGGCCAGTCCGAGTAGTACGAGGGCAGAGCTGGATAAGAAGCATACCGAGCTGATGGAGGTCGTATTCAGAGTGCAACGGTCTCGGGAGCGCCAGCTGGTGGCTGAGAGGGATCTTCGCCACCGCACAGAGCAGGTGTTGCAGCTCTGGGAGCAGTTGGCCTCTTCCTCATCCACGGGACCATCAAGGACGCCATCTCTACCCCAATCCCAGTAATTTGTTGTTTTGGGGTTTTAGTTTTGCTTGTACATCATTCCCATTTTGGTTGTCTGTCGTTCGGAGACAACGTTTCTTTTTTGGGGGGATGATGTTGTCGGGTAATTAAGCATTAAGGTAAATTGTGTTAGCGTCGGCAATTAACCCGTTGGTTGTCGGTAGTTGGTACCGGGTAACTGACCAGACTCCTTTATATTGTATTTGTTTCCAGTCTTTGGATAGGCTATTGTAGTCGAACATATTGCTATCATTGTATTTACTGGCTTACCATGAATCAATAGAACACTTGTGAGTTCCTTATATTCTGTGTACTTCTGTCATTTATGCAATGTCTTAACCTGACACCCTACGGGGAAAACACTCATACATCAATCAAGACATAAAACTGACAACAATGTGTTGATCTAACACTGCCCTTGTCTTGTTACAGCTATTTTGACCTTAATTTTCATTTATGCCTTTCTGGATTGTTCCTTTTCTAATTCTGTAACCTGGTATTGTTCAATGATAAGAATAAGGTCACAACTTACCCAAACACCCAAAGGGAAAAATCCTAGCCACTGCACTGTAGAACCAAAAAGTCATGGCTTGAGAAGTATTCCCGCCCAAAATGGGCATTCCAAATTGAAGGAGAACATATGGAATAACTTTAGGTAGGTAGGCGTCCTTTGCATTCAAGGCTGGTAACTAGGGGTTAATATCACCATTAAGGCGAGTAGGTGGGGAGTCCATGTACAACACCACTTCATTTGTAATGCCCACTTCCCAAATTGCTCTAACTTTTACCCAAAAACATAAATTACATAAATTAGGGCTAAGGTTTTGAAACTTACCAAATACTAACTTGCTTAACATAATGAAATCTTGTATGTAGATCCTGCACACAAAACAGGGGAGTATATACATAGATACATACTCAACATATTGTTAGGGTTAGACAAAATTTCATTCTTAATCAATTACTAATCCTACAACACATGAGAGTAGGGGAAAGAGGCATGAAGGATTTGCTCTGAGCCATTTCTACACCAAGCCCAAGAGAGATTTGCTCCACTTGGCGGTCCGTACTAGCTTACCCATCATCTCCTATTTCTCCCAAGTTGACAATATCTATTAGAATATTAGTATGCTGATGATATCAATTGATAGAGTTGTGGCATTAACAAATGATGCTACAATAATGGTAATGATACCCTGATAACCATAATGCAAAGTATTATTTCATATGGACTATTATTAGGCTGAGATTAGACTGCTTATTGGAATTCATATACTACAATGAATCAGAAATTAGGAATAAATCAGAATTGCATGTTATAAATGATATTCCTTAATTATATTCATACCAAGAAAACTTATAACATCTTGTGCAGCAGATATTTAATATTGTCCTAATGGGATTTCCAATAGAATGTAATTGTAAGAAGCATTGGTGCACAGGTGTGATACAGCATACCAGTTGGTTACTACAGGAAGTGATACCTTGCTGTCTTCCTTGCTGAGATGCAGTTTGTCCTCGATCCTTGGCTATCCTCTTCAATGAGATTCAGACCTTTGATCTTTTTTAGAGTGGATGATTATCCTTCTTCACTTTCTGTCATGCCTGCAATCTTTGTTTATGGAGTTAAATGCTGATCTTCCGTCATGCTAAATGATCATGGACCTGCTGATATTCATGGCTGCTGTTTTTGAATTCTGATCTCTACCTCTTTCCAGAAGAGCTATTATTCAGATTGTTAGATGCTAACTATAACATGTCTGAATCAGATTAGTGATAATCTGATCCTGAATATGTGACTGTGGCTTACATGTCTCTGATTCTGATTATTGTTCCTTGTTCGCTGATTGCTGTGTCCAGTTCTTAGTTGATGGTGATGCAGATGTAATTCTCCTTGATCGGAACTAACATATATTCTTGATCGAACTTCTTAAATGATTATTTATTTTGATGTGTTTCTTTCCTTTACTACTTAACACTTCTATCTTCTTATGGAAATCTGATACGATATTAACATATCTTTTCCTCAACTCTGCCTCTTAATCCCTCATATGCAGATCTCTGTTCCTTTTTCTACCCATTCATATTAAATATCCTGGATATTGAATAGTTGCATCCCTTTGCTTGGGAATGGACACATCATCATTCTTTCTTAATTGCACTTGTTCACTATTTAAGGACATTGGTTAATTACACAAATCGTGCCTTTATTCTTAATTGCTGTCTTGCTTTACTAATCATAATCTCTTCATTACTTTATTCACTTGTAATTTAGTTACTTGACCTTTCCTTGGGCAATAGGGATATTCGTTTCCTTCTTTTATTTCTATCTAATCATATCTATCGCTGCATATATTGTTTATATGTTTTTATCGCTGACTTTCTTGGGAGATGATCACTGTCTTCACTTATCCATTATGAATGATGTTTCTGACACTCAAGTTGCTATCCTCATTAGACACCACCTCCCTTAACATGGCAATTATTATGTTCTAATGTTTCCAAACAGGATTGTTCTTCATGCCTTTTTTTTGTCTTGGGCACTGTAGTCTTTCTGGTAGTGAATCATCAATGACAATTCATCAACAGCTTCTAATTCCTTTAAGCAGTTAGATTGGGTTCCATTGTAGTATTATCTTGGAAGCTATCATTATTTATAAAGATGATACAAGGAGCTTTCTCAGGTTAGCAACCTCATGCTTAATGAAGTCTTATCTTGTATTTCAAATTTGGATGGGGAGATCACATCATTTGGCATTAAAAACCCTTTTGAATTGCTCTTAAAAAGACATGGGTCATTTTTGCTCTATCTGTCGTGTTGAGTGTCTATTGGCATTATGGATATGTTTCACAACTTGAACCAAGTCCTTGAAGTATACTATAGGCCTCCCCTCAAGTTCTTTGGCTTTTTCTTAAATGTTTGCACTTAGCGTTGATGCATGAACCATTTTCGACAACCAAAGGTGCTTATGAAACTACCATAAAACTCTGCCTTATTAAAACAATTATTCATAATTTAGCCCTTTGTTGAAGGATAGACGGGTTTTTGGAACCCCAATGTCATCCACTTGTGGTTATAGAACCACTTAGAAACTCTGACACACAACTCCTTGAGCCACTCCACTTGCATTTCAACAAAGTTATAAAAAGCCTATCGGGATTTGGCAAGGTTGTGACCACCATGTTGATAATTGATAGGTGTTTTGAAAATACCTCAAATCGTTGATGGCGATGCATTTACAATGCTTTTCCCTTGAGTTAAAATAGCTTGTTAGGCTCTGATAAGGTTTTGAAAACCATGTCGGGAATTGACATGGATTTCAGAACCATCATGACTCATTGAAAACTTTAAACACTTTGTAGTTTCCTTCATATACTTTTCATTTCTTAGCTTGTTGGTAAAACAAGGCAGCAACATAACGCTCATTATGAACAAGGAGTGATTACCGAACCACCTCAAATCTCCGCTTAACTGATGAGCAAAAGCCTTTTTTCTTTGCCTTCAAAAGTTTAGGAAAGATTGTTGGGCTTCAACAAGGTTTTGAGAACCTTGCTAGCCATCGATAGAGGTTTCAAAATCACTATAAATTGCCAACACGGGTTTAAAAACATCACTCCTTTTTTGAAGAATGAAGAAGTTAGGAAACCTATGTTGGGCCTCGACAAGGTTGTGAAAACCTAGTTAGCCACCAATAGAGGTTTTAAAACCTCCATAAATTCCAACAATCTAAAAACTTAGCCATACTTTTGAGTTAGAGCAAAAGTCATGAATGTTATATGACTTTTTCTCTAAGAGAAGATAAGGTTATGAAATATCCCTTCAGAATTAAAAGGGAGATAAAAATAAAAGATTTTATGATCCCTTGGTTAAAGAAGAGATTAATAAAAGAATATTTATAAAAACTCTTTAAAAAGGTAGATGAACAATTATATATTAAATAATTATTAAAAGAAAACTTTTCTGAAAGCTTGTGATGGTTTAGAAACTAACCTTTAACATGTTATATAAAGCATTCATGTGACATTTGAGATGGGGTATGGAGATCACTCAAGGAAGAAAAAGGTGGCTTGGTGGGCTATGGCTACTTGGAGAAGGGGCATAGAGTGTGTCCAACTCAAGGTACAAAGTACACCTGTGATTGTCTTGGCCAGGGCTATTGTGCATATTTTGCAATTTCTCTGGAGTATGCTGTATGCATATTGAGTAAACTATGGAGCATGTTGTGAAAGATCCCTGATGGATCTCTTTTACCAATCTGCTGTAATTTTTATTTATTTAAATTGATTTTTCCTGCTTATTAATATTTTCTTTCAGAAATAGACAGAAGTTGCAGAAGGGTTGAATTCTTTTTGTATTTTGATGATTTTTCAACAAGTAAATAATGAAGTACAAGTACGTGAACAAAGTATTGAAAATGAAGGTCATATACAGCCAAAACAAATTCGATTCAAGGCAGATTTCTGAATATAAAATCAAATATTTGACCAGATGAAGATTTCCAATAATTTCAGGAAGATTACAATCAGGAATAATTCCAACCTGGATGCTGAAAGAGTAACATAACTAGGAATGAAGTTGTGGCAAGATTCCAGCCCTCCAAGTGCTGCACGTGGGAAGGAAAGTGGCTGCCAGGTACAGCCGTACGGCTGCCAAGTACACCCAACTGGTTAGAAACCTGTCATGTCCCCTTTCTAGAGTGGACATCGGAGACGGAGGAGTTGGCCTATCATTGGAGTCTCGTAGGCTAGCAGAGGTTGATTGGGACTCATTCAGTGCATATAGTGATTGGATTTTGGCTTTACAGGCAGTTTGGAGCCAGTTTGGAGCAGTTCCTAGATTTTAGGGGGTATCCCTAAATTTTAGGAGGTCGTGACAGTTGCTAGTCGTGAGGTTATTCATGACCTTTTAGATGGTTTCAGTTTCAGGAGATTTGGGTGTGTTTCCTAGTTTCTAGGAGCATCCCTAGATTTTAGGGATGAGACTGCCAGTTGATCCATGATTTCCGACTTCAGTCACAGACAGGTGGCAAATTCCGTTTCAGGTTTTTGGAGTCATTTGAGCCTTCTACAGCTATTTGGGATATATTTTTAATATATTTAAATATTTCTTAAGTTAGCGTTTAATTATTTAAATAAGGCTATGTTTATAGCCATTTTGGAGTGATAAGGGGTTTTTGGCCTCATCTGGATGCGTATCCCTTGGTGTGATAGCTCGTTGGAAAGGTCTTGGACTTTTCTAAATATTTCTCTTTTGACTCAGATCCTTTCGGTGAACGGATTTCGTTATATTTGAAAAAAGGTCATTTTCTATGCACTTGACAACTTAAAATGAGAAATATAACATTTTAACCCTAAACGCCCCATTGAGTCACTTTTAGGGTTTGAGCTTAGTGGGAAGCTGTTATAAGGAAGTTGAGACCTAATTCTTATCATCTTTTACACATTTTACATCTTGGATTTGAGATTTGGCTCTGGAAGAGCTTTTCAGCATCTGGGACGCCAACCCCAATGCCTTGCCTGTTTGGGACGTAGCCCCCAATACAGTGGTTTAGATTTGTTTGCAGCTATTAGCATCTTGGAGATTGTACGGCATTCTTTCTGGAGGTTCAGCAATTCTGACAGAGTTCAGCGTGGGGTTTGGGGTTTCTAACCAGTTGGGTGTACTTGGCAGCCGTACGGCTGTACCTGGCAGCCACTTTCCTTCCCACGTGCAGCACTTGGAGGGCTGGAATCTTGCCACAACTTCATTCCTAGTTATGTTACTCTTTCAGCATCCAGGTTGGAATTATTCCTGATTGTAATCTTCCTGAAATTATTGGAAATCTTCATCTGGTCAAATATTTGATTTTATATTCAGAAATCTGCCTTGAATCGAATTTGTTTTGGCTGTATATGAACTTCATTTTCAGTACTTTGTTCATGTACTTGTACTTCATTATTTACTTGTTGAAAAATCATCAAAATACAAAAAGAATTCAACCCTTCTGCAACTTCTGTCTATTTCTGAAAGAAAATATTAATAAGCAGGAAAAATCAATTTAAATAAATAAAAATTACAGCAGATTGGTAAAAGAGATCCATCAGGGATCTTTCAGTGGTATCAGAGCTTTGATCTTGCCAGCCTGTTGGGTGAAGATCAAGAGTTCTAATTCAGATTTGAGTTTAGTTTGGTTGAAAATCAAATTGGACATCATGACAGGGTTGTTTAGAAATAAACAAGCAGGAAAAGAATTTGAACAAACACCTTCAAGGAGTTCCAGACAGTCTAAGGATACAACTCCTTCAACAAGTACAAGGAGAAGGTCTCCTGCCAAGACATTCAATGATATAGTTATGAACAACTATGATAAGTATTGCTCTCTTCCCAAAAAGATACGTGACCATCTTTCCTTCACACAATTCATGGGTGTACCAGTTGAAGATGACTTGATGTTTTCAAGTCCACGTCATCAACCAAGAACAAAACAAGAGTCAATTGAGAGCAAGGGAAGCAAAGGAAGAGGAGCAGATATGATGTTTACCAGTGAGATTGGTAGGAAACTATTTGAAGATTTTGAGAGACATGTAGATCCAATTGGTGCCTCTTTGGTTGGTTACAACGCTGTCCCATCATTTTTGGTGGAAGATGTGAAGGAAGAGTTTGTAACTTCAAGCAATACACAAGACATTCATGAGAGGTTTGATGAGTTTTCAGATTGCCCAAAGACTGATTTTGAATCAGCAATTGATGAAGAACATGAGGTTGAAATGGACAGCGTAAGTTTGGATTCATTTGTCACACTACTTCCTCTTCTCAATTGGGAAGACCATGAGGAAAGTCGAAATTTAATGGTGTGTAGTGAATCCAAAGATTTGTCACCACAGTATGATCATAATTCTGAAGTCCATAACAGCAGTGACGTAACTTATCTTCCTCAAGATATGACAGCCTTTGGTCATGAAGAGAATAGAGATTTGCATTCTACATTTGTGGGTGCTTATGGTACAAGCATGGGTTATGCTGATGCAAATAATACAACTCACCATAAGTCTGATTTTGTGTACTTTGGGGCAGCTGATATAAAACATTGCCAAAAGTTGAACGAAGATTGGTTACATAGAGCTGCCCAAGCAAAAACGCTTGCTGCCCAAGAAAGACACCACCTCCAAAGAGTCAAAGAGCGTCACAATCGGTTAGATGACGCAAGGATACAAAGAGAATCATCCATTAGATCTTTATTTCTTCCAAGGGAAGAAAAGGACAGCGAAGATATATTGAATGGAAATAGAAATCAGTTTGATTTTCTGAGTTTGATCAGCAATTTTCCTTCATCTAATGAGTCAAATTTGAAACCTTGCATTGAGAACATTCAAGTTGGGAAGACTAGGTGTGAAGTTTATGAGTTGTTAGGTGGCATTCATAGTGGACCAGCCACTGAAGGTTTATCCATGTTGCAGAACAAAAACATCTACTATTCATTTGTGGACTTGTCACCTCTTTCATATGATAGGGCAGCGATGTACTTATTAATTGGTGACTGAGTTTTCTTAGATGTGATAGTGGGCTATGAAGATCAGCATGTAAGAGACTATATTTGGTGCATGGCTAAACAATATATTTATTTGGCATCCTCCAATGAAGACATACTAACTTGTGGAGAAATTGGGCAAGTTGCAGCCGCTGATCAAAGGTTTTGGAGAGGTTTCCATCACACTTTGCTTGTTGGAAATTGTCTTATTGATGGGTCCATTTCAACATTGAAGATTGGTGGTATTTATGGTTTCACAGTGGCTATAGAGAGACACGGTATCGAGGATGCCTCTTACTATCATTGTCTCTTCATGACAGATGGATGTGGATTTAGTTTTATTTGGGATCCAGGTGTTGATTCATTTGATACAGCGTCTTATAGGGATTATAGTATGTTGCTCCAGATATTAAGATTATATGGCACTTATATCAGAGGAGAGCAGCAGGAGCAGTTTATGTCCTACAAGTGGTTTGTGTGGGATCATGGTATAGACATGTGTAGTACCTTCCTTTCGTGGATCCTACATGGGTTGCTTCACTTCAGATGTATAGATGTAGTCGTGTGTGTACAATGGTTGTTGACACTTGGACGGTATGTTCGGAATATCACGAGGATGGAGCTAGAGTTTACCCACTATCCATCTCAGTTTATCGAGCAGAGTGGGACGACAGTTGATCCACAGGTTGATTGTCATCAGATAGCTGGCGTGGATGAGTTATGTGATGTTACTCCTAGTGAGTACTTTGAGCCAGTTGATGTGGCAATTTCACCTGATTCTCTAGACAGGGTGATTGTTTCATTGCTAGTTGGTGATTACATATTTTTAGATGCCAGCTTGGACAGTGATGATTTTAGTCAGTATTATATATTGTCTAGTGAGTTGGCATTAGATCTTCCGACACATCAGCAGCAGTGTGTGGCAGTTGTGTGTCACTTGTGTCAGATGGGGTCAGATCACAGAGGGTCTTCCATGGATTGGCATTCATTGGATATTATGACGGATGTTATGCATGTTGGTGATCACAGACACACTAGTGGTCTTGGCATTTATGGATATTTGATCTATGGAGATGATATAGTTTTCCATTGCTCACTTGAGGTATTCAGCGGGAGCTATGCTTCGCTCTAAGACCCAGACAGTGTTGATTTGACAGCACAGGTGCTTCAGCATTTTGAGGAGCCATTCCAAACCGGGGCATTGCATGTTGTTTATATCAGAGATGAGCAGTAGTTACATGCAATGATTTGTTTACATCTTATTTGGGATGGTGGAGGATTGGTGTTTCAGTTGCTTGTGGGCAAGCAACTCTGAGAGGGGAGGCTTGTCATGTCCCCTTTCTAGAGTGGACATCGGAGACGGAGGAGTTGGCCTATCATTGGAGTCTCGTAGGCTAGCAGAGGTTGATTGGGACTCATTCAGTGCATATAGTGATTGGATTTTGGCTTTACAGGCAGTTTGGAGCCAGTTTGGACCAGTTCCTAGATTTTAGGGGGTATCCCTAAATTTTAGGAGGTCGTGACAGTTGCTAGTCGTGAGGTTATTCATGACCTTTTAGATGGTTTCAGTTTCAGGAGATTTGGGTGTGTTTCCTAGTTTCTAGGAGCATCCCTAGATTTTAGGGATGAGACTGCCAGTTGATCCATGATTTCCGACTTCAGTCACAGACAGGTGGCAAATTCCGTTTCAGGTTTTTGGAGTCATTTGAGCCTTCTACAGCTATTTGGGCTATATTTTTAATATATTTAAATATTTCTTAAGTTAGCGTTTAATTATTTAAATAAGGCTATGTTTATAGCCATTTTGGAGTGATAAGGGGTTTTTGGCCTCATCTGGATGCGTATCCCTTGGTGTGATAGCTCGTTGGAAAGGTCTTGGACTTTTCTAAATATTTCTCTTTTGACTCAGATCCTTTCGGTGAACGGATTTCTTTATATTTGAAAAAAGGTCATTTTCTATGCACTTGACAACTTAAAATGAGAAATATAACATTTTAACCCTAAACGCCCCATTGAGTCACTTTTAGGGTTTGAGCTTAGTGGGAAGGTGTTATAAGGAAGTTGAGACCTAATTCTTATCATCTTTTACACATTTTACATCTTGGATTTGAGATTTGGCTCTGGAAGAGCTTTTCAGCATCTGGGACGCCAACCCCAATGCCTTGCCTGTTTGGGACGTAGCCCCCAATACAGTGGTTTGGATTTGTTTGCAGCTATTAGCATCTTGGAGATTGTACGGCATTCTTTCTGGAGGTTCAGCAATTTTGATAGAGTTCAGCGTGGGGTTTGGGGTTTCTAACCAGTTGGGTGTACTTGGCAGCCGTACGGCTGTACCTGGCAGCCACTTTCCTTCCCACGTGCAGCACTTGGAGGGCTGGAATCTTGCCACAACTTCATTCCTAGTTATGTTACTCTTTCAGCATCCAGGTTGGAATTATTCTTGATTGTAATCTTCCTGAAATTATTGGAAATCTTCATCTGGTCAAATATTTGATTTTATATTCAGAAATCTGCCTTGAATCGAATTTGTTTTGGCTGTATATGAACTTCATTTTCAGTACTTTGTTCATGTACTTGTACTTCATTATTTACTTGTTGAAAAATCATCAAAATACAAAAAGAATTCAACCCTTCTGCAACTTCTGTCTATTTCTGAAAGAAAATATTAACAAGCAGGAAAAATCAATTTAAATAAATAAAAATTACAGCAGATTGGTAAAAGAGATCCATCAGGGATCTTTCAAAACCCCAAACCCCACGCTGAACTCTGTCAGAATTGCTGAACCTCCAGAAAGAATGCCGTACAATCTCCAAGATGCTAATAGCTGCAAACAAATCCAAACCACTGTATTGGGGGCTACGTCCCAAACAGGCAAGGCATTGGGGTTGGCGTCCCAGATGCTGAAAAGCTCTTCTAGAGCCAAATCTCAAATCCAAGATGTAAAATGTGTAAAAGATAATAAGAATTAGGTCTCAACTTCCTTATAACACCTTCCCACTAAGCTCAAACCCTAAAAGTGACTCAATGGGACGTTTAGGGTTAAAATGTTATATTTCTCATTTTAAGTTGTCAAGTGCATAGAAAATGACCTTTTTTCAAATATAAAGAAATCCGTTCACCGAAAGGATCTGAGTCAAAAGAGAAATATTTAGAAAAGTCCAAAGCCTTTCCAACGAGCTATCACACCAAGGGATACGCATCCAGATGAGGCCAAAAACCCCTTATCACTCCAAAATGGCTATAAACATAGCCTTATTTAAATAATTAAACGCTAACTTAAGAAATATTTAAATATATTAAAAATATAGCCCAAATAGCTGAAGAAGGCTCAAATGACTCCAAAAACCTGAAACGGAATTTGCCACCTGTCTGTGACTGAAGTCGGAAATCATGGATCAACTGGCAGTCTCATCCCTAAAATCTAGGGATGCTCCTAGAAACTAGGAAACACACCCAAATCTCCTGAAATTGAAACCATCTAAAAGGTCATGAATAACCTCACGAATGGCAACTGTCACGACCTCCTAAAATTTAGGGATACCCCCTAAAATCTAGGAACTGCTCCAAACTGGCTCCAAACTGCCTGTAAAGCCAAAATCCAATCACTATATGCACTGAATGAGTCCCAATCAACCTCTGCTAGCCTACGAGACTCCAATGATAGGCCAACTCCTCCGTCTCCGATGTCCACTCTAGAAAGGGGACATGACAAGCCTCCCCTCTCGGAGTTGCTTGCCCACAAGCAACTGAAACACCAATCCTCCACCATCCCAAATAAAATGTAAACAAATCATTGCATGTAACTGCTGCTCATCTCTGATATAAACAACATGCAATGCCCCGGTTTGGAATGGCTCCTCAAAATGCTGAAGCACCTGTGCTGTCAAATCAACACTGTCTGGGTCCCAGAGCGAAGCATAGCTCCCGCTGAATACCTCATGTGAGCAATGGAAAACTATATCATTTCCATAGATCAAATATCCATAAATGCCAAGACCAGTAGTGTGTCTATGATCACCAACATGCATAACATCCGTCATAATATCCAATGAATGCCAATCCATGGAAGACCCTTTGTGATCTGACCCCATCTGACACAAGTGACACACAACTGCCACACACTGCTGCTGATGTGTCGGAAGATCTAATGCCAACTCACTAGACAATATATAATACTGACTAAAATCATCACTGTCCAAGCTGGCATCTAAAAATATGTAATCACCAACTAGCAATGAAACAATCACCCTGTCTAGAGAATCAGGTGAAATTGCCACATCAACTGGCTCAAAGTACTCACTAGGAGTAACATCACATAACTCATCCACGCCAGCTATTTGATGACAATCAACCTGTGGATCAACTGTCGTCCCACTCTGCTCGATAAACAGAGATGGATAGTGGGTAAACTCTAGCTCCATCCTCGTGATATTCCGAACATACCGTCCAAGTGTCAACAACCATCGTACACCCACGACTACATCTATACATCTGAAGTGAAGCAACCCATGTAGGATCCACGAAAGGAAGGTACTACACATGTCTATACCATGATCCCACACAAACCACCTGTAGGACATAAACTGCTCCTGCTGCTCTCCTCTGATATAAGTGCCATATAATCTTAATATCTGGAGCAACATACTATAATCCCTATAAGACGCTGTATCAAATGAATCAACACCTGGATCCCAAATAAAACTAAATCCACATCCATCTGTCATGAAGAGACAATGATAGTAAGAGGCATCCTCGATACCGTGTCTCTCTATAGCCACTGTGAAACCATAAATACCACCAATCTTCAATGTTGAAATGGACCCATCAATAAGACAATTTCCAACAAGCAAAGTGTGATGGAAACCTCTCCAAAACCTTTGATCAGCGGCTGCAACTTGCCCAATTTCTCCACAAGTTAGTATGTCTTCATTGGAGGATGCCAAATAAATATATTGTTTAGCCATGCACCAAATATAGTCTCTTACACGCTGATCTTCATAGCCCACTATCACAGCTAAGAAAACTGAGTCACCCATTAATAAGTACATCGCTGCCCTATCATATGAAAGAGGTGACAAGTCCACAAATGAATAGTAGATGTTTTTGTTCTGCAACATGGATAAACCTTCAGTGGCTGGTCCACTATGAATGCCACCTAACAACTCATAAACTTCACACCTAGTCTTCCCAACTTGAATGTTCTCAATGCAAGGTTTCAAATTTGACTCATTAGATGAAGGAAAATTGCTGATCAAACTCAGAAAATCAAACTGATTTCTATTTCCATTCAATATATCTTCGCTGTCCTTTTCTTCCCTTGGAAGAAATAAAGATCTAATGGATGATTCTCTTTGTATCCTTGCGTCATCTAACCGATTGTGACGCTCTTTGACTCTTTGGAGGTGGTGTCTTGCTTGGGCAGCAAGTGTTTTTGCTTGGGCAGCTCTATGTAACCAATCTTTGTTCAACTTTTGGCAATGTTTTATATCAGCTGCCCCAAAGTACACAAAATCAGACTTATGGTGAGTTGTATTATTTGCATCAGCATAACCCATGCTTGTACCATAAGCACCCGCAAATGTAGAATGCAAATCTCTATTCTCTTCATAACCAAAGGCTGTCATAGCTTGAGGAAGATAAGTTACGTCACTGCTGTTATGGACTTCAGAATTATGATCATACTGTGGTGACAAATCTTTGGATTCACTACACACCATTAAATTTCGACTTTCCTCATGGTCTTCCCAATTGAGAAGAGGAAGTAGTGTGACAAATGAATCCAAACTTACGCTGTCCATTTCAACCTCATGTTCTTCATCAATTGCTGATTCAAAATCAGTCTTTGGGCAATCTGAAAACTCATCAAACCTCTCATGAATGTCTTGTGTATTGCTTGAAGTTACAAACTCTTCCTTCACATCTTCCACCAAAAATGATGGGACAGCGTTGTAACCAACCAAAGAGGCACCAATTGGATCTACATGTCTCTCAAAATCTTCAAATAGTTTCCTACCAATCTCACTGGTAAACATCATATCTGCTCCTCTTCCTTTGCTTCCCTTGCTCTCAATTGACTCTTGTTTTGTTCTTGGTTGATGACGTGGACTTGAAAACATCAAGTCATCTTCAACTGGTACACCCATGAATTGTGTGAAAGAAAGGTGGTCACGTATCTTTTTAGGAAGAGAGCAATACTTATCATAGTTGTTCATAACTATATCATTGAATGTCTTGGCAGGAGACCTTCTCCTTGTACTTGTTGAAGGAGTTGTACCCTTAGACTGTCTAGAACTCCTTGAAGGTGTTTGTTCAAATTCTTTTCCTGCTTGTTTATTTCTAAACAACCCTGTCATGATGTCCAATTTGATTTTCAACCAAACTAAACTCAAATCTGAATTAGAACTCTTGATCTTCACCCAACAGGCTGGCAAGATCAAAGCTCTGATACCACTGAAAGATCCCTGATGGATCTCTTTTACCAATCTGCTGTAATTTTTATTTATTTAAATTGATTTTTCCTGCTTATTAATATTTTCTTTCAGAAATAGACAGAAGTTGCAGAAGGGTTGAATTCTTTTTGTATTTTGATGATTTTTCAACAAGTAAATAATGAAGTACAAGTACGTGAACAAAGTATTGAAAATGAAGTTCATATACAGCCAAAACAAATTCGATTCAAGGCAGATTTCTGAATATAAAATCAAATATTTGACCAAATGAAGATTTCCAATAATTTCAGGAAGATTACAATCAGGAATAATTCCAACCTGGATGCTGAAAGAGTAACATAACTAGGAATGAAGTTGTGGCAAGATTCCAGCCCTCCAAGTGCTGCACGTGGGAAGGAAAGTGGCTGCCAGGTACAGCCGTACGGCTGCCAAGTACACCCAACTGGTTAGAAACCCCAAACCCCACGCTGAACTCTGTCAGAATTGCTGAACCTCCAGAAAGAATGCCGTACAATCTCCAAGATGCTAATAGCTGCAAACAAATCCAAACCACTGTATTGGGGGCTACGTCCCAAACAGGCAAGGCATTGGGGTTGGCGTCCCAGATGCTGAAAAGCTCTTCCAGAGCCAAATCTCAAATCCAAGATGTAAAATGTGTAAAAGATAATAAGAATTAGGTTTCAACTTCCTTATAACACCTTCCCACTAAGCTCAAACCCTAAAAGTGACTCAATGGGGCGTTTAGGGTTAAAATGTTATATTTCTCATTTTAAGTTGTCAAGTGCATAGAAAATGACCTTTTTTCAAATATAAAGAAATCCGTTCACCGAAAGGATCTGAGTCAAAAGAGAAATATTTAGAAAAGTCCAAGACCTTTCCAACGAGCTATCACACCAAGGGATACGCATCCAGATGAGGCCAAAAACCCCTTATCACTCCAAAATGGCTATAAACATAGCCTTATTTAAATAATTAAACGCTAACTTAAGAAATATTTAAATATATTAAAATTATATCCCAAATAGCTGAAGAAGGCTCAAATGACTCCAAAAACCTGAAACGGAATTTGCCACCTGTCTGTGATTGAAGTCGGAAATCATGGATCAACTGGCAGTCTCATCCCTAAAATCTAGGGATGCTCCTAGAAACTAGGAAACACACCCAAATCTCCTGAAACTGAAACCATCTAAAAGGTCATGAATAACCTCACGAATGGCAACTGTCACGACCTCCTAAAATTTAGGGATACCCCCTAAAATCTAGGAACTGCTCCAAACTGGCTCCAAACTGCCTGTAAAGCCAAAATCCAATCACTATATGCACTGAATGAGTCCCAATCAACCTCTGCTAGCCTACGAGACTCCAATGATAGGCCAACTCCTCCGTCTCCGATGTCCACTCTAGAAAGGGGACATGACATGTTGTGTAGATGTTGAGGTAATCCTTGGAGCATTTGTTTAGTTCTGTATAAGAAATGTTTCTTCCTATATGTGCCATAGCATTGAGGGCCAAGATCACCGAAATTTTCTTGGAGTGAGAATGATTGTTCCAAGTGCTCAATATTCAGATAAGTACTGGAAACACTTGATGATAAAAGATATTGGTAATATAATATATGATCTTAATGATAATATGATTGAGGTTGTGACAATGCTATTCAATTTATTGTGTTAACAATTGAGCTTATAATTCTTGCCAAATTATTACACGTTATAGTTACATTGGTTATTTATGAGAAGCACGTATGCAAACTGAGAGAGGGCGGGGGGGAGGGGTGAATCAGTATTGCAGAAATTTAACCCTTTTTTAAAAATAAGTCACACAGAATCACAACAAGAATAACCACAAAGACATAAACACCATATATATTGTGGAAAACCCTTTTGGGTAAAAAACTACAGCATCAAAAGACTTTCATTAACTTCAAATGGGCACCAACCCAGATTACAGAGCAAAAATAAAAAAAGAGCACCAACTCTCCTCACAGCACCAACTGTGAACAGCAGAGGCTCCAACCCCTATACAAAAGAGAGCACCAACTCTGAAAACTCATATGTGACACCTTCAAAATGTTTTTTTTTAAAGCACTATCTCTGCACAACAAAAAGAACTTCACCACACTCACCCATTGGAATGATCTACTTTTTAATTTTAGAAAATTCCAGAACTTGTCAAGTATGTCCCCACGACCTCTTGGATACAAAACCACATCAAAAACAGCTCAACCACCTCTCAATCAAACTTTACCAAAGCTGCAGACTTTAATCACAGAAAAACTTTCTTTTTTTCAAGCTCCACACCGCCACTAAATCATATAAACTCAAAAATAGAGTGACTGCTCTGTCACACTCATTGATCCCCCTATCTTTCCTTTAAAAAAAAATGACCCAATCAAGAAGAAATATATTCCCACTCAAACGGTACCACCAAAACCGTCTTTCAGCTCGTGGTCCTCACTGTGTGTGATAGGTAAAAATTAGAATGTATCATGCTCAGAAGAATACATCACGATAAATGCTCTGAAGCTTCATTTTAATTTTTTGGCCACGACTTAAATTTCTGTTAAACAGCATCACACACTTTCTCGTTCCAAGCCTACTCTACTTCAATATGGTAAACCACGATCTTCATTAATAAGCAAGATGTTTCTTCAGTAACGTTTCTTAAGGATGGTTCACACCCAGCATCATGAGGTCTAGTCGTGCCAAGAGATGCACTAACAATAGGCAACGTTTCCACAATCTGCCCAGCACACAACAGGCGTTGCATGACCTCAAGAATTTATTGCCCAGAAAAAAAACGACGCCTTAAAAAATAAAACGATTCATAAAAGCCGCCATAAAATAAAGAATACATGCCTTGAGATATTTCCACACTTAGTCAAATAAGACCCACACCAAAGAAACATATGTCAAGTCTTATAGGACGCTCACACCACATACACATGCAATACGACAGATTAAATTCAATCAACTCTTTTATCTCCAACGGTTTATATTTGCTGTCACAAATATTTCATAGAAATCAACACTTTGAAAAATCCAGCTGATGATGTGTCATATTAATCTGACTTGGCAAACAAGTAGGCAGCTGACAAGGATGACAAGTAAGCATACAACTTTCTTAAACAGACACTCAAACAGCGCTAGCAGGCACACAGGCAGCTCCAGCAAGCAACCAAGTAGCTGAACCAGGCAAGTAAGCACCTCAAGCACACAAGAAGGCAAGCAGCTCAAATAAACTTCAAAATGAACTTTGACATTAATGACAAAAATACCAACAATTTCCATCTAAATTATTAACATTACGTCTTATAAATGATCTCAACTTTAATATTTAATTTATGTAATCGGCTGCTAATATTTAATTAACTCTGGAGAAAAGTGACCTTACAATAAACAAAGGGAAAAAGGTAGACAAACAAAGGAAAACCCCTCAAAAACATTTAGGCCAGTAAATCTTGGGGCAAACAACATACAAAGATTCCAAAATTTTGGAAATCGCAACAATTGTAATGCACAATTTTTGCAGAAGAGGTAAAGAGATGCTAAAACATCAAAATTAGTTTGAAGTACAATCTCCATCATCATATTAATCACCACCATCAATGGTTAGGCATGAAACTATCATTTTCTTTGACTTGTACTTATCAAGCTATCAAAGAGAGAACATAACAAGGATTTCATTTCTCTTATGAGCTTACTTGGTAACATCTTTTTTATTTGAGGGATAACAGGGCACATTTGCATATTTGAAGACACAGAATTTAGTTAGTTATTGATTGCATAATTTGAACATTTGCATTTTTTGAGCCAAAGGAAATAAAATAATGCTTACAAGCTTGGCTGAAGCTCTAAAATATTCCACAGATCACAGCTTTGCTTCTTGATAACAGTAAATGGTCATCATGCATCTAGTTTGGATGTAGGAAAGAACACATGCAACCTTTTCCCTTTTGAGAGTTTGTCCAACATAGATTATTATTCTTGAGGGAAAATTACAAGTGTAGCTAGGTCTTATTGCATCTCTTGTATGAGTCATATGCATCTATTGATGTGTACAAGAAAATATAAGACTCACCTCTAGATCTTTGAGACATTGTTAGTCAAAGACTGGTGGGCCAAGTTCTCACTCAAATATAAAGATTTGTAAAGGACTATAATAGATAGACAGCAGAGAGCCCATAGTGAAGGGTGTATTGCTACATGTTTCATATCAATAGGGTTTTTCACTTGGATGATTCTAGAGTCTTCTCTTTACTTACCTATCCAAGAGGAAATGTAAACCCCAAATTATATCTAGATCCCAGTGCCATATAATCATTAGCAGATGTTACTTTTAGTTTATTTTGAGGCTTTGATAGTTAGAACATGAGGGTGCGAACCTCTTTGACCACAGTCAATCATATGGCAAACCATTCTCATGGATATACTTAATTATGTTAGAACATGAGGGTGCGAACCTCTTTGACCACAGTCAATCATATGGCAAACCATTCTCATGGATATACTTAATTATGTGAAACAGCTGCACTAATTTTTATAGCATGCCTTTTTTTGTCAATTCTCTTCAATAACATCACTGAAAATACCTTGGGCTTTCCAAGATAAATGAACATGATAATCTCTTTGATCACTTTCTTTTGTATTGGCCTTCGCCCTTAGGACATCAATATTAGGTTGTTTGGTCACTGAATTGTAAATATTGACTAGTTTATCAAGTGATTGCAATTTTCATCCTCTTCAAAAAGCAATGCAGTTGCATGTATGCATATGCTTGCAGATTGTTTGCTATGATTCGTATGGTAAGGCCATGGTTAAAATATGTATATCGAGTGGTATGGTACCCGTTTTCCTTGCCCTTGTCCCAGTTCAGTGCTGTGATTTTTCTTTGTAGAGGAAGTTGCATCTTGTCCTGATATAAAGAAATATATGGATCAATGTTTAAGAAGGAATCTTTGGGTGATCATTCTAATTTGGGATGTTTCCTGCAACTTAAATACAAATTGAAATGATGTATAATGCAATTGATAAAGCTGTGTATTCTGAAACACTTATTTTATGTGAATGTGAGAATAAGTTATACTATTTTTTCCATCTATTGCCACATTGTGAGGGTATGGGGAGTGATGCAATAATTTACCAATTTCTCATGAGAGGATTTCCATATTAGCTGCTTGAGGATTTTGATTATGATTGTAAACCTGCAGGAACATGCACATAAACAAGCAAAACTTAAAGCTATGGAGTTGGAAGTTGTAACACTGTCCGAAGAGGAGCAAAATATCAAGATACAGAGGAAATCAATATCTTGGCAAATACAGATGAAAGCTAAGCAAATTGAACAACAGCAAGCTCTAACTTGTGTAATGCAGGAACGTTTTACTGAAGAGGTAAAAGTTGCTTTTATTCTAGAAGTGCTGGACACACATATGATGCATATGGTTTTCTTATATTTCCTCTTTTATTTTACATTTTTAATATTTCTACAGGAGCATTCTGTTGATGCTTTAATTTTCCTTCTACGTTCTAGTACATCTGAGCTCACAAAGAAAAGGAACCAAAGTTATTTGTGACTAGAATGATCCATTGTTTCCACAGCCCCTTTCCACTCAATCGAGAACACGAGCAGGACATTCTAATACTCAGCAAAGTAGACTAATCTTTTTTTTATGAGTGGTGCTATTGTAAAGATTTTGGCATGGAGCAAGATCCAGATCTTTCAATATTATTATTTCCTTGTTTCTGAACTGTTAGTTAACATTTAGCCTGATGGACCTAAAATTATTGTTTGGCCAGATGACCTCAATATCATTACTTTTGTTCTGTTATATTATAGTTGGAACTTCTTGGGGTTTTCCTTTAAATTAAGGACGAAGAGAGATAATTTACAATGGATTTACTTTAGAATTATTTTTAAATTTGCATGATTATTTTCTTTTCTTACTCGTTTGCTTATTGTCATGTAGCTCATCCTACTGTCAAAGTTTTTCATCAGGGCAATGCATATTGTATAATATTTGCAGGCTAGGAGATTACATGAAATGTTTGAGGCAGGTGTGTCTAGAGTGGATGAAGAAGGCTCTTCTATAGAGAGAGAGCTCAGGGAGCAACTAGAGAGAGATGAGAAGTTGCATGAAAAAGAAAGGAATTTTCGGATGAAGCAAATTCATATGCGTCATCAAGCATTACAAGAATTGAAAAAGGGGAACGAAAAGCTTGTGTAAGTAGCTGTCTAGGAGAGTGCCATATCAAAAGGCATCCTCAAGGATTTCAGACAACTCATTTTGTCTTGATGCCTTTGACTAGTAAAGATGCCTAGACCCATCATCTATTTTCAGGTTGGCGCATGCATTTACTTCTATCTTTTTTGTGGCAGAGAAGAAAAAGCATTGGCTAGGGAGAGTGAAATAATGAGCAAACGGGAAAAATTTATGGCAGCAGCACGGAAAGCTGAGACTGATTTTAATGCAGAGATTCAGAGGTTGGAGTCATCATTGCAAGCTGAGCAACAAGAGGAGATGGCAAAAGTACTCTCCCTTTTCCTCTATTTCCCCTTTCCGTTGCTTCTTCATTTATAGTATTAATGCATTTTTAGAATTAAATGTTCAAAATAAGTGCATATTTCCTTTATTTGTGTGGGCCCTACCTATGGTTTAGGATTTTTTATAGTAGTTGTAGATAGGACATAACCCCATAAATTCAAGCATATTAGGGTAGGAACATGAGCTTGTAGCTATTTTAAGGTTGGTGTAATGCTGGGATGATTTGCTACAGTTGGCAATCATCTGCCTGGCCTTAGCATGTGTTCTTCCCAAGATTCTCTTTTCTCTTGAACTTTAAGCACACATGATGCAATGTAAACTAATCTCAAATCTATCTAGAAATGAAAATCATATCAATTATACCTAAAAGGATTACCAGGTCACATGCAACAATCAGACCTTAATGAAATATATTAAGAAATATAACAATAAAATAAAATTCTATTAGGTAATATATTAAATAAATAACAATAAAATAAGATTTCATTAGGAAAGTATACTAAATAACATTAAGATAAAATAAAATCATGTTAAGCATTAATGGATTGTATTAAAACATTATAAAAATAAAATAAAATTACATTTGGTGTTAATGAAATATTTTAAACAAGATAACTAGAAAATAATATCATATTACATGATAAATAGATAATAATGTTTTTGGATTTAGATATAATGGTTATGTAGTAAAGTGGATTCAACCAGAAACTTATTTTATACCCTCAAAGCAAATCAAATATGTACAGAATACATCTCCCAATCACCTTCACAGGAAACTGCAGTAGAAACACTGACATAAATACCTGCAGAAACACTAGCAGAATCATGGATGAAAGTAAGGATTGAAACACCATAGAAACATGGCTTTAATCCTATTATTATCAGATGCAATGTCCATTTTTCCAGATTTATGAACAGTGCAACACAGAGAAATACGAGAGAGATCCTTTCATGATAGTTGAAAGGTGAAAATATGTTTGAGGCAATATAGGGTATGTCAGTTGGGATGGTCATTTTCATCGTTCCCATATATTTTATTAAAAATATTTTTAATTGTATTAGTTTATATGCTTACTTCTTTCCCTGCTAAGCTTGGTCAATAGCTTTGCTAATGCTAAATAACTAGCTAGAAGATGAGAACTGGCATCTTGTTCAGTGGATGAAACTGGGTAGCAGTGGAAGGAGCCTGGGTAGAAGCAGCAAACGTTGAGTTTGAGGGCTGACTGCTGTTGGAAGGTACTTTGGATCTACAATATGCTAAAACAATCTGTGAATCTGCTGTTCTATTTGGAACACTTTCAATGTTTCGTGGTGACACTTTTTAAGTTTTTTGTTTAACAAAATTTATCTCCTACCTCAAATCTCCTGACCAAATTTTCTTATAGTTTCTCTTTTCCTTCATTTCAGTCTCAAGCATTTGTTTGAGCTTTACTGGTATAATTCTCCATATTCGCATGATAAGAGGTACAGGTAGGGGCCCTCTCATATGCATTCATTGGAAGCTAAGTATTGGTACAGGTACAAAAGTTCTATTGTTTTTGGGACCATGGGCTCAGTATGAATGGCATGGTATGATCAAGCAAACAATAATAAAAACTTTAAGGGGTTTAAACAAAAAAAAACCCATAATATTAGTGTTACATGCATAAAATAAACAAGAAAACAATAGAAAAATAATGATATTTGATAATTCAAAATATCAAATGAGTCATGACCTAAGCTGCTAGTTCTAGTAGAGATTTGGGTATGGGTATGATGATTCACCAATTTGTTTTGACCTAGGTTTGTTATGGCCGTACAAAAATTGACAAATAGACTGATCCATAATTTCCTCTGCTTTCAAGTAGAAATTACAAATCATACAAATAAAACTACTCTGCTATTTGCTATTACCAAATGACAGTGTTAATAGAAGAATTAAACTGCTGTTGTGAATGGAAATGGAGGATGTAAATGAAGAAAGAATGCTACTCAATCACAATGTTTATCCTGGGAAACCCCAAGAAAGTGGGAAAACTCAATTTGTAGTGGCATCTACTCTTCTATTGGAGTGTATTGCAGAAACAACAAAGTACAAATAGAAAATATCAGTTCTATCAAGTCTATTTTTCCACTTTCAACTTGTTGGTCAACTTTTTTTTGGCTACAATAACATGAATGCCATCCAGTTAGAACCTTCCATCCTAGGGATAACCCTAAATATAGTAGGGGTGCCTTGGGCTATCAATTTCTTTTTATAGAGTGCCAGAAGACACTGAATATGCAATAGAGAGTTATCTTGCATGGAGTTGGAAGAGATAGGGTCAACTGGAAAATTTCACATTTTTGTTTCTTGTGTCTGGACTAAACTGCCTCTTACTGTAGACTGATAGTTTTGTTTTTACAAAACCACTGCGATAATTTTGGAACTGTATCTGCACTAAACTACCTCTTACCGTGCCAATTTGAACACAGCGGTTTCGTATTATTGGATTCTCAGGGTGATTTCACTGTGCGGAACTTAGTGTAGTGACCTCATCTGATGTCAAGCTTTCCTTCTAGGTCCATATGGATAACACTCCCTTCTTAGAGAGCTTTTCGTCCCACAAAAGTTTCTATTAGAAATATTGTTCAATTTTTCCCTCCTTTTAAACTTCTTTATTCAGATGAAACAAAACCTCTCTCACATCCCCCCCCTTGAACTCCAAGGTGATGCTGCACACTCAAGTGCCTTGAGATAGAAGGTAGCAGTGCTCTATTTGTGTAGGTCTCTCGTGTTTGGTTGGAACAAAGACCCTTCACATCTCCAAAATGATGCTCAACACCAATAGAACTACGAGGTAGAAGTTAGTGACACAATTATCATGCTTCAATATTGGGTATATTACAAAAATCTGATGTTTGTGTTCTTCCCACAATCAACTCTTGGTGTCCATTGATTTAGAAAGGCTCATGCATTTTGACTTACCAAACCCATGCATGTATGTAACATGCTACAATGATTGCCATGGACTAGGAACCATGTGACAGCTTGGTCTCTTTACGCGAAAACTTATAACTCTGCTGTCATGAATGATTCTCCTTGCTGTTGTAACCCATATTACAATGAAGGTTGTATTACAACGCCATTCAAGACTTTATGAATTGTTATATCATTTGCTGTCAATAGTTTTCCTTCCTTGTATATCAGTGCAATGAAGGGCATGCATCATTGCAATGTTTGCAACTGATTGGAAAAATGAGTCTTCATCCTACAACTATGCCCATACTGCAGCTGGGACAAGAGTTTGTGCAAAACACAATAATGAAGACCATCATTTTGATACTCTTGGTTGAATCTATGCTCATTTGTGATAAGTAAATTGACTCTGTTACTTGCCCATACAAGCTGTATTATCTCCCTTTCCTTTTCATATCATACAATAAGTGAAACAAGTTGCTAAAATATTAAAATTGCTATGGAAATAAATTATATATGCATACAACACTGAAAACATATTCATTGTGCTGACCATGTTATTAATTTTCTGATTTTTGTAAAAGCCTTATATCATTATGCGATCAATCATCTCTGCTTCTCCCTGCTTGCTAAAACAATTGCTATTATTTTCCCTTTTCTTGTCATTTCACACAAGTGGAACAAACTCGTGTTTCTGATTTTACTCATCTTGTTAGAGGTCATATCTCTTCATGCAACAAATCACCATGCTTATCCTTTCAATATACAATTTGTGCAAATCTACCATTAAAGCAAGAAATGTGAAGGCTGACATTAACCGATTTCTTCATACATCATTCTTCTTTCTTGTACCTTTGTGACCTTCAAATGGACTTGCTCTTGATGCTTACCCACAGTGAGTGAATGATGCTCCTTGCTTGCGTTTTCTTGTTTTCATTTTCCAAGTAGACCTGTTTGACATCTTCACTCTAAGTTGCTGGTCCTGGTTCGGGCTTGGGTTCGGGTTCGCGGGTTCAATAAATTTTTTTGTTGGGGTTTTGGGTTCGTTAGTACAAAAACATAAAAAATAAAATATATACACATATATGCAGCAGTAGTTAAGTTCAAAATACACCACTATGCTAATAGTCAAATAACATAGCAAAATACACCATCATATATTAAAGTTTTAGTTCAAATAACATAGCAAAACAGTAAATACACCACCATATTAATGTTTTAGTTCAAAAATATTAATGTCAGGCTACAACAATCAGCCATCACTGATCAAATATCATTTGGGTCATCAAAAATATCATCATCATCCTCCATATGCTGTGGTAGATTAGAAGAACCACAAACAATGCCACTGGGAGTGGCACTAGCACTGGCACTGGCACTGGCAGTAGCATTGGCAGCAGTAGTAGCATAGCCAGCCTCATGATTAGTAGTTAGCTCATGGTCATCAATGCCATCAAGTCCAAGTGCATTGAGCCGGGCAATTGACTCATCCAACTCGGTATGTTTTGGATCAATATCTCGTCGCTTTGTCTCCCCTTCTTTGTAGGCATTTTCTTTGTGTGTGATGAGCCGCAAGTTTGATTGTACAAAGATCAAGTCCTCCGCCTTTTTGGAGTGTAGTCTATTGCACTTTATTGAGTGGATGAAGGAGTATGCGATCCAATTCCTCTCGGATGAAGATGAACTAGCAACCTATCAAGATTTTGAAATTAGATAGGTAAGAGATAAATTAAAATTTAAAATATAATTATATAAGCAAGATAGACGAGTTTTTTAATAACTAAGAGTCTAAGAACGAACTTGTGATAAAACTTTGATGGCAAGAGGTTGGAGGTTCTGGTATATCTCTCCATGGAAGTACCACCAACTATGCGCAGCAACCTTATTCTTGTCAAAAAGAGCATCAAGACCACAATCATTTGTGCTTGAAAAAATCATGAATTCAGTCCTCACCTTGAGCCGTAGGTCTTGGGGAAAGAGTCTACGAATGGCTGCCTTGTACCCTTGAGCAACTTCAGGATCTTTATAAGGGGCAACTCTTGTGTCACAGTCTTGAAGAATTTGCTGACTATAATACTTCCGGCTCAATGCAAAGGCAAGGAGATGCAATGGAGTGGTCATTTTGTTCCATCTCTCCACAATGATTTGTTGTATTTGTTTGAGATTTTTTTCTTCTAGATCTTGTTGTCATTTTATGACACCCTTGGTCCATCAGTGAGAACCGATCAGAGATATGTTCCATGGACCAGCGCTGCCCCAGTTGATCAAGGAGAAAAGCAATGGAATTATGAAGTGTGAAGTGTTGTCTTGTCAGAAGGAAGTTCCTAAGTCCTCAACCCCGAAACTCCGGAACCCCCAGGTTCCCAGGTTCCCAAGTTCCTAATTCTTCTACCCCGAAACTCCGGAACCCCCAGGTTCCCAAGTTCCTAGGTCTTCAACCCGGGAACTCCGGAACCCCTAGGTTCCCAAGTTCCTAAGTTCTTCAACCCTGGAACTCTGGAACCCCTAGGTTCCCAAGTTCCTAGTTCTTCTACCCCGGAACTCTGGAACCCTGAAGTTCCCAAGTTGCCAAGTCTTTCCAACTTTGGTGACCCAGGTCTTCGAAGTTCCCCCAACTTCGGTGACCCAGGTCTCCGAAGTCTTCCAAACTACTTCTGGCTTACAACACTTTCGGATGGCGTGATCGACACTCAAAGCTTTAAATGCTCCGACAACTTTGGTGACTTATGCACCTTCTTTTGTGGAGCCACAGGGGTGCATGTAATGTTTTTGGCAGGATTTCCATTAAGGGAAGTACGAGGCCATGCTTGTTGTGGTGACTTGTGTCATGTCTGCATACTTTGACTTTGGAACGTCAGTCAATCCACCCTTCTCAGAATTGCCTTTTGTGGGTATGGCTAGGTTGCTTGCATGTACAAGTCAAGTGCATGCACTTCCCTACACTCCGAGACTGACATACAGGGGTCATGATCACTCTTGTAACCATTTTTCTATATAAAGGTTGTTAAGCCTCATTGTAAAGGGTTCTCTCCCTGTTGGCTTGAGCTATAACATGCTCTCCCACTTCTCTCGTATTTATCTTGCATTTGTGCAATTGTAAGTTTGGCCATTGGCCTTATAATTAATTGAAATCACCATTCTTGCCTACTTTCAACTTAAGTATGTTGTGTATGTTTCCTTACCTTCATCATAGGTGTATGTTTTGTGGTTCTTCTCTCATATATGCTGTGTTAAATTTATTTTTGAGTGTGACTTGTGGGAAACCTTCTCCCCTCTTGGCATTCAGTGAATTCTAACCTTCATACATGCATTGGGGTCACACATACAACTGAAGTTTGTGCATCTCCTGGGTATTTCAGTTGATTTTTTGTGTCATTTCGGGTAGGGAGAGGAATAATCTCTTCTTGGTGCATCACCTCCTTTTATTTCAAGCATTTCTCTCTTCCCTTTACCTCTGCAATTTGTTAGGATAGGCCTAGGAGTTAGTTTTGAAGTGTTTAGTTGGTTCAACACCTGCACCTGGATTGAGAAGGAAGCCGGCCTTCTCCGGAGATTTAACCCCCTTGCGCAAGGTTTCACACTTCAGGGTTGTTTCCATGTTTCACAAGGTTGCTGAGTTGATAGCTCAGCAAGGGTGCAAGCTTTTGTGATAACAAATCTCTCTCTCTTTCATTTATGACAACTTTAATCTTCTCAATCATTGTGTCGATTCCATCATATACCTCACCCAAACAAGGCCTATCCATGTTAGTGTAACGGACATGCTCAATGATGCAGGGGCATCCTGCTCTTGCAATGTTTTGGTTTATTTCTGGTTGTTGAAGTTTTGGTTTTTGTTTGGAGTTGGGTGCCTTGTCTTGTGTTGCAGCATATATCAATTCTCCAGTTGCTCCTATCGCCTTAGCAAATAGCAAGCAAGGCTACTTCCTGCCTCCCATCGCTTGAGTGACATGAATTCATTTTGAAAGGGGGCTTTAACTGCTTGGCCGTTATGCTCTTCTAACTCGATAGTCTGTCTTGTTGGTTTGCACCGATAGTTAGGTGGTGGTTTGGTTGGCCATCGATGGTTCGAAGGAGGCTTCGAAGGGGCACAAATGAGAGGGCCGTTAGTTAGTTGGCGGTCAGCTTTTACCAAGCGATTGGTAACCTTCTTTGAAGGGGGCCAATAGTTAGAGACACGGTTGGACAGTGAAAGGAAACACAAAAGTCTGCACAGAGTAAGTGTTGGTTCAAGGGAACGAATGAATCGAATCCTAGATGCTTGTGAAAGACGAATTTTGAACACTGCCAATGTGTTGAAGGAGGAATCTCTATAATTGTTTGGTCATTACTGTGGATAATTGGTTGTCTTCTTGTCATAAACCAATATTGGAGTTTTGATTTGAAATTCTTCCTGTTTCTTTGGATGTGTATGAGACTGCAGAGTATCAGCTTGTTCTTAATTTCAGTTAAATAAATCTATTCTGAAATTCTTGTTCAAATTTGCTCTTTGTCTGTAATAAGAAAGTTTGATCCAAAATTGTGTTTGAAAGGTGAATTTGTTTAAGTGACTAGTGAGGCTTGCCATCACTCAATATAGGCTCAGTGAACTTAAGGAGGAACTCAACATTATCCCACCAAGGCTCACTTAGTATCATTCTCCTAACATTCGCTGCCCTTGTAGTGCTGGATCGCTTCCATATGCTCCAATTAGGGCTGATTACCATGGCAGCTAGTGCCTCACGAACCTTGACATGTCGTCTCAACACAAGTGTGTTGGAAGCAAAACAGGTCTCGGCAACCTATTTCAAAATCAAAATAAGAAAAAATTAAAATAAAAATTAAATTAAAAGGTTTACTAAACATTTTTAATTTTATTATTTAACTAAATTTAAAAATTAAAATTAACTTACCTTCAAAAGCTCCAATCTTGAGAATTGCCTAAATATGCCTTGTGACATATGGTGGTTAGTGATAAACATTTGGATGTCTTCGGCCTCAGCATACATATCTTTTAATCTAATCAACCTTTTTGCCAATTTTTTGCAGCATTAGGTTGAGTGAGTGGACCAAACAAGGTGTCCAAAAAATGTGTTGATACCGCTCCTCAACCAATAACCTAGCTGCCCTACAATTTTTGGCATTGTCTGTTACCACTTGAACAACATTCCGTGGGCCAACTTCCTCAATGGCTTGGAAAAGAATATTAGCAATGAATGGACCGTCCTTCACAATCCACTGCTCTCAAAAACATTGCCCCTTTAGGTGACAGTGCAACAACATTGGTCAATGGGCGATTTCTTGCATCTTTCCATCCATTAGATACAATGGACACCCTTGTTTCAATCCATGATTCCTTGATGGGCTTCAAGGAGTCCTCTACATGTTTCACCTCTTTCTCCAACAAGGAAGTACACACCTTCACATAACCTGGGCCCTTTAACCCCTTTGGAGCCTCATTAATTGATCTCACCATTTTTTGCCAATAAGGTGAGCAAACAACATTGAATGCCAATCCATTAGCATAGATGGATCTAGCTATGTCTTGCTTGGCAATCTGTCTACTCTCATTATGAAATGATATTTCCAGTGGACCCTTTGCTCTCTTATGTGACGGAATGGGATGTTGTTGAGGTATAGACAAGAATGGATGGCCCTCTATATGCTCAAGATTGACATGTGATGGAGAGGCCATTGATCCTTACTCTTACTCTTGCAGTTGCTGTTTACCAAAGGATGAAAGATTCTTTCCCAATTGCTTCGTCTTCTTTTCTTTGCTCTTCTATATATGCCAAAACTTGTGACTCTACAAGAAGCCCTTTACCTTTTGGCTGTCCTGCACAAAATTTGATGCCCTTGTGAGGGATAAAGCACAACTGTGCTTTCACTCGACTGTATGAGCTCTTGCATGGCTCTTTGCAATGAGAACAAATCCAAAGAAACCCTCCTCCACCAGGAAGTTGTTCTACCATTTCCACATATTTCCAAAGGGGAGAGTTTGGGTCTGTTTTAAAACGGGGTTCACTCCTAGCACTAGAAGCACTTGCCATTCTACAAACCAAAATGAAAAAATATAAAATAAAACAAAACTATAGTTATTTCAATTTGTAAAAAAAATACAAGGAAAATTAAAAAAAAAAGAAAAAAACAACAAAAAACCTACCTCTTTTGTTGAAATCATCCTTTTCAATGCCTTCGAGAACAAATCTACACTTGCAACTGCATAGGAGTAGCACAAGAACCAGCTAGGAACAAGCAACAATCAATCTTCAACTCTCCTTGAGAAATGACAAGCAAAAACAAAGTTTACCAATGGAGCAAAGAAGTTATGTTTTTCATTCTATTGTGCAAAAGTGAAGTTGCCTTTACCTTTTTAGTGTTTTAAGTCATCAAATTAGGGTTGGGAGGGTCAAATATGCTTTATTGGCATTAAAAAACGATTTAAAAAAGTCAAAATTTTACACTTTAGCGCAGAATTCTTCCTGGGTTTTGCAAAATCCTCCAAAATTCTTCCCGTGTTCTTCTGGGTCTAGTAGGGAAGAACCCACGCAAATGAAAGCAGCTCACCCTTCTCTCCTTTGCAAATCAAGTAAGTGCTTTGTTTAAGAATCAGATAACAATCCCTTAGATTTAATGGTGGTATAGAATCATGTGAGAGTTGTTCTCTTATTAATTTTGGTGTTTTGGTATGCTTCACTTCCCCTAGTGGCTGCTTACTCTTGATTTTGCAATGCTTTGGGTGAAGCTCTGGATGTAGTTTCCAACACTTGTCAATTGAATGTTCTTCAATCTTTTAAGGAGAGAAAAAGCTACTTGCTTTGCACATACCCAAATCACCTTGCTTATTACTTCCTTTGAGTGTGTCTTGATTGTTTTTCTTCCCTTTGTCTTGGAGAGTGACTTTTTCCTACACTCAATCATTGTTATGATACTTGTGCTCCTTAGTGGTGTTTGCTTTGCATGTTATTCTACAATGGTTACTTATTCCACAATTAGTGCACAAAACAAGAAACCTAAATTTTTGTTCAACATGTCCATTCTTCTTGCAATTGTAACAAGACATAGAATCTTTATTGTGTTTACCCACATGCTCTTTTACCTTCTGAGGCATGGTTAGTGGTGAAGTAGGTGGAGTGGAATGTCCCCATTTCTCATTTCATCTTTTGGAGTGTCATACTTTGCTTCTCCCTTCTTTGAAGGTGTCCTCATCTCTGAAGATTCTTTTCTTTTGAAGTAGAGTTTTTCTCCTAGCTTACCGGGTTTGCCCCTAGACACCCCTGGTACTGGTCCGGTCTGGTTCGGGTCCCTAATTCGGGTCTGGTCCAACCTTGGTTCGACCAGGGTTCGAATTTCTTAGTGGGGGTTCGACTTGGCTTGAACACGGGCGGCTGGGCGGCCCAAAAAGCCACATTTTATGCAAAATTTAAATTTTTTTGGAATCTGCCATGTTAAAAGTGAATTTTATACCCTAAAAGTGACTTCTAAAACATAATCTTGGCTCATTTCTCCTCATTTGTGTTGCAAGCAAAAGTTTTTTGACAGCAGGTTGAAGAAAGGATGAACAAAGTTTGGCTTACAAGATCAAATAGGAGGAGTTGAAGACTGATTTTTGAAGCTTCAACAAGTGTTGCAACATCATTTCCATACATTTGCAAGCTTCCATTGGCTACAAGAGGTAGGTTTTTTAACCATTTTTTCCAACTATTTTTGTTTCACAAATTTTCAAACATGAAACATTAATTGTTTTTCATTATTTTGTTTTTGTTTTTGAATATGTTTTGGCATCTACCTCTTCCTCCATTGGCAATGAACAAACAAAGAAATGATCCAAATTCTCCCTTATGGAAGTATGTTGACATTTTAAAACCGTTTTTAGGAGGTGGGGGATTCCGTTGGAGATGCCAAGGATGTGGTATTGAATGTAATAGTTCATATTATCGGGTGGTAGGCTATTTGTGTGGAATAAAAGGAAGAGGCATCAAAAAATGCCCTGGAAAAGATAGTAAACCTATACTAGATGAGATAGTGATGAAATATATTAGGGAGCATGAGGAGGCAGAAGAGAGAGAAGCCCTTAGATTGAATCAAACCGCACTATAGAAAACAAGGAGAATGCAAACCCCATCTAATCCCGATGTTGTAGTAGAAGACCACCACTTCTTTTCCACAAATGAACCTGAAAGTGAACCACCCTCGACACACAAAAGAACAAAGGGGCCTTTAGAAACCGCATTTCAAAATGAGAGTAGAGACATTGCTGACCAAGATGTAGAAAGGTGCATTTGTGCAAATGGGTTGGCTTTCAATGTTGTTTGCTCTCCATATTGGAAGCAAATGATAAAAAGTGTTAATGAAGCTCCAAGAGGGTATAAAGGCCCAGGTTATGAGAAGGTACGTGGAACATTATTGGACAAAGAGGTGAAGAGGGTTGAAGATGCATTGAAACCCATAAGGGATTCATGGGTTGAGACAGGTGTAACAATTGTTTCAGATGGGTGGAAAGATGCTAAAAATAGTCCCTTGATCAATGTCATAGTGGTGTCCCCTAAAGGGGCAATGTTTTTGAAAGTTGTGGATTGTGAGGGCCAAGTAAAAGATGGCCAATTTATTGCAGAAATTCTCATCTCCGCCATTGAGTTAGTGGGACCCCACAATGTTGTCCAAGTCATAACGAACAATGCAAGAAATTGTAAAGCTACTAGTTTGTTGGTTGAGGATCGCTATGATCACATCTTTTGGACACCTTGTGCGGTCCATTCACTCAATCTTATGCTACAAAGGATTGGGACTAAAATAAAATGGATCAGAGATGTGTATGCAGAGGCTGAGGACATCCAGATGTTCATCACAAACCACCACATGTCTCAAGGGATTTTTAGATCCTTTTTCGAATTTGGAGCTATTGAAGGTAAGTGAAATAGTAATTTAATTTTACATTTTCTATTTTTTTTTAATTTCAGTGTTCATAATATCATTGTGTAAGCTATATTGTGTATTCTTCTTTAAAGTTTGGGTTTATTTTTGAATCATTTTGGCATTAATTTGTATTATAGGTTGCATCAAACACAATCGTCTTAAGACGACTTGTGAAAGTTAGAGTGGCACTATGCAATATGGTGATCAACAACAATTGGACTGTATGGAAGCAGAGTAGTAGTGAGAGGGCAGAAAAAATTAGGGAGAGAACATTGAATGAGAAATGGTGGGATCTTGTTACATATCTCCTAAGTATCACTGAGCCCATTATGAGTATGATTCGCTATACTGACATGGATAGGCCTTGCATTGGTGAGATTTATGATGGCATTGACTCAATGCTTGAAAAAATAAAGTTCACTATAAATGCAAAGGAGAATGAACCCGAGGAGAAATTCTTCAAAGAATTGAAAGCAATTATTGTAGAAAGGTGGAATAAGATGACCACTCCTTTGCATCTTCTTGCCTATGCCTTGACACCAAAGTACTATAGCAATCAGTTTCTTGATAAACCAGGAAGGATTCCACGATGGAGAGATCTAGAGGTATCTGATGGGTAGAAGGCAACATTTCTTAGACTATATCCTGATGATGGTTTGTGAGATATTGTTACAAGTGAGTTCATAGAATTCACAAATGGGAATGGTCTAAGTGTTGATGCACTTCGTCATAGATCCAAGAAGGACACTCATAGCTGGTGGTATTTCCATGGTGCATGCTTCCAACACCTAGAACCCCTGGCTGTAAAAGTTTTATCACAAGTAAGTTTAATTAATTAAAATTTATCACAAGTTTATTTATAGTTTACTTTGTCTTCATATGTTGTTAGTAATTTTTAATTTTTAATTTTATTAATGTATAACTTTAATTGTTTACTTTGTCTTCATAGGTTGCTAGTTCATTTGCTTCAAAAAGAAATTGGAGCACATACTCTTTCATCCACTCAGTAAAGCGCAATAGGTGGCTATCAAAAGGAGTGGAGAATTTAGTATATGTGCATTCCAACCTACATCTTCTTTCACACAAACGACATGACTACACACAAGGGGAAACGAAGATGTGGGATATAGAGCCAGAGCATACTGATTTGGATGCTCCCGCTTCTCAGCTTCTTGCATTGACACTTGATGACTTGAAGAGCCAGCAAACTTATAGTGCAAGTGCAAGTGGCATTGGCTCATCTAATGTCAATGTCAATATCAATGATGAGGAGGATTAGGAGGAGGAGGAGGAGGATGAATTAGCTGATCCATTTGATGATTAAACTTTATATTGTTGAAAGTTGAAACAATGATACTTGAATATTTTGTCACTTTGATATTAAACTTGATGTATATGATGCTATTATGGTATGATCATGATGCTATGATTACAAGTTTATGTTTGTTTTGTTGTTTATATGATGCTACGTGACATGATAATCTTAATTCATGCTTATAGGCTGCACAAATATATATATATATATATATATATATATATATATATATGTATATGTATGTATGTATGTATGTATGTATGTATGTATAAAATTTACATGTTTTTGTACTTACGAACCCAAACCCCTTTTCAAAATTTTGCCTTACCGGCATACCGGTGCCCGAACCTGAATCGGCAAGCTAGTTTTTCCCTCATCTACTTGCTTGGATTATTGCTCATCCTTTGAAGGCAACCTACAATCCTTTTGATGCTTTACAAAAATAATATTAGAGGAGTTTTTACCTTCCTTCGACAGTCTTTGGTTTTTGCATGGTGTAGATCCCTTATTTGTGCTTTCTCCAATTTACATACTTCAATAACCAAAAGCCCTAATGTAGTGGTCTTTGCTTGATTAATTACCAGAAATATTCCTTGACCATCATTGACAAGTTGTTTTCCATCATAGCCCATCCTTGCTAGCAAGTTGGAGCTTATACCCTTGGTATGCCTTTCAACCTTGCTAGTAAATTTATCAGGTTTAAAACCATTGAAGAAAACATGCTCATGTGTGCTTTCCATGCATGCTTCATTTTCTGTTTGTTCTTCATGAGTAGGGGCTCGTTCACTCTTTCTTGTAGGCTCCTCTTTTTCTTAATGTAGTTTTGGTAGCAATTCATTTGTCAGCATTAACTCTTAGTCTTTTTGCATTTTCTCAAGGTTTCTATAAAGAACTCAGTTTAGTCCTCCTTATAAGCTTGCAACTTTTCAATTCTTTGCCCCAATGTTGTAGTTTCTCTCAAAGTGCTTTGTTCTCTGCCCATATTTGCTCATGGCTTTTTTGGAGATCTTCAAGCTTTTTCTGAGATTTTGTCATGGCTGTACCTTGCAAACAGCAACTTGCAATGCCTTGTGAAAGAGTCTGGAAAAAGATCATACACAAAATCCTTTATGTTTCATCCAAAAACTATCTACAAGCCTCAAGGCACTTGTGGTTCTAATACTAGTTGATCCATAAGTTCCTCCACTTTCAAGTAAAAATCATGAATTAAAGTTTAAATAATTAAAAATATTGTGCTACTTGGTGTTACCAAATGATAGCGTGCATAGAAGGATTAAAGTGCTGATGTAAACAGAAATGGACTGAAATGAAGAAATGAGACACAACATTTATCCTCAGAAACCTCATGAAGAGGAAAAATCTTGGATGGTAGTGGCAAGTGCTCTTCCACTAGAGGTGTATAGCTTAAATGAATAAGTAAAGATATTTGATGTTAGTTCTCTCAAGTCTATTTCTCTAGTTTCGGCTTGTTCTTCACCTCCTTCTTGTGAAAACAACTTAAATTATCCCCCCCTTTGTCTTGGGCTGACAATGTCTTCTTATAGAGTGTTACAAGACTCCAGACATGTTATAGAGTTTGTTGTGCATTTTGCACCACATCCCCGTCTGTGACAGGGGACCCCCGATTTTTGGATTTGCCCATTGCTCTACGTAAAGAGAAAAGGTAAATGCTCCGTGTTAAAGCCGAACAGTCTGAGGCCAGTAGAGTCCTGAATTTGTGTTTAAGTGATGAAGAGTCAAGACAAATCATGTCGCCTTCCAGGAGCTCATAAAATACCGATAGAAGCTTCGAGAATGATCATATGTGAAATCCCTTAGGCATCAAAAAAGAATGTAGAGGAAAAATTCGGGATTCATCCTCACATTCGCCGAAGAAATTCCTTCACAAATGCCCTCAAAAAGCCGAAGTTAATCCTGATATCAATGGGTGAGGGGTTTAGAGAATGAAAATCGCAAGTCAAAAAATTCAAAGCAAAATCACGCAGTTGCCCTAGAATGACCAATAGAATACCAGGATCTCGCATTTCGATTCAAAATGTTGAAGTTCAAAAGCCCCATCAGCCCCGAGTTTCACAGACACCAAAAATCGTGAGTTTCTTCCTTAGAGGCCGAATTGGTAATTCAAAGCAAAATCGTGCAATTAGGCTAATCTCGCCAAAAATCTCTAAGTCACGTGAGGTCACCTCTAGAGCTGAAAATAGGAAAGAAAGACGACGTCGCGCATTTAACCTCAGAAGGCCGAAAAAATCAAAATCGTTAATTTCCTCCAAATCGCCCGAGTTCATTCAAAACAGAAAGTCGCAGGTCTTTAGCAAAATATCTGAGATTTTACCAGGGGCGTAAGAGTTCGGCGTTTTTTTTAAGGGTTTGCAAACAGAAAAGCTAAAATTGCCCATTTCACTCCAGATGGCTGAAGTTTGGTGAGCAAGAAGATATCAAAATCGTGCGAATCATTAGAAAATGCCGAAGTTTGCAAAAAAAAAAAAATCGCACAAATGATCTCATATGCCCGAGTTTGCTAGGTCGAACAACACTAAAGTCGTGCATTTTTACCAAAATAGCCGAGTTTTACTAAGGCGTTTAAGCAATTAAAAAATTCATACATTTTATTAAAGAGGGCCGAATTTTACATTATAAAACATCCAAAAGGTGCGAAGTTTTATCGTCCTAAAGGGGGCACTTTGAATCAAAATGAAAGTCGCATCTTTTTGGCTATTTAGCCCGAAGTTGCTTAGGAAGAGTGGCGTTTTAAAATGAAGTTTAGTACTTTTCCTAAGCATAAAAAAAGGTCACACACTTCAAGCCTTAGGCCAAATTTCATCATTTGAAAGGTGGGGTTAAAACAAAAACTTGGCCCTTTATTAGATTTTGCAAGAAATGAAAGAAACGTCTAAGTTCACACAAAGAGTGCCCTCATTAGCCGAAATTTCAAAGGAGTTAAAAATCGCACCTTTTGAGTCAAACTTGCCGAACTTTTTAAAGTTAGGCGTTCAAACTTGGCAAAATAATGAAATCACATATTTCGTCTAATAAGACCAAGTTTGACATTTGATGTCTAGGAATTCTTGCATTTCACCCCAGATGGCTGAATTTCATTATCAAAGAGAAGGCATTTAAACTACAAAGCCCGACATTACCAAACAAATTAATATGATTGTTAAATTAATTTATTTAATTTTTCAAAATGATTAATGCAGGTCAAAATTGATTGTTTGTAGATCAACCATGTCGAGGAGACCTGATCGCAATCAAAGCCGGGAAGCGAAGATGCAGTGCGTAGGACCAAAATGACGAAGCATGGGGAAACGTGCCACCACCGGACGATGAGTTGAAGTCCACCAACGAGATTGAAGACAAAGAACACAAAGTGCTACAAAATGTGCATTCTCAGAAAAATGCACAACTGGAAGAAATTCCAGAAAATCAGTTTAAAATTGAACTGTTTTATTGTAAAAGAGTGCCTGTGGGCCCCGTCTAATGGATTTAAAATGAGGGGACACAGTTCAGTTATTTCCAACTACTGAATTGACCTGAATTGAAGCCAAACAGTTGTAGGTAGTTGGAAATATGGTTGGGGGGATAACTAAGGATTGATTGGGCATGGGTTAAAGTTGGTAGGCTTCTAGAAGACAAATTGCAGCTGTTGGATGCAGTCCATCCTGGCCTTTTATTCAAATTGTAAAATCTATAAAAGGCAAAGGCTTTTCTCTTGTAAAGGGTTAGATTTTTAGGGTTAGATAGTTAGATTGTTTAGGGTTAGATAGTTAGATTCTAGTTAGATTTTTAGGGTTAGATAGTTAGATTCTAGTTAGATTTTTAGAGTTAGATTGTTAGATTCTAGTTAGATGGTTAGAGTTTTTGTAGAAGGTTAAATTTTACTAGTAGCTTAGAAATGCTGCAGAAATTGTTGTAATAGCAGCTAAAATCAATATAATGGACATTGATTTGGTGTTTATCATCTTGGTTTTATTTTGTTTGCATGGTTTCTTTTGGTAGGTTTAGATAGATTATTTCTGGTGTGCAGATATTTGATGGATTCGGGTTCATACCATTGGGGATATGCTGATTGTGTATCCTTGTGTATGGTTAGCCCGAGCCTATAAAATTGTATTTAGTTCAATTGCAAGTGTCCGTCTGAGCTAGGCCAAATTGGGTGTTTGGGTATGCACCTACAGTTTGAAAATCTTCTAAGTCCCCTTGAAGATTGCACCGTTCTTGTGAGGTTGTGAGTTATTCTGGCCAAGCAGGGATTGGTTACATTGGATCCGTCTACTCGCACACCAGTCTTGTTAATTTTAGATCTCCTAAACCCTTCTCCTTTGCTTTTATTTCTCAGTTTGAGAATCGCAGTAGACCAACTTGTTGTAAATGTAAGGCCCCTTGTGCTTCCAGCAAAACACATCAACTGTTGAGCTATCTCACAGTCAAGAACTAACATTTGGAACCTTGAGGTTGTCCCCTTTGATCAACTAAAACAACATTAGGGATTCCTTATACAAGAGAGGATAGGATACTCAGCGAGTACATTCTATTCTGCATTGGCTGGATAGAGTTGTAGCAATACAACTTTAGGGACGTCAACAGAGTCCTCTTGCTGCCCCTTGTTTGAACTTGTTGGTTTCAAAATCACTGCTTGATCAAAACTAATGGTTGTACTACTAAGCTTTGGGGGTGATTTCAATGCTTGTAACTAGCTGAATTAATTTCATTTGATGATAACCTTCTAGATCCCATATAGATCATAAACATATTTAACCATAATATGCATAGAGTAAACAAAATTAACCACAGTGTCAAATGCAAGTGATAATTTGATAAATCCAAATGGTTTCAATTTTATATCATCTATTTAAAATAGACTTGTCTGTTGAAATTTTTTTACACCTGGGGAGGCATGCAAAATTGTGGTTTCAGCCACAGCGTGAGTTAAATTTTTTTCTAATTCTAAGGGAAGGCTCCCCCTTTTCTACTATTACAAATCAACAATGATATATAAACATTAATCTAACTTGGGTGGGACAACATCCTTTTCTCTTTCTTTGGAAAAGATGATTTTCTTTTCTCTTTTTACAAAAGAAACTGCAATTAAGAAACAATTACAACAACCTAAGAAACTTTATTGATTACAAAGATGTTTATACGAAAAAGGAAGTGAAGTTTCCGTGAAAGCTCAAAGTCTTCCGTCACTTCCCTGGAATGGGAAAGTAGAAACAAAGCTCAAAGTCTTTAGTTTCCTACTATCCTATCTACCTTCCAGAATGATTAATATTATAACAATGTGCAACTTACAACAGCTCAAAGTCTGTTGATATGGTTCACCTCTAAACTACTCTAACTAGGAGTAACTACAAGCACAAAGTCTTATATCTCTCTTTATTACGAACACATAGCTATTTTAATCCTCAATACTTATAGCGCAAAGTCTCACAAAGTCTTATAATCTATCTCTATTACGAACAGTTAGCTATTTTAATCCTCAATACTTATAGCACAAAGTCTACAAGAAGTTAGATCAAAGCTCCTGTTAACAATCTCACTAGAATTTCAAGTACATGCAAAAAAATATACCACTAACATAAGAACACAATGGATATAATAACAAGGTTTCAACACAAAGTCTGAAACTCAAAATGCCTTCGTGATATTGCTTGAGAAACCAATTTACAAGTATAAAACACAAAGTCTTTATGACTGTAAATTTCTGCAAAGTTTTCTTGCTTGCTAAAAAGATTGAAAATATATAGAGCACCCTCCAATATATGTAGGAGAGGGGTTGAGATCAAAAAGTGGGAGAAGTCCAACTAACCAAGACTTATTCCACAACTAACTATGACTTATTCCAAATTACAATCCTATTGTTTCTCAACTTGTAATTTGTTTACATGTAATTATAGGTTACAAGATTGCGAGTAATGTGACTACTTGCAATTACAACTTTTGGCATTACATGTAATTTGTCAAAACTAAATTACATCCTGCATAATTGAAACTAATCTAAGTGTCTGAGACACGACTCTATTTACATCATCCTTTGTCTATGAGGTCTTTATGCTGCTACAAGATGTTGGCACTTGAAGTATTCAAGATCAGTGAAGGTATTTGTGCAGGAACATCAATGTGCATTGTTTGACTGTGAATGGTAATGACAGTGACCTCATGAAGATTAATCACGAAACTTGAATATAAATAACATTCTTTGTTGGTCACTGTGACAGTGAGAGTCACTGCTTTTTACCACATAGCGTTGCTATAATGCATTGTAACAATGCATTCCTTTGCTACATTACTCCTTCATTTGTCAAATTCTCTCTTACAATGGCATTGACTTCCACATTTAGTAAAGGAAAGAAAATATTTCCAATGATGAAACTAGAACTGTTATCTTTGATCCTAGATAGGACTTGACTTAGCCACTATTCTCTACTTCATGGTTCATGATATTTTGACCCTCTTTGTGCATATGACAGCATACTCTTTTCATTTGACATCATTACTGCCATCAACATATGACAACACTAGCTTTGCTGGCTGTCCTTACATGCATTGAAATCCCTTGCAATCGGGTCTCTAGGGCCCGACTGCATGTATGTAATGAAACAAGACTGCAAGGTGAATATAAGCTTTCTGATCAGGTTTTGAAGGCCTGATTGCAAGTGAATACACTTCAAAATGCTTATGCAATATGGGCTTGCAATCGGGTCTTGAAACCCCGATTGTAAGTGGAAGGGAAATATGAAGGTAGCGAATATGAAGAACATGCTTGCACAAAAGGAACCAACTTGAAATCGGGGTTTTGAAACCCGATTGCAAGTGTGAAGGATTTGGAAAGTAGGCGCAAACTTGCAACCAAATGATGCAAGCAACGAACATGGAAGGAATACCTGCAATGAAGGAAACTAGGTTACATGCTTGCAATCGGGTTTCCAAGACCCGATTGCAAGTATAATATAATGGCAATAGAAAGGCTTGCAATTGAGTCTTAGAAACCCGATTGCAAGTGATCACACTTGCAAATGAAAGACAAATACCTACATCCTTGCAATGTTGGACTTAAAACTTGACTTGACTTTGACCAAAACGCACAACCAAAGGGACTTTAGTTGCTGTTGGGTCCTAAAGACCCAATTGCAAGTGTTATAGGTTCAAACTTGCATTTCGGGTCCTAGGACCCGATTTGCAAGTAACAGTGCAACTGAACTTGTAATTGGGTTTCTGAGACCTGATTGCAAGTAAAGTTAACTTGCAATTTGAGCAAAAAGTTCCTACTTGCAATGACATAAAAAAGTTCCTACTTGCAGTGAGTGACTTGAAACCCAAAATTGCACAAAATGCTAGGAAAATGAAAACAAAAACCAACCAAAACTTGGGCAATGATAACAAAAACACTCGCATGACTAGACGCAAACAAAAATGAGTTTTTTGCCTCATAAAACGTGCCTAAGAGAAGAAGACTACGAATTTTGAGTAAAAATTTGTAGGGGTTGTCAATTTTTTGAAAGCTCAAAAATTGAGACAAGAAGACTAATAGTTAGTGATCAACAAATTATATATTGTACATGGAAACTCAATATAAATCATCTTATTATTCTCCATTGAGAGTATGACATTGTCACTTGGTTCGTTAGAACCACAAGAAATCCTATGCGACTCCCACTAGCCATGACATGTAGTTTTGATTAGAAGTTTCTTGCCCCTCTTCATTTATGTTGACTAAGGAAAGAGGTGCAATTGAAGCATCCAAGTCAAGATGCATGGAATCTACATTCCAATGTTTCATCACATTGTGTACTTGATTTGCATGTGTGATATTTGGTGCAAGTTTGAATGAACATACATTAATTCTATTACCTTTTGGCTGCCAAATGGCTGCACTTGATTGAGGGGATAAAAGAGCATGTACTTGGTTCCACATAGCAGAATAGCCCACGACCTATTAAGACAGAATCTGTATAAAATTAAAAACTTCAAATTAATTTATAAAAATAAAGTCATAAAAGTAAAGAGGATAGAGAGTTGAGAAGCTTACATGTGATAAATGTTTGATGGGAAGATGCTTGAGGTACATAAAGTCTTGGCCATAGAAGTGTCACCATGTGTGAGAGTTCCTGTGCTTATTGTGTTGAGGCTGTGAGCTATTGAGTCTATATACTTCCCAGACTTGTTCGCAACCATGTTGCCTATATTTGGGTTAGGGAAGAGTCTTGTGACTGTTGCCTTATGCCCACGACTAACTTTAGCATCCTCGCATTGTGGCACCCTCCTATGCAAAGAAAGTATTTGTGTCTCAATCTTTTTGTTTTACAAAAAAGGCAAAGAGAGGCAAAAGAAAAGGAAATTATTATTCAAATACATGTTTATCTGAAGTTATGGATGAAGCAACATCTGGTAGATTTGGAATAGGTGAAGATAGAGGAAGATACAATGGTGACTCATCACATAGGCTGTTACTTCAAGCAAAGTATTTTATACAGATTATGAGAAGTTTGTTACAGACTTGAAGCTTGTGATTGAAAACTAAAATAATCATTAATTGCAGCAGTTATAGAGAACATGAGTCTAAAAATAGTAATAGAGAGATTGAGGAACCTGTTGATGTGTGTTTTATGCACATACGAACATAGAATAAAATACCAAAGTATTTTACCCTCTCTTGAACAAAATCACCTCGGATGCTAAATATCTGATCAACTATGATGATTGCAAGGTTTCTACGGTCTGTTCTTGACATATGGGTAACCCAATGGCTTGATGTGATATGCTGTTTTCACTTGGGGACTTGCGTAATTGTTCGGATTGATCAATCTTATCATGGATTTGGAATAGGTTATGCCAATGACTTCAAATGATTTTGCAATATAGCTCTTGATCTAATCTAACAAAGATTTTTAAAAATAAAAGGACAAAAGGAACAAGGGTTTAGGAATTCTATTCTAAAACCTAGAATGCAAGAAGCAATGAACAATTCAATGGAATCCTACTAGGCAAGGTTTCACCATCAAATGAACAATTTGACACAAGCTTAGTGCAATCATCTAAGGTATTTTTCATAGATGTTCAAATTATCACCATCAAACTTGTGGACATGCAACAATTGAAGTTAAGTTCGATTTGAAATTCCAGTTGACCACGCAAGACAAACTCACAATCAGCAAGAAGCTAGTGGTATGGATTAAATGGATTCCACACAAATGCATTCAGTTACTCTTTCATTCAATCTAAAATGCTTGAAAACAAATTCTAATCTAACTTGGAGGTAGTGAGAACCACAAATGCATACAACGCTTAAACAAAATCACCAAACTTCAATGATTGTGTTCAAATCTGTAGCATGTAGGCAACACTTCTCAAAAATCTCTCTCTTACAAATGAGAGGCAATGGGGCTTATATAGAGTCTCAAAAGAAATGAATGGCCAAGATCATGCCCACACAACCCTAAATTTGCCCTAATTAGGGTTTACATCAAAAAAGGAATCACCAACATGTGATCCAATAGAATGACGCCTAGTCATCAAACCGGAATCTTCTAGAAGATTCCGGTTTGCATCCCTCTCTCTAGCAGCATATTCCAAGAATCTAGCCAAAACTGAATCTAGCTGTTCCATGGTAATGTTGGGCAAAACCTCTTGTTGTGCATCCATTTCATCCAATGCATTCGAGCAAGCATCCAAAACATTCTCCCAATCTGGCATAAGCTTCTGCGAATTGTGGATGTGAATCAATAGGGAAACTAAATCATCAATCTAATTCATCTTCAAAGAGTCCAATCGGCTGAAGTACATGAACTTCATCTTTTCTCTCAACTCTTCTAAGTGTAGACCATTGGAAGCATTGACATCTACCCCTAACAATTCTTCAATGGATGAAAGGATTTTGGATTGAATCTCATGGATCGATCCTTCCATCTCTACACAATCTTTTCTTGTATGCTCATAAGTAGACTTCCACATGGCCAATCAACAATACCATCCCTAAACGTCATAAATATCTCCCTTGTGCACAACTCCCTCATGGATCAAAATGGGCATCGGGATTCGCTTCAATGCCTTGAGGTGAGGAATTGTCTTCTCATGTACCGGGTGGAAATCATCTCAAACTCCCTCCAAATACTGTTTCCAGAATGCGAGTATTGATGATCTATCAAATGCCTAGACAAACTGAGTAAGGAAATCATCCGCTTGCTTTGTCACATCTTCAATCCACTTCCCAAATTTTGTATGTGTATTATTCCTTGCTGCATCATGATCAAAGTGAAATCCACGATCAACTACAATAGGCGAGACAAAAGTGGGGTCTTCATTCCTATGGGAACTCATCCCTACAATATATTCCTTAAGTCTCATGTTCTCATCCTTATACATATTCTTCTTCTCACTCTTCCTATCCAATCGCGCTTTGATTGCTTGGACCATATCATTAAGTTCCTGGAACTCTTGCTTCTTTGTAGTTTGTCCAAGGGCAATCGAAGTAATTTGATAATCCATGGTAGTGGCCACATCCTTGGTCACATCAACCATCGGGATAGCCACTTGCGCAACTTGCACACCTGTTTCATCTCTAGCCACATTGGAAAATATCTTAGCCTTCTTGTGTTCTTTCTCCTTATGTGTCCTTGCTAAGACATCATCAATATTCTTAGTAGGTTGCATTACTACCATCTTTCTTTTCTCCATGCTCTGTAATAACCAATATAGAATGGTGGAAATACCCATCCCATCATTAAGGCACATCTCTCGATCAAGTCCTCTATTAGCTGAGATGACATCATTATCCTTCTCCTTATCCCTAGTCAAATCAAACACATTGTTGCCTAAACTAACATTCAAATGGACCATGGGAGATCCTGGTTGCTCTTCATCCTCATTCGGTGGTGCTGACTATGCTGTAGCGTATAATTCATGCATATTTTCTGGCAAGTTCTCCATATTGGAACATTGTTCAAACTCTTTGCTCTTCTCACTCATATTAATCTCTTTTATCGATGAGTAACTGGTGGTGGATAAAGGAGTGCTAGGCTTATGTTTCTTCTTCAATTGCTGACTAACTATCTCCTTGACCTTCATTTTAGATTCTCCAGGCATACCCTTCCTTCTTTTGGGAGCATGACTCTCCTCATCTGCATGTATCCTCACATTTGTGGGTGTTCTTTCATCATTATTATCAAGGGAGGGCTCCACATGCCTCATTTTTTCATAGGTGAGGGTGACACCCATTTCTATCAATTTGTTCACATATTTGTACACCCATACCTTGAAATCAATAACTTCTCTCATAAGTTCATTCAAGTCCACCACCTTAGATTGTGTCAAACAAGGCAATAAGATGGGCATGCTCACTTCATTTTCATATTGTAGATGAGTATGATCACTATCATAAACCACTTGATCAGGAATGGAAAAGAGTTCACATTTCCTTATGAAATTCACTGACATTCTGGATCACATTCTCTTCATTACTACTTGCTTGTCCATGAGATTAGCCCAGTAATCCTCAATGCCAACCTTATGCATGAACTTTTCTCCTTTGATCTTCACAACTTTATTATGTGGATCAAATCAATCGCCGCTCTTATAAGCTCCAAGGCGATAAAATGCAAGTTCATCAATGACTGAACTAGCTGCAGCCGCGTTGTGGCATACCTCCAAAGTTTTCCCTAACATAGTAGGGAGATTTATCCATGTTCCGTGCTTCTCCTTTTGGATAAAATCAAATTCCAGAAGTTATCTCACCACCTCAAGTAGGATCATTTTGTCTGTCGGATACCTAGGGAGTTTATAAGGTTTGGATATTAATCCCTGAATCTGTAGGTGTGTGAAGGTGGGAAACTGAATGTACCACAATTCATATTGTTCAATAAGATCCGTTACCGCCTTGGACAATCGTTTGTGATCTCTGGCCTGCAGAAGCCTTGTGACGTACGTGGTGAAAGCATCGGTCACCCTTTTGTAATGTTCAATTTTGTGCATATGAAGTTGCGAATAGCATTCATAGAGTTGATACTGTCTTGGTCCATTTCTAGCTTCACCTTGCATATCAATCCCTTGTATGTGACAAATCTTGCAAGTGAGTACACAAGGTAGGAAGTCATTCCAAATGACTTGGTTTTCTCCGCATTTCTCAACCAGAAGTCGAGGTTATCACTTATAATCTTGGCCCAATTGACCACTATTCACTTTATACAATCTTGGATAAAGTAGAACATCTAGCCCTCAAACAAAGCACCTTGAGGCATCTCCATCACTCGATTGAGTAGGAACAAGAAGTCACTAGACTCATCCTTAAAATATGTACACATGAGCCTCTTGGGCATCTTTGAATGGTGAGGCCTTGGTTCAATCATCCACTCTTTATTCACAACTGTCACGCATGCATCCGCCTTCTTCAGGAACTTTGCTTCATATTCATCCTTGGTATTCTCTCGCATATCCGCATTTGGATCCCAAACACTTCCGCGATCGCATCTTCGGCAAGGTATGCAAGCACGACCCCTTTAGGTGATCTGATTAGTCGGGTCATCTTGTCATAGTCCTTTGCACACTCTATAATTAGCTCACTGCATTGTATGGATTGAGGAAAGCCAATCGCCTGGTATATGCCACTCTTCATGATATTGGTGGAAAGTGGGAAGGAAGCCGATTCTTCATTCCGAACATCCTTTGCTGCATCCGCTCTATGTCCAGGAATTCCATATTCGTATCTGTGATTTTCTTCCACCGGGATGACAACTATGAATCTGGATAGAAACCTTCTCGTACTATCTTCAATTGATCCTTCCTCGCAGCAATCTCTGCTTTAGACATGGTACCTGTATGAAACTCAAAGTCAATATAACGGAAAAATAATTGAAATAGTTTATTTTGAGAATTGCATAGGTTCTGATTTTTTATGATTTAGACAAATTTAGGATCAAAAATCAGAAATTCTAACAATGTTCATCACAAATTCTGAAAATAAAATGAGAATTTGATAAAATAGGGTAAAAAAACCCTTATAAAACCTTAATTTTCAGATTTTATAAGGTCTGATCATGTAAACTTAAGTCTGAAGACAAGTTGGTATACTCAGAAAAATGTCAAAATGGGGTCCGAAAGTATACCACAAGTCTGATTATACTTGGAATAAGGTGTGCAAAGGTCTGATTTTCAACTTTCTATGTCTGAATACACCTTCCAAGGTCAACAATGGCTTCCAACAAGTCTGAAGACAACCTGCAACTAAAATGAATTAGCGTTTTGAAGTAGTTGCAGCCATGTGAAATGTTTGCATTTGATATATTTTACCTCTCCAAGGCTGAAAATGGCCAAGTCTGTGCAAGACTATGCTGTTGGTAATAAAATTCTAGTTTGAAGACACTGCTGAAAGTGAAGCTTTAGACTGTAACAGCGATGGTGTTGCCACAATATGGCCCCAATTGATGTCTAGACAAAATTGCCTAAGGCTGGAAGTGAAAATCGGGCCTAGAAATGAAGGTCCAGCCAACAATGGTGATCAAGATGACCTCCAGCAATGGTGTAAAATTCTGATCTGAGTGTAATGGCAGCCCTTATCATCAATGGAACTCAACTAAATCAACAAAAAATGCCCCAATAAGCGAAGCAACCAGCCACAAAGCAAAATTGTGGCCCTCCCAATGGTGGCACCACCCTTCAAATTTGCCAAATGTGGCTCAATCAGCCACAAAAATCTCTGCAACCAGCCTGTTGGTTGAAAATTTTGTACACTTGGGGGAAATATACAAAATTGTGGTTTCAACCACAGCACACAAGTAAAAACTCTCCTAATTAAGGGAAGGCTCCCCCTATCTAACTAAAACTGAAATAAAAACAGGATGGGACAGCAGTCTTCCTTCTTTCTTCAAGAAAGACAATATCCTTTTCTCTTCACAGAAAAGGATAGCGATTGAAAATGAAAAGCAGTAACCACTTTTAAGTAAAATGAGAGAAAGGAAATGAAGTTTCCTGAAAGCGCAAAGACTTCCGTCACTTCCTTCGGGACGGGACAGCAATATCAAGCTCAAAGACTTGATTATTGAAAGTCCTATCTACCCTTTGCTATACTAAATTTTACAATGAATAAAAGACGACAACACAAAGACTGGAATAATTTATTCTTTTAACACAAAGACAAGAACTAATGCAAGCTCAAAGACTTGCTGCTATTTCTTATCAAACAATAATTTTTCTCGAGAACAGACGCAAGCTCAAAGACTTGCTGCTCCTTCTAGAGTTTTCCTATTTTAATTAATCTTCTCTACTTGCAGCTCAAAGACTTCAAATCAGATTGGACTAAGCTCCTTTAGAAACACTTTGCATAGAATAAATAAAAAGAATGAAACTCAAACTTGTAGATCAAAGATTCAAAACTTGAGTAATCTTTCTTTTACTATTTCTTCAAAACCTTTAATTCACATACATAAGCTCAAAGACTTCTTGCTGTAAATTTGGTAGAGTTTTTGCTTGTTTTCCCAAAAGATAAAATTACAATAGACTCCTCCAGTATTTATAGAAGAGGAGCTTTGAGAAAAAGGTGGGAGGATCCTAACTAACTTGAGAGATTCTCTCAACCACCAAGACTCATTCAATAACTAACTGAGACTTCATTAACTAACTAAGAGTTACTCTAACTAACTAAGACTTATTCCAACTACAGTCCTGATCGGACACAACTTGTAGTTGCCTTACATGTAATTATAAAAGTGCAAGTAATGTGTAACTTGCTTTTTACAAAAAATATTTTTACATGTAACTTGTCAAAACGAAATTACAAATGTATAACTAAAATTATTCCATGTGTCTAAAGACATGACTCTAACTGCATCATTTTTTGTCTGTGATGATCTTCGTGTCGCTTCAGGATGCTAGAACTTGAAGTATTCTAGATTGGTAAAGACATCTTGAACCGGAACGGGAACTTGCATCCTTGTCTTCTTGCTTGGGGTAGTACTATCTTTTCAGGAGGGAAAGGGTTGCCTTCCTCTTTTCATGTCATGACCATCTTTGTCTTGAAAGCATTCTATGCTCTCAACCATGAATTGTTGTTGTATCTCTTTTTTGTATCATCCTCCGATCTTGAAATCTTCTTGCAAAATGAGGCCCATGCCTTAATCCATTGATTTGGTAAATCGTGTGTGCAAACCGGACTGACAAGGGAAGAGAGAAATTGATGCAAAAATGGGCTCACAAGTGGATTTCGGGTTTTGGAAGTTGATTTACATGTGTGGGATAAACAAGAGAATTAACTTGCAAGTGTGGGAACAAACATGCAACTTCATATGCGTAATGGGTAACTACAAGTTTGCACTTGTAATCAGACTTTTAAAACTCAATTTCAAGTGTTTTTTGAGTGCATTTTGAACCAATTTCGAGTTTTGGATGGCTGACCGCAGGTAGACTTTAAATGGGGAAAATGAATGAAAGTGTGAAATGAGTGGATGAAATGGTATGTACGGATGATGGGAATGAATATGAAAAGATTTTGACAAGATCATCTTCAAGAAAATGGGAAGAACTTGATTTTTAAATCATTGAAGCTTGATTTTTGGACTAAAGAAGGTTAAGTCTTTGTCCAAAAAGGGAAGAACACTAATTTTCCTCTTACTTGCAATTGGGTTTTTTTAAAACCCGAATGCAAGTAAAGAAGGAGAAATTCCAAAGGGGAAGAACAACTTTACTTTACAAATTTCTTTGTAAAATGGGGAATTTCCTCTCATAAAAACCGATTTTAGGGAAGAACCAACCATTTGCAAATTTACAACTAGAAAGGAGAAACAATAAAACAAGAAAACAAGAAAAATGAAACAAAAAGAAAATAAATCTTACCTTCCTCCAATCTGAAAATGCCTCTCCAAAAGATGATCAATCTTTGAAATAAAGAAGAATATCTCTTAAAAAGAAATAAACCGTATTCCAAAACCCTAGCCACGTTTTTGAAAAAAATGCGAAAAATTGAAAAACGTGGTAGCAAATGCATGAGAAATGGCATGGAAAATGACCAAAACTCTTTCTAACCTCAATACCTTAGCATACCAAGTCAAAACGATTCACAAGATTGCTGATTCGTGGCATTTTTAATGAAGAAAAACGTGGTTTTTTGGCAAAAACGTGTTTGCTGTTATAAAGCTAAAAACCAGCAATCTTAACCTCCATGTGGCGTGAAAGGTGTTTGAAAATGCATAAAAATAGGGAGGAATCCAAAACGCCTTCTATCTCCCAAAAAATCTCCACAAAAATTTGCTAAAAATCCTCAAAAAACATGTTTTTCCTTGCAATTTGGGTTTTTTTGGAACAAATAGCAAGTTTAAAATGCATGAAACAATGAAAATCGGGTTTTAAAAATGTAATTACAAGTTTAAAATCCTCAAAAAAGCACTTTATGAGCAAAATCGGGTTTTAGAAAAGAAATTACAAGTAAAATTACTTGTAATAGGGAAATAGAATTCCCTTTACAAGTGATTTCACTTAAAACATGTAAAGGGGTTTTAAAATCCCATTTACAAGTTTTATTTTAACATTATAAAAACAACTTTAAGTTATAAAGACATGTAAAGGGGTTTTAAAATCTCATTTACAAGTTTTTAAACACTTAAAGTGAAGCTACTGGTAATGGGGGTTTTAAAATCCCCATTACAAGTTTTATAAAAAACTTGCAGTTGGAGAAAAATTCCCCTACAAGCCTAAAAGCTTCAAGGGGGTTTTGAAAAACAAATTACCAGTTACTGGTAATCATTGAAAAATTCCCCTACATTGAAGCAAAAACATAGCAAACGGACTCGAAACACGACGAAATTTGAAACGTAGCTTGGGGATGGATTGAGGATTAAGCCAGTCTAAGGATTAGTCAAAATTTTGCCTCGGGAAGTGTGCCACAGAGTAAAAACTTCAACTTGCAGTGACTATTCTGAAACCCGAAATTGCATAGAAAGCTAGGAAAAAGAAGACCAAAACTCACCAAAACTTGGACAATGATGGCAAAAACACCCCCCAATGATTTGACACTATCAAATGTGAGTTTTGTACCTCGTAAAACATGCCTTGGAGACAAAAAATGACACTTTTAAGGCAAAAATTTGTAGGGGTTGTCACATTTTTGAGAATCCAAAAATGAGGACAACACAGCCACAAAGCAAAATCGTGGCCCTCCCAATGGTGGCGCCACCCTTCAAATTTGCCAAATGTGGCTCAATCAGCCACAAAAATCTCTGCAACTCCCTCTCCAATGGAGATGCCTAGGTCTGATTGGGCAAATAATCTTCTCCAATCTACAACTTTCTTCGACAATGGTGTCAACAAATGACACTTGAGCAAAAATCGCCCAGCTGGGAACACTAATCAGCCTCCAACAATGTCTTCAATCAATCACATCAGCAAAATATAATAATATTTTAATGCTGGTGGGGCCTGTTTAAACTAGTTCTCACCTCAACATTCCACCACACAAGCAATGTGGGATAAACTTGCCTGGGAAAATCGATTTGCCTTGGAAAAATATTTAAATCCTTAAATAATTGTTTCCTGGCATTAAATAATTGTTATTGATCATTAAATAATTGTTGTCAAGGCAAAAGCAATTAAATTTAACTACACTGGCCTTCAAATTCATCTTCATTTCTCAAATTTGGGCTAGTTGGGAAAAAACGCCCCATGTCTAGATAAAAATCCTCATTAAATTTCCACATAACTCATCACAAATGCCATTTGGGGAAAAACGACCACCATCTGGATGCATAAATTCATTTCATTTCATCAACTTTGCCCCAAAAATCCATCTTGGGGAAAAACGTGGGCCATCTGGATGCCTAATCCACACATTTTTGCCATTCAATTCCCTTTTGGGGAAATTCAATCCTCATCAAGACAAATATCTGCACTTACTTACATTAAATTTGCTCACAAACTGACTTGGGGAAAAACAACCCCCATTAGGAATAATCAATTTCATTCGCATAAAACTTCATACTTAATTCTTGGGGAAATTCGACCCTCATCATGAAAATTTATAGTACTCAAGCAAATTTGGGCCTCCTGGTGGAAAATCGTGGTCCATTAGGACAATTATTAGGATACCTTGGGAAAAACGCCCCTCATCAGGAATTTGAGTGGGGAAAATCGTGGGTCATCAGAAATTTGCCCTAAAAGCTTAGGAAAAAATGCCCTCCATCAGGATAACTTACTTCTAGACCTTAATTTAATGTTTTTTCATTGGGAATTTGATGATTTTCACACTCAAAAGCATCTGGAGATGTCAAATTTCATCGTTGTGCATTGGGACTTAGTCAAATTTATTTGAATTTGAGCAAGAATATAGGGATTCCATCGGGATAAAAAGCAATTTTGACTCGATTAATTGACTAGGAGCGAAAAGACAAACACCTAAAGGATCTCTCAAGGCTTAGGCACAAAAATGTCACCAACTTAGACACATTTAAACTCAATTACGCAAATTTATCTGAATTTGAGCAAGAATATAGGGATTCCATTGGGATAAAATGCAATTTTGACTTGATTAATCTACTAGGAGCGAAAAGACCACCTAAAGGATCTCTCAATGCTTAGGCACAAAAATGTCACCGACTTAGACACATTTAAACTCGATTACGCTCAAAATCTAGTCTTAGACAAAATTTTAGGATCACCTAGACAGTTTAACATTTTATACGCTTGATCCTATCCAAAACTCAAAACCCTAATAGCACTTTAGGCATGATCGAATCAAAACTTGAGATGGGCATTGAAAGCTCAAAATTGTCGCTTGACTGCCAAAACCCTAAACTAACACGACGCAGAAAGCAAGAAAGAGGGGGTCCACGTTTGCAATGGGGTGATGTGTTAAAAGGTCACAACAGAACCCTCCTCAAGCGAAATCTAAGTATGAGATGCCATCTAGCATGCATCTTATTAATATGTTGCATCAGCATAAGCAAGAGGGATGGTTGGGTCTACCACTACCCAGCTGACTAGGCTTACATAAATTCACGAACCAAGAAAGGATTGATTAAGTCATGAGAAGGTATAGCCACATTATTTCACAATGAGGTGCATTCTTATACAAAGCCTCATTCAGATTAGTTGAGAAGGCATTGATTTTGGGATTGGATTTATAGCCATGGTGGTTCATGGCCAAAGCACACTTGGTGTTCATCTAATTTTTTTGGGGAGATAGTATAAGCAACATAGAGGCTACTTCTGTTTAGTTGTTATATTTAGCAACAAAAAGTCACATTTTGATTAAATTTCTCTTATATTTTTTATATAAATAAGAAGGGAAGCCTTCTTATAAAGGATTATGTAATGTCCCTTAAAGGAAATGCCTTAAAATATCCTAGCTATGGATATCTCAGTTCTTAGTGTAGGGGTTAAGAAAGAGTACCTTAGCATTTGCTGTGGTCAAAACCTGCAAAAACAAAGTCAGAAGATACTACAAATGACATTAAGGAATGGTCATACAAGCAACTATATACAGAATTAGCTATGTATAACATAAAGAGAGATTCCTGTAACAATATCATAGATAGAAACAAATTAGGATAGTGAGCTGTGATACAAGATTTGGTAGGGTGTCGCGATTAATCGTTACCCCTTACGAAATAAAATCATGTAGGGTTTCTTATACAACAGATCCCCCTACCCAATACAGTCACGTAGGGTGTCTTATATAACAGTTCCCTCTACCCAATATAATCATGTAGGGTGTCTTATAACAGTACCCCCTACTTCTCATGAATTGGTTCAGTTTGTTCAGATTGTTATAAATATGCAAATTATTATCAGCATTCGTGCATTTATTAATATTCAGATTATTTATCAGACAATTACCAGTGTCCAGATCTGTTGGACAATACTCAGATTGTTATCGATTTCCATGTGTTAATTAGTATCCAGATCATTTACCAAACAGTTACTAATGTCCAGGCTCGTTTGTCAATATTCAGTTTATTATCAGTTTTCAGACAATTTAAATAATTATCAATACTTAGATTGTTACCAATTCCCACATTATTGCAGGGTGATTCGATTACCATATACAGGAATTAATACTGTTATTGTAGAGTATACCAATATACAGAAATTAATATTAACGTTGCAGAACATATCAATATCCAGAGACTAATGTTAGCATTGCAGAGTAGGGGAGTTGTATACATGCTACAGGGGTATAGAAATTCATACCAGAAAGAGATGACAACCTGAGTGTGGTTCTGGAAGCATAAATGGGGCCTATCTCCTTGTTTTCGATGTTTCTCCTTATTATTATTATTGAATGCTGTGTGTGCCAGCTACGTCTCACGATGCCTGCCTTTTTCTCTTGATAACACCCGATCCTTGTTTATTATCTCCTATTAGTCTTTCTTTATGTATGACACCGAGAACAAGGATGCTACTGCCTGTAACTTAGCAACAGTTCTGATCTGATCTGATCGATGGTGATGTCTACAAGAGGCTTTTGATTCCTTTCCTTTATATCTCTCAATGTGAGGGAGGTGTCACACTTCTTCATCATGTATGCCCTTTGGCAAGAGACACAACCTTTCACCATTTTGCACCCTTTGAAAGAGTGCAACTCTTCATTATTTCTGCCCTTTGAAAGGGACACAACCTTTCACAATCAGATCTGCACTTCTTATCAAATCTGATCTGCACTTTTTATTCCACCATTCTCCCCTCTCAAATGAGGTAATCTTCTCCCTTTATATCTCATGTTTGAGGGAGTCACAACTTTTCATTCCATGTCTTTTGACCATTCATTAACTTGATTAAATTTTAATTATATTTGATTATATTCTTTTATATTTTAATTTTATTATTTTTTTATTCTTGTGAATTTTAATTTTATTATTATTATTTAGTATTAAATTCTATTTCTAAGTGGGGGGACATTACAGTTTACAAGTATGGGAGACAACCCATGCTATGAGTGTGGTATAAATAAAAAGAACATACATAAGGGAAATATAACATAAAGCATATCCTAAAGTTTAATTAGAGTTAGTAATTTCTATTTAATGGTCATTTAATGCTACATTTAGGGATCTTTAGTTTTCTTACTTAGTTTCTAATTTCAGTTCAGTTTACAATTGTTTCTTTTAGAAACATCGTTTTGTAATCTCTTTATATGTACATTTCATGTTCATAGTTAAGTCAATCAATTACCAAAACATGGTATCAGAGTAGGTCTATTTTTTTGCCAATTTTTACAATTACCAAAACATGGTATCAGAGTAGGCCTATTTTTTGCAATTTTTTTACAAAATTTGTTTGCAATTCTAAAAAAAAACTCATAGGATTTTTTTTAGCGATAAAAATTCACAAGGTTTTTCTAAGGCGGAAAATCACATGCTAATTTTCTTGGGTTCGTGAAGTTTTCGAGCCACTTTTTGCAAAAAGCTGAAGGTTTTTGTTGCATCCTGTATCTGAAATCGTGAATCTTTTTTAAGAATCACGGATTTTTTGAAGGTGAAATCACACTATCTAGACGATCTCAAACCGCATCGTTTGTGTTCGTGAAAGTTTTCGATTAGTTTGGGCATTTGTGTTTTTTATGTTTCGTGAACCTTCTCTACATTTCGCTCCAGCTTCCTGCATTCTGTAATTGGTTGTGTTACTTTGTTACGTTTTTTTTGCACTCGACGAGAGATTCTTCTGCGCTTTTTTTCGTCTTTGTCGAGAGTTTTTGTAGCTGCAATCTGTAAGATTTTTTAGGGTCTACAAATTGCGTGACAGGTTTTGGGTGCCATTTTCTTTTCAAATGCAACCCATGTGTATGCTTCATCTCTGCCTACGCGATTTTCTTCAGACCTTCATGAGATCTCCTTGCTAAGTGACCTACACGACCTCTGTATTTTGCTCGTGCGTTGACTACAGGTTTTGTTTTGTTACACGACCCATCGTATGGTTTTTTCTATTGTGATGTGATTTTCAAAAAATTCTGCTCGTTTGGGTCCCTGTGCACTAGGGCTTTATTTTTTGATTGATATTTTATATAAAAATTAGGGTTTTTTACAATCTTATTTCCATTGGGATCTGTGCCTTGAAATCCATGCCAATTTGCCTTGGGATCTATCAACTCTTTATGTGATTTGATTAGTAGCTTATGCATTGTTTTTTGAGCTCTCACAAGCTTGATTGGCTTTGACCTTAGTATTTGTGATGGCGTCTTTGACCATCATTATGTTGGAAAACAGCCAGAAGTTCAACGGCCGCAACTACAACACGTGGAAACAATGCATGTTGACTATGTTTGAATATCAGTGTCTTGATGGGGTGGTTATGGGTATAACAACTTGTCCTCCGGTGACAGGAAAAGACTAGGACAAGTTCGATGAGTGCAATCTGGAAGTGGTGGTGCTAATCAAATTATCCGTTACTGATGATCAGTTGCCTCAAGTGCCATTTGGAAAGACAACTGCAGAGATTTGGACTCATTTGAAGGATCTCCATGAAATCTTAGATAAGAGCCAAGTATTCTTTTTGAAGAACATGCTATTTTCTATTATGATGGACGATATGATGACTTTGCAGGAGCATCTTACGAAGATCAAGGACATCCATGATCAGTTGGAGGCGAATGGTCGAAAAATGGAGTAAGATATGGTAGTCATAACTCTGAAAAGCCTACCAAAATCTTATTATTACTTTATTGAGATGCTCAACATTACTTCAATGAATGTTGATTTGAAGTTTCCAGATCTATGTAACAAGCTTCTCTAGCAGGGTAGTTGGAAACAACAGTTTGGTAGCAGCATTGGCACATCCTCCATTGAGGCATTCACTGCCAAAGCCTTGGATAAGGACAGGGGCAAGGGCAAAGGCAAGACTTTCTAGCAGAAAGGCCAAGGCAAGCCTCTGGAGAATCCTAAGAAGAATATTTAGTGCAACTATTGTCATAAGTATGGCCATATGAAGAAAGATTGCAAGAAATGATTGGCATCTGGGCAATCTAGACAAGGAGGGTCTTGTTCTGAGGTATTCACACATTGCCCCATTGCAAATGGAGACCCCCACTTCATTTTTTCCACTTTCTAGGTTGTTTTAGGGTCCTTAACTATTAGCCTTTGCATTAGACAAGTATAGGTGCTCAAATGGCTAGGAGTCAAGTGGATAGTCTTGAAGGAGTATGAAGTAAGTTTATAAAGTCTGGGGTCACTTCAAGTGCCACTCTTGGGGAACCAACTTCACTTCATGAACATTCCTCGTGTAGTGAATTTCTTACACTTCTCCCACAGAGTGAAGACTCACTCTAAGATCTCATGTTGAGTAAGTTATCGGGTATTGAAGTTGAGAGTGTAAGTGAAAATGAGCAAAGGGGAGTTTGGTCTTGGTTTGAAATCCACTTCATGAGGAGCGAACTTCATCTTCAAAGCCTTAGGAGTGAATTTCATCTTCAAACTTCATGAGTTGGGGTATTGGAGCAAATTTCACCTTCAAGGCTTCATGAGCGAAAGAGATGAAGGAACCACTTACTTCATGTTTAAGCATTCACAAGCGAACTTCATCTTCAAAGCCTCAAGAGTGGATTTCACCTTCAAACTTCATGAGTTGGGGTATTGGAGCGAATTTCACCTTCAAGGCTTCATGAGTGAAAGAGATGAAGGAACCACTTACTTCATGTTTAAGCATTCACAAGCGAACTTCATGACTTGCTGCCTTGGAGCGAACTTCATGAGTTGCTAGTTTGGAGCGAACTTCATGAGTTAGACTTTTGGAGTGAATTTCTTCATGTTGAAAGTGGAAGAATGAGGGAAAGTCAAAAGGCGCCTACTCCATGATCAAACACTCAAGCGAGCTTCATGACTTCATGTGTTGGAGTGAACTTGAACTTTATGAGTTGCCTTCTTGGAGCAAACTTGAACTTCATGACTTGCCTTCTTGGAGCGAACTTCATGACTTGCCTCCTTGGAGCAAATTTCATCAACGAGCATACACAATCAAGCCTACATGAGTGAAGTCGAATGAGAAATGAAGGATGATCGTCTTGAATGGATTCAATGCCAATCAAACTTCATGACTTGCTGCCTTGGAGCGAACTTCATGACTTGCTGCCTTGGAGCGAACTTCATAACTTGCTGTCTTGGAGTGAACTTCATGACTTCATGTTTTGGAGCGAAATTCATGACTTCACCTTTTGGAGTGAGCTTTATGTTTGGAAGCAAGCTTAGCAAGCAATGTGATAGAAATAAGACATCATGTGCACACTTCTTGGTGCGAAATTTTCCAACTTCATGAGTTGCCTTCTTGGAGCGAAATTTCCAACTTCATGAGTTGCAAGTTTGGAGCGAAATTCATGAATAAGGAGGTTGGAGCGAATTACATCTTCAAGCCTTCATGAGTGAAGTTGGGAATAAATGAATGGAGCAAATTTAAGAACATGAACTTCATGAGTTGCAAGTTTGGAGCGAAATTCCTACTTCATGAGTTGAGCAAGTGGAGCGAAATTTCCTACTTCATGAGTTGAGCAATTGGAGCGAAATTCCTACTTCATGACTTCACCTTTTGGAGCAAACTTTATACAAAATGTATTTCATGAGTTAGAGGTTGAGAGCGAAGTTCATACAAGTATACTTCATGAATCAAAGAAAAGGAGCGAATTTCATACAATGATGAACTTCATGTTTGAAAGATCTAGAGTTCATGTTTTGAGGATATGTAGAGAATCTCATTCAAACAAACTTCAGGAGTTGAGAAAGACAAGCGAATGAGCAAGGTAAAAGAAGTTTGGAGCGAACTTCAGAAGTTGAGGATTTGGAGCGAATTTCTACAAAGGTGAACTTCATGACTTAGAAGATTGGAGGGAATTTCATGAGTTGAGAAAGACAAGAGAACTCAACATGCAAGAGTGAACTTCATGAATGGACAGAGGGGAGCGAACTTCATGTTCTGAGCTGCAAAAGTGAATTTCAAGAATGAAACTAAATTCAAAGGCAAGATGAGGCCAATTTAATGGACATGGAATAAACTTCAAGAACTCCTTTCCAAAGAGCACTAAAACAACTTCAAGTGTCACTTCATGAGGGCGAATTCTCTTTATATGCTCTTATTAAACCTATATATCAAGTGTATTTGATACTTGCTTGTTTGTTTTGCAGGAGATGAACCAAGATACAAGGAGAACCTCTTCAAAATGCTTCATTAACAAACACAAGAACATCAAGGAGGAGAAGATCTCAAAGTGTTTAAAGCCTCTCACCATGTTAATTGCATGAAGAAGACTCAAAATGCTACTAGGTTAAAAGACTTCAAATGTTCAATAGTTGTAAGCAATAGAGCGAGATATCTTCAAGGTTCTCATTCTATTGCATTGACATGGAGAGATCACAGGAGTGCAAAGGAGAAATCATCCAATTACCTCAAGGCACTAGAGCATCAAGGAAGGATAACCTACATGATGGAAGGACATTTTACAATCTTGAATTCGCTTCGGGAATCCAAGAATCGAAGTTAGTACGATGAAGAGTTGCATTCAACCAGTTACATCATTCATCAAGTATGTCAAAAACGAAGGAAGATAAACCAAAGTCATCGCAAGACCTACATCGAGCATGATTGAAGAAGCAAATGGTTTCAGAAGAGTTAATCAAAGCTTGCTTCTCATCATCATCATTACATCGAGTAAACTGGATAATGTTGAGTATCAAGAGATATCTCTCAACATCCCTTCATGATGATGAATCAAATCAAGTTTAGAAGTGCAAGATTGAGGTAGTGGCCCAGTCATCCCTTCCACCAATCAATGAAGTCCACAGTAGCACGTCCTGATTCAATGTACTTGACTCACCAATGATGGCACAAACTCCGAGGCACCTACCCTTGTTATCTATTGGTCATGCCAAAATGTTGTAATTATTTCATTGGCCAAATTAAGTTTGTTGTAACAAACCCTAATTAGGGTTTCTATTGTAAAATCTTGACCATTGATCTCAAAGAGATCAGAGCCATTGAATTGTATTGAGAGCACTATAAAAGGCTCAAGTCTTTCATTTGTAAAGGCTAATAGTGAGTAGAATAGTTAATAGCTAGCATATAGTCGATAGAATAGCAATTAGAATAGAAATTAGATTAAGAGAAGGCAAAGGTTGTTGCCAAACCTTGTTGTAGAGAACAATTGATTTCATTGAAGTTATGGTGAATTTTATTTGTTGCTTCAACAACTCGCATGGTCTTTACATCTCAATTTACTTTCTTGATTGATTAGTTTGAGTGGATGAAATTGGTTGAATGTATTTGTGTGGAGTTTGTTTAGTCCATACCACTAGCCTCTTGCTGATTGTAAGTGTGCCTTGTGTGGTCAGCTGGAGTGAATTGAGCTTAACTTCGAATCGTTATACATCCATTGCTTATGCATTAACTTGAATGGTGATCAATGTTTGATAGTATTGACTCGAATATCTTTGAAATGTCCTTAGAAGATTGCATTGACCTTGTGTCAAATTGTTCAAGTTGATGGTGAGACCTCACTCAGTAGGATTCTGCCTAATCATTTATCCATTTTCTCACATTTTAGGCCTTAGAATAGGCTCTCTCGACCCTTCATCTTGTGCCATTTTTTCAAACTCTAGCTATTTTAAGATCAAAGAGCATCACCATATTGCAACATCAAATGATCTAAGTTCAGCGAATCAAACATTCAGGCATTCAAATGTAAGTCCCCTTGTGATTCCAGCATAATCGCATCATCCAATGGAGCTTATCCACACGTAGTGACCCTACATTCATGAACGTTGGAGTCTTCTCAAATGATCCTTAAGCTAATCTTCAGCATTTGAGAGATTTTGTTCAAGAGAGGATAAGATACTTTTGGGTATTTTATTCTATTCTCGTATGTGCATAAAAAACACATCAACATGTCTTAGTAGAAGGCCTATGTTGCCACGCATTTTGACTAAGAGTCTACCTTCTATGATTTCATGGCCAAACACCCATCTAATCATGTGAAATCATCTGCTTGGTACAATGACTCTGCTGCCTCTCGACACTTCACACATTGCCGGGATTGGTTAATAGAATACAAGCCTTTCACTGATTCAGTGATCTTTGGAGGAGGCGAAGAGTATACTGTTGTCAGAAAGGGCAATGTTTAAATCACATATGGAGGGAGAAATTTGATATTTTTCAATGTATACTATGTCCTTGGGATGGAACTCAATTTGCTGTTAGTCATTCAGATCATGCGCCATTCTCCATAGTTGGATGTCGTCTTTAGTTCGCACAAGTGCAACATTGTTGACAGGGAGACTTGCACTACAGTTGTTGTTGCCCTTGAGGATCATGGTCTTTATAGACTTATTGATATTGGTGATTCTTAGGAGCACGTCATGGCAGCCAAAAGTTCTTCGATTAGCAATCTCTGGCATCAGCGGTATGGCCACTTGAATGTACACTATCTCTCTCAATTAGTTTGGGAGGGTCTGGTTGTTGGGTTACTTGAGATTTAGACTTAGAATCATGGAGTTTGGAGCTTTTTAGGCTGGAAAGTAGCATCAGATTCCTCTCTTAGATGGTGATTCTTAGAGAGCCTCCAATGTTTTGCAACTGGTACATGCAAATGTCTGTAGGCCGATGAACACTCCATTAGTCACTGGATCGAGGTATTTTCTATTATTTGTCGATGATTTTAGTAGAAAAATGTGGGTGTATTTTCTTAAAAATAAATCAAAGGTGTTTAGCATGTTTCAAAAGTTTAAGGTCTTAGTGGAAAAAGAGTCAGGCTGTTAGATAGTCACTGTTAGGTCAGACAATGGGGGGAATTTTGTTCTTCTGATTTCTCCAACCTCTGTGCAACACATGGAATTAAAGGTCAACTTACCACACCTTACACCCCTTAGCAGAATGGTGTTGTTGAGTGGAGAAACCGTACAATCACTGAGATGGCTCGGTCTATGTTTGAGCACATAAATGTTTCAAAGAAATTTTGGGCTGAAGTAGTTTACACTGTAGTCTATCTTCTGAACCGGTCTCCCACATAAGCCGTTAAGAAGATGACTCCTGTTGGTTGAAAATTTTGTACACTTGGGGAAATATACAAAATTGTGGTTTCAACCACAACACATGAGTAAAATCTCTCCTAATTAAGGGAAGGCTCCCCCTATCTAACTACAACTTTGAAAATAAAATAGGATGGGATAGCAATCTTTTTTCTTTCTTCAAGAAAGACAATATCCTTTTCTCTTCACAGAAAAGGATAGCGATTGAATATGAACAACAGTAACCACTTTTAAATGAAATGAGAGAAAGGAAATGAAGTTTCCTGAAAGCGCAAAGACTTCCGTCACTTCCTTCGGGACGGGACAACAATATCAAGCTCAAAGACTTGATTATGTGAAGTCTTATCTACCCTTTTCTATACTAATGCTATAAAGAACAAGTTATAACAGCTCAAAGACTGAGATATCTTATTCTTTTCTACTTTAAACAATGGGAAGTAGTATAAGCGCATAGACTTACAACTATTTCTCACAGAATCTATTCCTAAATTCTTTTAAGAACAAGTGAAAGCACAAAGACTTGCAGCTACTCTCAACAAAATATTTATTTTAATCTATATTAAACTCAACTACTTGCAGCACAAAGACTGCAAATCAGATGTGATTAAGCTCTTTAGGACCACTTGCAAGAAAGATAATATAGAACACTAACTCAAGAATGTAGCACAAAGACTCAAAGCTTGAGCAATTTCCTTATATTCCTTTCAGTTCTTGAATTTACACATGAAAGCTCAAAGACTTCTTTGCTGTAAATTTGGCAGAGTTTTTGCTTGCTTTCCAAAAGATAAAAATTACAATAGACCCCTCAAGTATTTATAGAAGAGGAGCCTTGAGAAAAAGGTGGGAGGATCCTAACTAACTTGAGAGATTCTCTCAACCACCAAGACTTATTCAATAACTAACTAAGACTTATTCCAACTACAGTCCTAATTGGACACAACTTGTAGTTGCCTTACATGTAATTACAAAAGTGCAAGCAATGTGTAACTTGCATTTTACAAAAAATACTTTTACATGTAACTTGTCAAAACAAAATTACAACTAAAGATTACAAAAGTGGAAAAATACAACTAAGTGTTGAAAAACACTTAAGTTGCATTACGTGAAGACACAAATCCTTTAAATTTCTAGATGCTCATTTGTAGTTCCTTGGGATTCGGTTCATGGGTGTTCTTGGCAACAACCATGGTCTTCACAATAGTGTCATGACACCGAAGGAACGCAGAGTTTTATCCAGGATAGACTGGATTTCATGCAAAAGGCTTGGTGTTTCATCAATATTTGAATTGAAGTGGCCGAGAATTGTTCACTCCTCCATTCATTATGAATCCTCATCCGTAAATCAGCAAGAACTTCTTCTTCTGGAATCAGCTCTCCATCCTGACTTACTATGTTGCAAGAAGCCCTTTCACAATGTGAGACAATATCTCGGAAAACTTCACCCCGGAATCTCTTTGCATCACCGATCTCCTCAATGAGGGATTTAAGAACAAGGGCTTTGTTTTCAAGGAGCTCTTCAAATTCCAAGTACATGACACTGGACGAGATGATGGCATGCTCCTGTAAAACACTCAGCTGTTGTTGGGGCATGGTACACCAGATTGTCAAACTTTCTTCAACACCTTCCAGATTCTTTTTGAAAGCATTAGAGGTCTAATCCAGTTTCTCCTCAATGGTTTCCAACTTAGACATCATCTGAAAAATATTTTTCATTACCCATGCAAATAGATCATGAAGCTGATCAACCCAGGAATCCAGTGCTTGTACCTTCAGAGCAGCCCGTTCCACACCACGAATTGATTCTTGGGAACTAGAAGAACCTATGGAGTTACTCCCTTCAGCAGCAGGTTTTGTGATTTTATGAACGACTGCCATAAGTTGTCAGTTTTAATCTTCTAGCTTGTCTTTCTTTGCTAGAAGCTCATCACACCTTTGCACTAGCAAAGCAACAGAAAACTGAGCATCATGTTTAATGACCTCATGCGTCTGTTTTCCCAACTCTATCCTTGTAACCTTATAATCGACAGCTGACATTTCCTCAAGTGGCTTATCTGCAATAGGTTCCACAATTTCAGCTACCTTCATCTTGTTATTGTCAATGGTTACTCTGGAGATAGTCTTGGCCTTCTTAGCAACTTTGGATTTGGATTGTTTCAGTTGCCGATAGTCAAAGGCATCAGGTGAGATTTCTTGCTTCTTCCTTTTCAGAGTAAAAGAACTAAACCATGGAGGGAAAGTCATCAACTCCCCTTCAGTAGCAGCTTTAGGCAAAGGAGAAGCAGTTTCTGTTTGAATCACTGTGGTCATCCTGGGAAGAATATCTGTTTGGACAGCGACCACGGTTTGCTTAGTTACCAATGGGAATGAAGATTGCCTCATGAATTCTTCAAAACCAGAAGTGGAAGTATCAATTTCTGACAGCTGGATGCAAGTAGGAATATCCTCAAGAACTTCTAACACACTCTCTTGTTGATGATCAGTAGTTGGCTCGTATGCTGAAATAGGAATAGCATTCTGAGGAGATTCATCCACAAGCAAATCAAGGGGAGAAAGAGGCGTCTCAATGGCAACTGGAGGAATGATCTCATGGAGCGAGTCTGAAACTGGAGACTTAGGAGCATCATCAAATTGCTGCCCTTCTTCTGGATTATCCAGATCGATCACCTGAACATGAAATCGTGATTTTTCTTTCCCATGAACTGTCGTCTCCTCAGGAGGAAGCACTACTGCCCGACTAACTCGCAACTTGATTCTTGTGCCCGAAGATGATGCACCTTCCTTATTGTCAATTTGAATCTCAGACTTACGTTCAAAAGGCCCCGTAGAATCATCTTCTTTTCCAACCTTGATTTTTATAAGTCTAACCACATTATTTTTCAGCCATGCGTTGGTGTTAGCCAAGATAGGCTAAAATCTCTCAAGGATGGATATGCACTCTTTGTGTGACCATTGGATCAAAGGAAGTGGAGCTTCCTCAACCCTCCGTGAAATGTATTCAGGATCAAGTATGTGCCCATCATCAATCATCCCTTGTGGGATATCCACCAAGTTCAAATCAACAATTTGCTCAACAGTGAGCCTGTTGTAATCCATCTTCAGAACTTCGGCTTCTGTGGGGAGATCTACCCAGATGTCTTCGATGCGATGCACGTGCACAAAGGATTTCTTGATCTTCTCCTTCATACCCCTGTAATCAAAATCAGTTCTAGGTTTAAACTTTTTAAGCTTGATTTCCTGCAATTTAGTTTCCATGGTCTTAGCTTTCACAGATGTGACAAGGGAATACCGACCAATTTTTAATGGATTTGTGGTAGAGATCCCCATTCCAACCTTGTGTCTAGCAGACTAAAAAGTGTGGACAGCCATGATCTGTCTTCCCAACTCCATAAGAATGATCTTGTCAGTCGGGTATCTAGGAAGCACATATGGTTGACCACCATAGCATCCAATTCTCATATAGGTGAAGGTGGGAAACTGTAGAAAGAAACATCCATATTCGCACACCCTTTCCCATGCCTCATCTGATACTTTTTTGTTCTTCAGAGTTCTGTCAAACTGACACATGAAATATCCGAAGAATGCATCTTGAACTCTTCTGAAATGCAATCTGTTGGGTCTCAACGGCAACTGGTCATAATATTCCCAAATTGGTATAAGTGAGCGATCACCCTTGGTAGAAAGACCTGGAAAGTGTCTAAGTGATGCTGCCAAGTATACCAAATACAAGTTCATGAAGAAAGTCATGGTGGTAGGGACTGCTGCAAGTTGTTCACACAAGACATCGTTGATGATTTCTCCCCATGAAATGTGATGAGACTGCCTTATGAACATGATAAACTGATACATCCATGGCACAAAGACATTAGAATACTCGAGGCCCATCATCCTGTTGGGAAGGGTTATGGTGTCTCCTATCTCCCATTTGAAATCGCAGCGGTACAACTTCGCCCACCTTGAGAAGGAGGCTCATGGCTCTTGGATCCACCTGTTGATATGTGGCTTGCAATCTTTTTCCCTCTTCATGTAATACTCTGCTGCACTTTCTTTGGAGATTTCCGTGTAAACAGGTGCAGGAGGTATTCTGAAGACCTTCTCGATCATATCTACATCAAGATGGATTATAGCTTCGCCATCATCATTTTTGATGACTCTTGTCTCTTTGTCAAAATGATGGGCGCAGGTGAGAACAAACTCAGGTTCTAGAGCAGCCACCGGGAAAGAAGATGCATGATGGATATGGCTGTCCAACAACCGTTGCATGTTATTATCTTGTGGATCTTCCACCCTCTTGACGAATTCCGACATATCCACGTGCCCTATTTCCGTATCTTTGATATGATCCAAAGGGGAAGAAACTTGGGAAGGTCCTACCTCGTTTTGATATTTGTCATATTTGTACTTCATCTTTTTTGAAACTGGAGATGCCGACAAATCTGACATTGATTGTGAACCTGGAATACTGTGATGAAGACTTAAAAGAGTTAAGGCAACATCATAGTCAGCTGCAAATATGTAATGTCCCTACTAGGCAGGGATCACTATCCTGCAAAACAGATTGTTAGAATACAATAGATATTTATATATATATGTAATCTAAATTGCAATCGAAATTTAAAACACTTAATTAACATAATCATAATTTTAATCTAATAAAAAGGATACGAATGCCATACAAAGTATGTCCTTAGGCAGCCGTGAAGCTCGCCTTCTTGGAACCCATCTTGGTTCCAAGCGCTCCAGGAAGTCGAAGGTGAATTCGACTCCTGTCTTGAATGTAATTCCTTACATCCAAGCCCTCTAGGAAATTGAAGGTTATCTCGATTCCTGTCTTGGGTGTAACCTCTTACGCCCAAGCCCTCCAAGGAAGACCATGTGTCATTCCTTGCCTTGGGTGATGCATCCCATCACCCAAGTCCTCGGAGTGGACCGGCCAGATCCAACTCCTCTTGGTTGAACTTAATCAACCAAGCCCTACATATGCATATTAATAATCAGTATATATACTGCCCTAGGGATTTCATAATCCCTTCCTTAGACTAATGGAGTTTCCTCCCTATAGCCTCCAACATGGGTATACATTTGTATTTATAATGCATTTGATGATTTAGTTCTATTTTAATTTCCTAATCTTCATTTTACGTTAACATGTATTCCTAATGTGTTCTTTAACATATATACATATTAAATGTATCCTACCATTGTTGACATATGCATTACACCTTCCTTGATAACATCTTTATTTCTTAATCATTCCCTATGTGCAGATTAATATATTAATTAATTACCTTCTTTAATGCACATATGTTTTAACCTTTATATATTCTTACCAATGTTCAATGAAATATACATTACTTAATATTAACATCTTAATTATCACATTTAATTTAATGCTTAATGAAACATACATTAGTTAATGTTAACATATATTAGTTATCACACTTAATTAATGCTCAGTGAAATATATATTAATATATTAATCTGCATTAATATCCTACTTAATCCTATTATAACCTACCTTACCTCTTACCTGCTGTCCACGAAGGTCTGCTCCTGATTGCTCTTCCCGTCCTCTCTTCTTCCCTTGTGGTGGCTGCTTCCTTTTAGAGCCTTGCGAAGGGCTGTGACCCTTCACGATCTCCTTCTGCACCAAGGGTTGCGGTGGTAATTGATTACCGTCGCACCTCTTGGTGTGGGGGAATCGGGGGGTTTATTAGTGTTTGCCTTTTAGTTTTTGAATATATAATAATATATTAAGGTTTGCTTTTTTTTAATATATATTAAATATAATACTTCCTTCATTGTTATATATATTTAAAATAATAATATAATACTTCCCTCATTTAAAATAATAATATAATACTTATATTAAATGTATTTCCTCTATTTACAATAATCTTATTTACTTGATCCATACTTTACATCAGGTGCTAACGCGGGGTTATCACAAAATATCATTCTTCTTCAAATGGGAAAAACTTCGATTCTTGAACTTCACGATTTTGTGAGAGGAAGAGGGGAAATATATAGAAATGGGAAAATCTTGACTTTGACCAATTTTGGATCTTGGGGAAATTTTTGCAAGTATACAAGTTGGAAAGAACATACATGCAATCGGGGTTTTAAAACCCGAATGCAAGTATACTTGTAAATTTGCAAATGGAGAAATGGATGGAAAATGAGAATTTGACTTGTAGAAAATGACGGAAATGAAAAGTACGGATACGGGAAACATGAATGGATAGAAATGGGAAAATCTGGGAATGTCATTTTCATGAAAATGGGAAGAACTTTTCAACATGTAATCCGGTTTTTAAAACCCGAATTTGAAAGGGAGGGGTGTATTTCACACTTTTCAACTTGGAATTTTAACCAAAAATGGTTAAATTCCTTAACTGTAAGGGAAGAACAAGAATTTCCAGCGAACTTGTAATCGGGATTAAAAATCCCGAATACAAGTAAAGAGGGAATATGGGGAAGAACAATGCAATTCAAAAATTGCATACCAAGGGGAAGATCTCTCTCACAAAAACCGATTTTTGGGGGAAGAACAACATATTTACAAAAATGCAACTAAGGAAAACTAAGAAAACAAGAATAAAAATAAAAATAAAATAAAATGAAACAAGAAAGAAAGGAGAACATACCTTGAATGAAACTGAAAATGCTTCTTCAAAAGATGCAATCAATCTTTGAAAGAAGAAGAATATCTCTAATAAATAGACACAAACCGTAATCCAAACCCTAGCCACGTTTTTGCAAAAACGCCATATGTGGAAAAACATGGCAGAAAATACATGAGAAATGGCATGGAAAACGTTTGAATCTTCATTAACCCTCAACGCCTTATCACTCCAAGCCAAAATGATTCATACCATTGAAGATTCGTGGCATTTTCAATAGCAAATAACGTGGTGGCTGTTACAAAGCTAAAAACCAGCAAACACAACCTCCATGTGGCGTGAAAGGTGTTCAATCATGCATGAAAATAGAGAGCAATTCTAAACGCCTTCCTCCTCCAACAAATTCTCCACAAAATTTGCCTTGAAATGTTCAACAAAAATGATTTTCTTGCAATTCGGGTTTTTTGGACCAAACAACAAGTTCGAAATGCATGAAACAATGAAAATCAGGTTTTTAAATGAAAATCGGGTTTTTGGGAAGTTATAACAAGTTTAAAATTTCATTTTTTCAACATGTTAGGCAAAATTGGGTTTTTGGGAATGAATTGCAAGTTTAAAATTGTCAAAAATGCACTTTATAAGCAAAATCGGGTTTTTTGGAGAGAGATGCAAATTTTACTCACTTGTAAAGGGGAAATAAAACCCCTACAACAAGTTATAATTTGCTTGCACACATGTAATAGGGGTTTAAAATCCCTATTACATGTAAAAACCATTAAAGTAGGGGTTTTTGGAGAGAACTACAAGTTTACTTGTAACTTAGCCAAAAAATCCCTATTTTAACTAAAAAAGCCAAAAAACAATAAAATAATAAAAACAACAAAGAGGAAATTTAAAACAAATTACAAGTATTCATCTTTTAATAAAAGTGCACATGCAATAAGCTAAAAATTCCCCTACAAAGACCAAAACAATGGACATCATTAAAACTTGCAGTTTGAAGAAAATTCTCCACTTGCAGTCAGGATTTTAAAACCCGAAATTGAAGGAAAGACATATTAAACGAACCCAGAATTCGACGAAATTTGAAATGTAGTTCGAGGATGAACTGAGGATTAAGCCAATCCAAGGATTAGTCGAAATTTTGCCTCGGGAAGCATGCCATAGAGTATTTTTTTTCATTTTTTCACAAAATTTTTATGTTATGGTCCTTCATTTTTGGAAACAAAAATGAGGACAACAAATCTAGAGGAAACTTGGTCTGGAAGTCATTTGAAGGTCTTTGGCTCTACTACTTATGTTTGGATTCCTGATGCCAAGCTCACGAAATTGGATTCCAAGAACTAGAAATTGATGTTTGCGGGCTACAGTGATAACCACAAAACTTATCGGCTAATTAATGTAGACACTGATCGTATCATATTCAGTCATGATGTTGTATTTGATGAAGAACGAGGGCCCTTTGAGCTCGCTTCTCTTGTTTTGAGCCTTGAGGATTAGCCTTTGAAGGCTAAGGATTTGGGTGTTTGTCTTCCCTTAGGTCCACCTGATGGGAGTGATTCAGATGACTTTGAGTATGAAGTTGTGGAGTCTCCCAGGCATGATATTGCATCACTCGACTTTCCTTAGGAAAATTTTGATCCGCATTTAGATGACTTTGTTCCAGGCACCCTAGGTGAAGTTGATCTTCCTAACTTGGATGTTGGTGCTTCTACTCTTCGGTCTAAGTGGTGGGCCAAGACCATTGGTGATCTTCATGATGATGAACTTATTGAGGGTAGATCAACTTGAAGCTAGAGGTAGCAAAAGAACACTTCTAACTTTTCTTTTATGGCCAACATTCACAATGTGTATGAGCCTTAGACATATTCAGAGGCTAAAGGAATACCTAAGTGGGAATAGGCTATGGAAGTTGAACACCATAGTCTTTTGAACAACACTACTTGGGTCTTGTCTGATCTTCCATCTAGGAAGAAACCCATTGGCTGCAAATAGGTTTATAAAGTCAAGTATAAGGTTGATGGAACTCTTGATAAATAAAAGGCTCGGTTAGTATCCGAAGGGTTCTCGCAAAAAGAGGGCATTGACTGTGAGGAGACATTTGCTCCATTAGCCAAAATGAGCACCATTCAACTTGTCCTCGCTATTGCAGCCTAGTTTGGATGGAAGGTCCATCAAATGGACATCAAGAGTGCATTCCTCAATGGTGAGTTGCAGGAAGAAGTCTATATGACATAGCCTTCAGGTTTTAAGGTTGCCGGTAAAGAACACCAGGCATGCTGATTGGTGAAAGCACTCTATGGCCTCAAACATGCTCCTCGAGCATGGTACATAAAAATTGATAAGTGCTTAGTTGATCAAGGTTTTAGAGGAGTCCTTCTGATCCCAATCTGTATGTCAAGAATATTGGTGGTGATGCCCTCCTTATCATCTATGATGATGACTTGATCATTACTGGTAATGGAACACATTTGATCGAGCAGATCAAACAGAAACATGACAGACTTGGGACTTCTCCATTATTGTCTCGGTGTAGAGGTTTGGTAGACAGATGGCAGCATTTTAATTTCTCAGTCAAAGTATGCAAGAGTTTGCTGGATAAGTTTCGAATGCACGATTGCAAACTTACATCTACACCTATGGAGAAAGGGTTGAAACTATTGGACAAATTGGATTCACTTGTGGTGAATGAATCAACGTTCAGGCAACTAGTGGGCAGCCTCATCTATCTCACTGCCACTAGACTTGACCTCACTTATGCTATGAGCCACACATCTCGCTTCATGACAGCCCCAAAAGTTGAACTTTGGGTTGCAGCGAAGCGTGTGCTGAGATATGTGAAGGGCACTCCTAACTTTGGCATTTTGTACAACAGAAGCAAAGATCCTAGGCTCATTGGTTTTACAAACTCAGATTGGGTAGGCTTTGTTGATGATAGATAGTCTACTTCTAGGTATGTCTTCAGTTTGGGCATAGGTGTAGTCCCATGAACCAGCAAGAAGCAATAGGCAATAGCTCTTTCCTTGGCTTTGAAGGATGCTTTTTGACATGCAAATGTTTCAAGTAGGTCCTTCTCCCTTGCCCTTTGATAATCAAGGGGTGCTCAAACTTGCCAAAAATCTAGTCTTGCATGAGTGGACCAAACATGATGAGCTTCATTGTCATTTCATTCGCAAGCTTGTAGAAGATGGATTAGTACAGTTGTAGTATGTTCCAACTGAGGATCCTCACCAAGTCTCTAAGCCCATACAAGTTTGTAAAATTTAGGGGCCAACTTGGTGTAGTTGATAGAATTTCCATTAAGGGAGGGCATTAGAGTTAGTAATTTATATTTAATGGTTATTTAATGTTACATTCAGGAATCTTTAGTTTTCTTAGTTAGTTTCTAATCTCAGTTCTATTTACGATTTTTTCTTTTAGAAACATTGTTTGGTAATCTCTATATATGTACATTTCATGTTCATAGTTAATTCAATCAATTACCAAAACAAGTTGGAATGATTTTATGAGAGCTTATGACTAATACCTAATTGACCATTACTATGTAATATATACTCTTAATACTATTATCATTTAGAGAAGGTATTGTCAAAAGATGCATCCTCGATGATAACCTCATACTCATATTTACTTACATTCCTTTTTTGTATTAAATCATTTGCTTGCTATCTATTATTGTTATATACATTCATACTTATTTGTTCGTTGTTGTAACATTCATGTGATGTCTTGTTGCCGCAATGCAGATTCCCATTTGGTGTGTTCCTAGGGTTGGGACCCACCCATGATCGGATGGGCTTTAGTTGCCATGTGTTTTCCTTGTGTGCAACCTCTAGGATTTTTAGTGGGACAAAAACCTCACTCTTAACATTGGTGGATGCCATTCACCACTAGATTGGGCATTTGGCATAGTAGGTGCCTTACTTGGTATTATTGTCGAGGTCTTGAGGTTGCATCCTATGGAGCGTGGTGGGCAGCTTGGGTAGACGTGCCTCTGTTGTGCACCCAATCTAGATGGTGGGGCCTCCACATGTCCCTTAGGTATAACCTCATAGATTGACTGAAAGAGGAAACCCCTCCCTTAACATCCTTGGTGTTTGTCCTCACCACTACGTCAGTCTTTTGGTGTAGTGGCACATTATAGAGGCAACTCTTTAGGGAGATCCATGAGGTGATGCATGATTATACCTTTCCACCATCAACTTGGATCAAACAATGAAGGCAGCCCTTGCAACTTAGGAAACAATTGAGACAACATGCATGCCTCCATGATGAGTCCTTGAAATGTCCTTTCATGTTATTGATGGTGATCTCTTGCACTAATATCCACTTTTGGAGTTACTCTACCGTGCTTATGCTTTGGTACTTTGGTATTCATTTGAACTTCTCCTTGAGATCTTCTTGTGATGCTTGCAACTTCCTTAATCTGAAGGACACGTCCAACATAATTTCTCCTAACTCTAAATGGTATTCTTTACTCAGTCCCATAAGTGACAATATCTATGAGGCTAAAAATGATGGAATGTAATAGCTGGGAATGATGATGATAGCAAGCCAAAGCTGGATAGCATGTGGGTAGGAGTATTTGTCACGTTTCTTGTGCAACATAGTTGCAAAAATAAGCATCACTTTTTATTTTGTTGAATGATTTGCATATGATGTTTGATTACAATGTTCTCAAACAGTCTTGTCATTCATCGGCAAAATTAAGATAACTGTTCTTACTTAGATTGAATGATAAAGACTAAGCTATGAACATTCAGATATAAGAACAGAGTGCACATGTAAACAAATGAAGCACAGACTTCAATAATTGTAGTTGTTCTTGGATTGATAACAGTAATACATGGCATACATATATGGTAGCGACTGTCTAAAGTTCTCATCCAGCTACAAAGAAAAATACTGCAGAGAAGTCTGACCTTTATATTGATGACATATCAACATACAGAGTGCATCAAGTACATTTCTGGGCATACTTTAAACCATCCGGCAGCAGAATACAACTTTGATGTGCAGAATGAATGACTACCATCTGTATTAAACCCCTCAAAATGGCTCCCATGGCTTGCTTGACGCAAGTTCCATAATCTTCAGTAATATCCCTCATAGTCATATGACCCTCTGTAAAAGAATGGCATTTGGCACCAATGACTGCAAAATGACTCCAAAATCTGCCTGTGAGGTCTCAAGCTTCGTCGACCTGGTCTTTGTCTCCCCTTCAAGCTAAATGTGCTTGTCAACCAGGTAAGGGAAAGGTCCCTACACCCATCAACCTGGTTTCCACTCCAACGTCATATGACTAAAGGCACAGCAATAGCAAATAGTTTTATCATCCCACTTAATCCACTCAACTACCAACTCCCTTTGATCCTTCAATCCTCACGTATTTTCCACATCACTCCTTTGTTTCCACTTCTCAAGAAAAAAGTGGATAGAAATTTTATTTAGCACAACTCCTCAATATTTGCAATTTGATGTGAGCAAGTCAAAACATGAAGTGGCGATCTTGGAAGGAAACTGTGATGACAGAGAAAGGGGTTCACAAATTCTTTATTAAGTCAATGATTCCATTCAAATTTGTCTTATATGATGGACACATCAGATAATTAATCCTCATGCCATACTCATTTCTTAAGTCCACGCCTTATACTAACACTAGTATCATCTGTGGCTCAAAAAAGCCAAGGGACAAATTCCAAGTCTTCTTCTTTGTCACTCTTATTCGCCTATTTTCTGAGACTTGTCTTTTATGACTGACCCCATCAAAGGAAATTTACATCAATATTAAAATATTTAAACTTCATTATTCATTAATAAACTTTACCAAATCTGAAATTTGTAAACTTTTGCAAACTCTGACTTTCTGCAACCTCTGTGAAACTTCATAAATCTCAACACACAATACTTGCAAATCTTCTTTTGTCACAAGTTGAGACTTTGATTGAATCTCATGGCATCAATGAGGGTGGATCTTTCACCACCTTAGTTGATCTTCCTCAAGAGGGTTTTTGTCCTTAAGAAGGCTGAATTGCATGAGGTTCAATTCCCAAACCCCAAGGGTTTTCATTAAAGAGAAGAATATTAATCTACATTATGCCAAATGAGCCCCTGTAATGCCCCCACTTTGAAATAGAATTTAATAATAAATAATAATAAAATTAAAATAATAAAAATTAAATTAAAATATAAAATAATATTATTAATTAAAAATTAATTAAGTTAATGAAAGATCAAGAGACATGGAAGGAAAAGTTGGGACTCCCTCAACAATGAGATATAAAAGGGAGAAGAGAACCTCATTTGAGAGGGGGACAATTTGAAAATCAGAAGTGCAGATCTGATTTAAATAAGAAGTGCAGATCTGATTATGAAAGGTTGTGTCCCTTTCAAAAGGCAGAAATAATGAAGAGTTGCACTCTTTCAAGGGGTGCTAATGGTGAAAGGGCGCGTCTCTTGCCAAAGGGCATACATGATGAAGAGGTGTGACCTCTCCCTCACATTGAGAGATATAAAGGAAAGGAATCAAAAGGATCCAGTTAGATCACCATTGATCAGATCAGATCAGATCAGAACTGTTATTGAGTTACAGGCATTAACATTTGTGTTCTTGGTGGTATGCATGGGATGTGCTAAATATGTATGCTTAATATATGAAGCCTGATAATGTTGTTATGCAGAATTTAGTATATAGACTGCAATATGTATGACAGTCATATTTAATTTCATATATATTTGTAATACATGAGAAGAAACTATACTTGTAGTCTAAATCATGTTATTACTGTCAGTATTTAAGAAGATGGGAATGAGATGTTCCAAAGAGGGGCAGTCTAAATCCAAGCAATATGTTAAGTCCCAAGATAGGGTGGGGATCAGCGACCCATAAAACCTTGAGGGTATAGACCCAAGATAGGTAAGGGCTTGGATCTGTAAACTTTGAGGGAACCTATTGTATTTGGTCTCTAAGCGCTTTGGTAACATACATAGATCCTTCTCCCTTAAAACTGAAGTAGTAGCAAGGTCTAATATCTATATTAAGAAACTATGAATAATGAAATTAATCTTCTAATGAGGAAAATAAATAAGCACTTGTTTTTGATTAAAAAAACAACGTTAACTAGGGCGCTGACCCTTTACATAGCCAGAGACTATTAAATTTAAACAGATCAAGCAGGGGTGCAAACCCCAAAAGAACAAAGTTGGACAAGCCAAACAAACCCGTCAAACCAGCAACAACCCAACCCAACTCAAGAGTGGGGAGAAATACCCAAAAGTTGACAATGGGGGGGTTGGGAAAGGGAGGTAGAATTTCTCTTTCGCCTACGACAAACAACCGTCTAGGCAACACTATCATTAGGGACAAAGTCACTGCCAGATTGCTGCTGCAGAACAGGTTGTTGCTGTAGAACAACAATAGGAGCGGAATCGCCAGGAGAAGAGCTAACGTGTGGAGCAGGAGTAGGAGCAACAAAAGTAGGAGCCAAGGGGGCGGAAGAGTCCACAACAGTAGTATCATCATCAAAAGTTTCATCAACAGTAAGGGGCACCTCATCTTGAGAGGATTCAACCGAAATAGAGTCTGAAGCATTAATTGTCAAGTGATCTTTCGTAGCATCCTTCCACCAAGTAGTAGCACCTCTGCGACGAGAGAGAATAGTTTGAAGCAAGGTGAATTGTTGAGAAGCACCTTCAACAACGAAAGGGGAGGCCCTCATAATCCAACAATTGAGTCCAAGGCCTATCCCCAACCATTAGAACCACATCCCTGGGGAGGGCCAGAGATATGTCGACATTAATTAATAGGCAAGTGTTAGTGAACAGATTTGCTCTTTTTTCAAATGATTAATCTTGAACTCTGTTACCTTATTCTAAGAACAAGTGTTTCACTAAACAGTTGGGTAAGTATTGTTCAAATCACTTCCCTCTGAATTTTGCATAGGTACAGCTCCCTATTTCAGTTTTTCAAGGAATGTTCTAAACTATTTATTTTTTAATAGTAGCTTTTAACCCGAAAGCGTGTAAGGCTGCCTATTTCATTCTTGGATGAAAGACTGAAATTTTTCCACATGTTTCAAAAAGACGAAAAGCTATTTTCCTAACTTTTCAATAAATGAAGCAACGGTAATTGAAACAAAGTTCAATATACTTTTTTTCACAGGTCTAATAAAGAGTGAACAGATTTAAGAAAGCTTAATCTGTCCCCGAACATGAATCTTCTCTAAGAATAAACAAACATTCAAAGGAAAGAACATCAGAAGAATAATAAGTTTCTGTAATGGAAAGATCATTACTATTATTTAATCAGATAAACATATGCAAAGACATGCATCTATTCAGATTCAAAACACACAGATTTTCCTTCTCACAAGAACAATATGATCAGACCTTATATGTATATTCTTATGCAACAAAGGCACGAAAATACATCTACAGATCTTCTTCCATTCCAGGTTTAACAATCTGATTCTTCCTTTGATAAAACAGAAAATACACAAAAACGGAGCGAAAAACTCTCCAAAATTAGTCACCAAATCTAACCCCTATCCCCTCTACTTTTCTTTAATTTATAGTTTAAAACAAGGGAGGTCTCCCTGAAAACTCGACCACCCCCCGTAAACAGTTATGAAACCAACAAGAAGTATTTTGGGACAGATGTCCCGAAGTCTATGCATAACCATGAGAAATTACAAAAATAAAGGAAACTGGCCCTAAATTAATGTATTATGCCATATTTCCATCATCATCATCCTCTTTGTTTTCACGGGCGTCGTGAGCAGTTGTAAGTTCTTGAACAATGGATTGGCTCGGAACTTTCATCGCGTTGAGCTTCGCCTTCGCCACCTCTTTATTCCACCTGTGTTGCACCATCTTCTTGGAATGTTTCGGCAACTGATCATTCCCAATGAAAGTCATAGACTCAATCCTAGCCACCTTGGTTATATCTTCCGGCGTGAAACTACCCTTGCCCCTGATCTTCTCCATTTTCATCCGGAAAGATCTGATTGCATCTTGCATGCTCAACCCACAAATTCCCAACTGCCAATCATGGTCAGGATTAACCACCTTATTATCATTGACTATGCTGCTTTGAAGATCCTGGAGTTCGTAAACAGAGGTCTTTGCATCGGTAATCACAGACTTGAAGGTAAGCACTCGCCACATTATGGTTTTCTTTAGCACAAAAAGCTGACATTCATCCGCCACCAGCTTGATTGAGTGTTCTGTCAAAAACCTGGTAACCCCAAATTCTTCTATTCTGACAAACAGAGGCAAGATATTCTGCCATTTGTGCTCCTCCTTCTCCCACGACACAAGCTGGTTTTGAACCTCAGAAATAAGACCCTGTATTTCATCACATAGTCTCCGGGAGTCAGTAATGTACTTCTCGCCGTCCTTGATTATCCACTCAATCCATTTCTCCACAGCTTCAGCAATACACTTGGCCTGTTGAACTTGGTTCATTAGCTTTTTGTTTTCAGGTGAAGTTGGGTCGAAGTTCTCAGTAGCATGAGATATTGGAAGTGCCCCAAGGCAACCAATACTATCAATGAACTGAGCCAGAACATTTATACGTCGCTTTAATTCTCTCTTTTCTCGCCCATCCTTCTCCGACCTAGTAAGCATTTTCTTTGCCGACACTTGGAAAAAGTGGTTGTCTGTGTCTCTGTTCATGTTTCTCAATTCCACCTTTGTGATCTCGAAATCATTAGGGCCAGCCTCCTTGTTTTCATCCTTAGGTTTATACGAGGTGATTTCAGCAACCCATTTTCCAGTTTCCTCATCATTGTTCAGGCGAGCGGCAGTCTTGAACCTTTTCGGCTTTGGATTCTTCTCTGTGTATTTAACAACCATTTCCTGAATCGGAATAGTCACAGGAAGGAAACTCCTTTTCTTGCTCACTGAGGTGGTCAACCACTTAGGAGTTGCACTGGAATGAGTAGTTCCTTCGATCATCTTTGAAGGTGGCATCATAGCCACAGTCACCGTTTGAGAATTGTTGACGTGTCTGAAATCGCATTGCTGCAAACTCCATACGGCCAACGCAAAATAGAATAGCCGACTGATTATCCTACTCTCTCTTGAGATAAGGAAGTCTCTAATGCTGTTTTATAAGTTTGATCAAAGGAGACTACCTCAAGGTTTCTTTTGTCAGGTCTTGACTGCGGGATCTCTCAGTGGCTTTATGTGTTTATGCTGGAAACACAAGGGGGCTTACATTTGATTAGTAATTTCATATACGAATTCCCAGGGACCTCTTTTGGTTTTCTTTCAGGTGATGTTGATTAATTTGAAGCTGATTTAGCAAGACTGTGGATTTCTAAAAAAAGGGGATAAAATTGGGAGGAAAGAAAGGAAGGGTAGGGAGAGAGAGAACAGTAAATGTTAACTAGGACAACAGATTTACCCAAGCAGACAGACACCTCCAGGAAACTAGGTTAAGCATCATCAGTCATTCAGACACAATGTTTGCATAAACTCAGTGCAATCTTCAAAGGAGAAACCAGATTTTCATATTATCAAATACAATATTAGAACTTCTACATCCATGATATGTGTTCATTTGATAATCGAACTGAATCATAAAATAGCCCAGATTAACCATGCAGAAAGGAGAGAAGCAATCAGCTATCCTCTAATGGTATGGACTATGAAGATTCTATTAGATGCTTGGTAAGAACTGCTGTGCAAAATGAATAGACATAATTTAAAAGCTTTCTAATTTAAATGAAGAAGGAGACCATGCACTCACAAGGAAATTTGAAGGTAATTTTAATCCATTGTATTAATTCCTGCAAAATTTCTTCAGAGCTTTCGCAACAATTCAAGAACTTCCTCCCAAATGAGGGAAAACCAGTCCCCTTAAATAGGTTTCCAAAAATGGATGAATGGCCAAGATCTAATCTAAACAAGTGGCCCAGATTCATCCTTACAAAAAGAGGGACCCACACTCATAAATAGGGAGATAAATATCTACAACTACCCCAAAAGGAGCAATAACTACCAAAGGATAATTACAACTTTGAAATAATCCAAAAAGGGGAGGTGCACAAAAAACTTTACAATACGTTGACCAAAAGTCAACTGTCACCCTTTTGGGACAAAAGTGCACTTTTTAAGACTTGGAGGGAAAAAAGCATTTTTGAGAAACTACTTTCTCTATCCTGGTTTCACATTCCTTTTGCAGAAACTGGTCTTCGCCATGCAGGTATTCTCGCCATAAATCACGACCTGCTGCTCGTTCCTCGCGGACATATTCCTGAAACTTGATGCATAATTGGAAGAGGGGATTAAAAGGGGGCATGGGAGGGTGGCGAATTTTGTATTGCATGCCTTCGAGATACTGGTCCACGTGCCTGTTGTGACGTTTTCACACATCGCCCCATTGCAAATGGGGACCCATGTTTTTTTGCTCGTTTTGCTCGTTTTCGCTTTGCTTTTTCTAGGGTTTTGTTAGTTTGTTAGTTGTCTGGATTTAGGGTCAAGCCTTAGGGTTTTAATTACCGTCTTTTCGGACCAGAATCCAGTCGCTTTTGGGAGCTTTTTGAGTTTCCTTTTCTAGAATGCAAATTTTGAATGCAATGAATTCGCCAGAATGGTCTAATTTTCAATTGGAATGTTGATGCAGAGCTTAAATTTGTCTAAGTGTTGAAGATGAAATGTGAATTTTTGTCCAATTGAATATTTTTGACCAAATTTTGACTTTTTTGAATTTTGATCCTGGGCATTGGAATTGATTTGTTTTCGCCTCGTGAAGTGTTAAAATGTGAAAAATCTTGTTATTTTGGCCTGTAGGAGCAAAATCGCTCCTGTCCCTCAGTGAAGGACGGGAGCTCAATTTCAAATATCTCATCGTCCCTGCAGAGTCCAGACAAATTTTACGTTTGAAATAATGGAGAACGACGAGATCTTTCCATTGAATATAAATTGAAGATTTTTGGGACGTCCATAACAGTGCTAATTGCCTAAATCGCTCCTGTCCCTCAGTGAAGGACCGGAGCTACAAATCCAATTTTGCTTTGTCCTTGCAAGATTTTAACGTCTTGACGATGTGAGAAGGTCCAAAGAGGTACATTTTATCAAATGAATATAACTTGAAGTGCTGTCGGGGAGATCAACAGGGTAGCAAGTCCGGCTTGAGTGAGGTCCTGATCCTGAAATTTGGCTAAGTCTGGAATGCCCTGATCCTGAATTTGACTAAGTCTGGAAACTGAAAAAACCTCCAAAAACTAGATTTTGAAATATAACTCCTGGAGGTCTGAAACCACTCTCAAACATCCTGAAAGTATATATGGAATATAACTTAAAGTATAAGAAAGAAGAAACATAGAAGGAAATGTCACTTATACTTAAATGTTATATTCCATTAAAATTGTCCTGATTGAGAGTGCGAAAAGTCAAATTTCGCTCGTGTCCTTCTCCAAGGGTCCAGAGCGAAATGCGCTCGTGTCCCTCTCCAAGGGACCAAGGCGAATCGCTCGTGTCCCTCACCAAGGGACCAGAGCGAAAATGCTTAGTTGAGCCATTCCTGACCTTGTTTGGACGAATCGAGACATCAAAGGCATGGTGAAGGACGAAATGAGCATGATAGAACATCCAGACTTGATCAAAAAACAATGAAATGATGAAGTTTTGCCTAGAGGGTCAAATTCGCTCCTGTCCCTCACTGAAGGACCAGAGCGAAGTTCTTCATAAGGTACGATCTGGGCAAAGATCAAGCAAATTTTATGTTCGAAGGCAAGAAAGGAGGTCAATCGAACCCGTTGAAGACAAATTGAAGATTATCAAACGTCAACAAAGGACCAAAATGCTTAAATTCGCTCCTGTCCCTCAGGAAGGGACCAGAGCGATTTTTGTTGTAGATGATTTTCTCGCCAAATTTCAACCGATCTCAAGGCATGAATGAATGAAAGGAGGCATTGCGAATCCGTTGAATATAATTTTCGAAGGTGATGAAGTGAAATGAGGCCCACAAGAGCAAAATCGCTCCTGTCCCTCAGTCAGGGACCAGGGCGATGAGGTACGTATCTTCCCACTTTTTCATTTTTGGGCGCTAGACAAACATTTTTTAAATTTATTTAAATGCTGGAAAAAAATCGATATTTAATTAAAAGCATTTAAATAGCGCATGGTATGTATTTATTAATTATTTTTTGCCTTTGTAAAAAATCGAAATTTATTAATTAAAAATAAAGGCATTTAATAATTAATTATTAATTTAATAAAAATCAAAAGGGAGCGCTTGGGTTTATTTTGTCAAGGTCGGCCTTTATTATTTATTTAAAAATCGTTTTAATTGCTATATTTTGCAAAAAGTCGGCCTAAGGTCAATATGAAGGTGAGCGCCTATAAAGGAAGGTGTTTATTTCATTTTCACATCATCATTTATCATCTCTCATATGCAACTTGGAGAAGGCAAAAGAGGAGCGAATTTCATACAAAGGAAGGGCGAAATTATCATTCAAGAAGAGGAGCGAATTCAATCAAAGGTGGTGCGAAACTATTATCCAAAGGAGAGGCGAACTTGAAGTTTCCATTTGAGCGAAGTTGCCTAGGACGTCAAAGACATATCAAAGATGGCGAAATTGCTAACTTGAAGAGGAAATCACGTCCAAGACTTGAAGGGTGGCGAAGTTGATAAGAGGAACGTTCTTTTGAAGATCACATCAAGACTATCGAATTTCAAATTTTGCCTAGGCGAATTCCTTTATTTTGCATTTTAGAGTTAAGCTCTCAAAGAGGTATGACGATATGGATTTATTGTTTTGATTTTGAACGTTGATCGTCATTTCCTTAATTTTGAATTTTGAAATTTTGAATTCCTAGCTCAAGAGTCTTTTTTAGGAAATGATTAATAAAGGACTTATCATTAAGTTTCCTAAAATTTGCTCTCTAATTTATGTTATGTATTGCTAAATCATGTTACTAATTTTGAAATGTTGTGTAGGCGTCAAATGGAGGTCTCTTCAAGGAAAATCAAGCCGGATCAAGGACGGTCTTCGCCAGGACGGTCTTCGCCAGGACGATCAAGCCAAGACAAGGGCGACCTCTTCCAATCCAGCGTTCCAAGGCGAGGTACATCATCCTGCACATCAAGGACAAAAGGAGTTAGAACAAGAGTTAATTAGAGATAGCCTCTCAACGACATCAAATTGAATATCTAGCAAGCTTCAAGTGTCAGATGAGGTGGCATCCTAGTCATCACTCCTCCAGTCAGTGAAGTCCACCTCAGCATGTCCAGATTCAATGTACTTAACTCATGGAAGGTGGCACAAACTTCGATGTACCTACCCCGGCTATCCATTGGTCGATTTTTCTAAAAGGGACATGTGTCCAAGCAATACAATTTTATCATTGGTCAAGCATTAAATGTTATGTAATGGTTGTAACAAACCCTAATTAGGGTTTTCATTGTAAAATCTTGGCCATTGATCTTGAATTGATCTAAGCCATCAAATTGTATTGTGGGCACTATATAAGCCCAGGCATTTCATTTTGAAAAGAAATTTTTTAGATAGGATTAGAGAGAGTTGTAAATAGTTGGAAGAGTTAGAATATAGTTGATAGAATAGCAATTAGAGTAGAATAGGAGGACAAGGCAAGAAATTGTTGCCATTGATTGTAAACAAACTCCATTTTCATTGAAGTAATGGTGAAATATGTCGTTTTTCTTGCAATTTGCATGGTTTCTTGTTGAGTCTTCAATCTTAGATGGTAGATGATTAGATGAATGGAGGAAATGTGATTGATTGATGGTGGAATTCGTACATCCATACTACTAGCAGTTTGTTGATTGCAGACTGGCCTTGCGTAGTCAACTGGAATCATTCAGCCTAAGCTCAATTTCAATTTGTTGCCTCTTCATTGATATGCATCAACTTGGATGGTATCTATGCTTGCGGTGATAATTTGAACATCATAAAGCTCCCCTTAGAAGATCGCACTAGTCTTGTGTAGATGTTCCATTGATGTCAAAACAAGACCTAGTTAGAGTTTCATCAAAAATCAAATCATTGCTCCTACATTCTTAGTATTAGGATTAGATCCTCTCTTCGCCCTTATCTTTTTTCCATTTTTTTTAAATCTAAGTTAGTAAGAGCCTGTGTCCAGCAAAGCAGATCGGAAGTTCGATGTAAGTCCCCTTGTGATTCCAGCAAATCACATCATACCACTGGAGCTTGTCCACACGTGGAGACCCCACTAAAAGAACCTTGGAGTCTACCTAACTGATCCTTTATGCGAATCTTCAGCAGTTAGAGACTATTTTCTCAAGAGAGGATAAGATGCCTTTAGGTATTTTATTCTGTGTATGATTGTGTACAAAATACACGTCAACAGTGCCTTAAACCGTCCTTCCAGCTGGAGCGATTACGCTCGAAGCATAATATGTCTGAATGGAACTGACCAGCAAAACTCAAGTCTTCAATGGAATAAGAAGCCTTATCTGCTCCCAATCTTCCCTCCCAATCCGGCCGGATTACACTGTCGGACAGGTCATTTATCCACCCCGAAACCATTGATCGGAGGATGGTCTTGCCTAGTTCTTGCATGTTCCCCAGAATCGCCTCACACGCGTCATTTTCTTTGTCAATAATTTCCTGGGCGTCGTTCTTCATGGTGACGGTCCAATACCATTCCTTGAGAACACTGATGCTATGGGGATTCAAGATGTCAGGCAGTGTGGGAATTTGTGTATGTGTCCAGAAAAGAGCTCTTAGGAGGGGAAGGGTAGAGGCCGCTACTTCATGCATGTGAAGGGATTCTCTCTTTACTTCCAACAGCCTGACGAGAGTGAGCTCTCGATGGAGAGCCATTTCCTTTACTTCTTTGAGGATCTGTTCTCCCTTTTTCTTGATGTCTTGCACCCATTCCTTAACGGCCTTTGCGGTATCCCGGATTCCTTCAAATTCAGTTGTGGTCCTCTGCGCCAATGCCATTGGGGGAATATGGGATTCAGAGGGGTTGTGTAGTGGCCGTAGGAGCTTATCGATGTATCCCTCGGCTTGTTCAGCACGGGCCCGATACATGTCCTTTTCAGCCGTGATTTCCTCGAGCTGTCTGAGTATGTTCTGCACCGAGTCCTTAAATTCCTCCTTTTCTTGCTCTTTTGTAGCTCGTCCGATGGGGACAGTCGTAATGCTATAATCTGCCAGGGTTATTTGATCTGCTGGCTTGTTTACGGGCGGGGTAGCAATATGAAGAGTGCGGTTCCTTTGCCCATCCTTGGTTATCTTAGAGTATGTTCTCGGTTTCTTCTTCCCTTTTGCTTTTGTTTGATCCATTCGTGAGAAGATGTCTTCAAGGTCGATGGGCGCCTTGGTGGCGGCCCTGCGCTGAGCTCTGGCGATCAGCCACTCTTGAGGCACCGTCTGGGTTGAGGATAGGGTTAAGTTAGCACCTTGTGCTCCCATACTTCCAACTGGCTGATCACAAATTAACAGGTGTCCCGCCATCGGAGGGGTGGAAGAAGGAGGAAGCTCTTTGTTTGCATCTGAGTTCTCCCCTATCTCACTGAATAATTGTCTGACATCTTCCTGTGATGGTGGCTCCTTGGTTCCCTCGAGCTCATGGATCTCGTCTGTTCTTTGTTCCCCTTCGACAGTTGAGTCGTCCTTGGCTGCATGGAGGAGTAGTAATTCATGGCGGCTCTGCTGGGTAGGTTCATGCACTTCGATCCCCTGGGTGGATGGGATTTCTCCTTCCTCTATCTGGTCACCCGGCTTAGTCGGATTGGGGCCCTTTTGCTCGGTGTCCGACATATCTGGAGCAGGAGGATCATTGGCTTGGAATGCCTCTATGTCGCTCTGGGAAGGCGGAGCAGGTATGCAATCCAAATCTATGGCGTCGTCGGATGAACTGGGGTCCTTTGAAGATGAAGTGGTCTCTGGCCTTCTTATGGGAATCTTCTCCCTTCTTGTTCTTTTGGACGTCCGAGTCCCTCTGCAAGCCTTAGTTTTCTTCCTTTTCTCTGGTTTTTCAGCTGATGTCCTTTCATCTTCGGAAGACTGAGAGTCAAAATTGCCCATCAGATGGTAAGTAAACTGGACCCCTTCATGGACTAGCCTCTCGATCTGGTGTTGTAACCATTGATCTGTGTATCTTGCCGGGGCTGCCATGACTGCTTCGAAATCCGTGATTGGGTCTTGAGACCAATCAACGCCTGGCAAGAGATGCCTTACTGCTTCGAATTCCCGAACTTGGAGACAGTTCCCCGAGTCTGTGAGCTGATCCGGGACCCGACGGTACTCAAAGAGTCGCATTTGCTGCACACTCAATCTAGAATATTCCCGTCGCCTGACTTCGTAGTCATCGGAGCAATTTTTACAGTAATCTTCAATTGACTCCTTTGCTCTGTAGCGCCTACTGTAAGCTCTCTTTGCCAAATTGTCATGATCAAAACATTTTCTTGGGAAATGTTCCTGTAGGCCATAAGAGGCTAGCTCTGCAAGGGACTCTTCTGCTAGGGTGGGAGTTCTCAATTGGACATCATGGTTGCCTATGATCATTGGAAATGCGAATCCAGCCTGCTTGCTTTCTCGTAATAATATGCCGGCAGGGCGTGATTGTCTTGCCACCTCCATGAGGACTACTTTATCGGTTGGGTACCGCGGAAGTCGAAGGGGGGCACCTTCAAAGCCAGCAATTCGGATGTAGGAGAATCTTGGGAACTGAATAAACCAGGCCCCATACCTCTGCACTAAAATGGTAGCTTGCTCCGAGAGCCTTATGTGTAACCCTCCCTGCATTAGCCTGACTAGGCGCATTGTGAAGGCGTCGTTGACACGTTCGTACTGTCCAACCGCGTAAGCCGGGCTGCTCTTTTCCCTTTGAGCTATATCCTGGTAGTGCAGCTGCGGGTAGCAATCATAAACCTTTACCTGACCAGGCCCATTCCCGATCTCACCTTTCATTATTAATCCTGGCAGTGGCTGGTTCTTTGTGAACATATAGACCAAATAGGAGGTCATGGTGAAATACTTCTTTGTCTCAAGCTCAATCAGCTGAGCGTGGATGTTATCACTTATGATCTGGGCCCAGTCAAACTTAGACTTTCCGGCAAAGACCTGTTCTGTAAAATAGAACATCCATTCTTCAAAGTAGTTGGACTTAGGGAGTCCCATGACTCGGCTAAGTAAGGTGACCATATCGCCATGTTCATTATGAAAGTCACTTCTGGGGGTCTTTTTCACAATCCTGGTGCTTGAAGGCCTTTTTTCTTTGAACCATTCTTCGTTAATTAGTGCCCTGCATCGAGCTGGGTTCATATCATACGCCTCCTGTGCCTCGTCCATTGTTGTAGCTATGGGATTATTTGGAAAGGGGATATCAAATGCATCGCCGATAGCCTCAGGGGAGAAGTCGGCAATAGTGATATCTTCCAGAAGCACTAATCTGGACTTTGGCTCGTAATGCCGAGCAGCTTCCACTACTAATTCATAGTTCTGGATTGCTGGAGGAAAACCTGCTGCTTGGGCGATGCCACTTTCCAGCATTTGCCTAGGCCTGCCATATGCATTGGGTGAGAAGACCCGATCCCTGAAATCCTGAATATCAATGTGGCCAAGGTCGGTGTCACCAATGTTGTCCCAGATACTCTGGACCTTTGACTCTCTTAACCCTCCCCTCTGATACTGATACTTCATTCTTTCAACTTTCCGTGGGATGTCTGATTTGGATGCTCGTGAGGTTTCTGCTGCAGCGGGTGTTTTTGATGATTCTGCCGCTGATTTAGGCATTTATCCTGCACAGCCAGACACGGATTACAAGGTGACACGATAATGACGATGCGGGTTAGATAATAACAGAAGTGTTTCAACAGACCGAGATTAGTTTAAATATCACTCTGGGCTAACAATCTGATTAACTTCTACAACATCATATTCCTGAAGATTTATGACTAAGCATTCTTACTCTCGAATTTTTTGGATTAATTTTAACAAAGGCAAAACATGAGAATTTTGAAAAGAGATGCAGTTTTCGGCCAAACCTCGGGAATGAGTCCTAAATTTTGGATGTTCGAATAACGGAGATGCAGACTCTAAGCATTTCAAATTTTGCGTATTTGCTTATTTGATTCACACATTTTAAATGACCGTACGCGATAAGGCGTACTTACCTGATTGGAGCGAATGATGGGTGATTGCCCGACCTTGTTGCGCGGGGCGAGCGGATGACCCTGCAAAATTTGAATCCCAACGGTTATCCTTCCTGTTCAAATCTTCGCGGTTTGGAGGATGAAAGAGGATTTATCAATTTCACATGGTTCTGTGCCTAGCAACCTGAATTTTAAATGGTTGATGGGAGGATGATGCAGTGTCTTACCTCCTTGTTTTCGGATTTAAGAGTTCCTTTCGAATTTTGAATTGGAGGTTTTCGAATCTAACCTTCGCGGGTTTGCTCGTCCTGACCTCCGCGTTACACACCGTGCCTTCTGCGTTTAATGTTTTGCTTGCTTTTGGACTTCGTTTTTAAACTTTCACCTTGGAATTTCGGACGCTTAGGGTCCGAAAACGCTGTTTGCCCGACCTTGTTGAAGCTCGAACGCGGGGGTCCGAAGTGCGTTTTGATGTTGTTTTAAAAGCTTATGCTGTCTTTGTTATTCGGACGCGGGGGTCCGAAGTGCGTCTCGATGTTGCTTTTGAAACACCACACTTTCCTTTTCGGAGCTTAGGGTCCGAAGAATGTTATTTGATGTGTTTTAAAACTTACACTTCGCCCTTTTCATTCGGAGCTTAGGGCCCGAAGTGTGCCATGCGCTGCGTTTTTAAAACCTTAGTTCGCCCTTTTCATTCGGAGCTTAGGGCTCGAAGTATGCATTTCGATGCTGGAGAAATGCCTTTAAAAACTTACTTCGCCCTTGGTCATTCGGACGCGGGGGTCCGAAGTGCGTCTCGATGTTGTTTTTGAAACACCACACTTTCCTTTTCGGAGCTTAGGGCCCAAAGAATGTTATTTGATGTGTTTTAAAACTTACACTTCGCCCTTTTCATTCGGACGCGGGGGTCCGAAAACGCTGTTTATGTTGCTTTAAAAAAAACTTTAACTTTGTCTCTTTTCGGAGCCTAGGGTCCGAAGACGCTGTTTGATATGTTTTTTAAAACTTCAACTTCGCCCTTTTCGGAGCTTAGGGTCCGAAGTATGCATAATATGCGTTTTTTTAAAACTTACTTCGCCCTTTTCGGAGCTTAGGGTCCGAAGTATGCATGATATGCGTTTTTTTTTTTAAAACTTACTTCGCCCTTTCCGGAGCTTAGGGTCCGAAGTATACATGATATGCGTTTTTTAAAACTTACTTCGCCCTTTTCGGAGCTTAGGGTCCGAAGTATGCATGATATGCGTTTTTTTTTTAAAACTTACTTCGCCCTTTCCGGAGCTTAGGGTCCGAAGTATGCATGATATGCGTTTTTTAAAACTTACTTCGCCCTTGGTCGATATTCGGACGCGGGGGTCCGAAACGTGGTTTTTTGATGTTGCTTTAAAAAAACTTTAACTTTGTCTCTTTTCGGAGCCTAGGGTCCGAAGATGCTGTTTGATATGTTTTTTAGAACTTAACAGCTTGTGTTATTCGGACACGGGGGTCCGAAGTATGCTATTGCACTGTGTTTTAAACTTAACCTTCACTAAAATTCGGACCTAAGGTCCGAAAACGTTGTTGGGCAGTGTTATGTTTTGAAACTTTAATTTTTTGGAAATTTCGGACCTAGAGTCCGGAATGCGATTGCCACCTTATGCTTTCAAATTTTGAATTTTCACCTTCGAACGCTTACATCCAAAAGGGGGGGAGCGCACAACGTTTTAAACTTAACGGCTCAACTTGACTTTCGCCAAGTTCGGACCTGGAGTCCGAAAAGATGCTTGCATTGCGTTAAGTTTTGAAATTTTGGAACAAACTCTCGGTATTTACGCCCGAAAGCCAGATCAGTCAAAAGGACTCATTGGTTCATTACTCCAACGTTGATCAGCTTACGGACTGATCACGAACTCGCTCGAGGAGACACGAGAAACTCTGTTTCGATTCTCGGGATGACGATCAAAAAACTCAAAACTGGAAAGGGGGACCCTGTCGGCGACAGGGGGCGTGTGCAACGCACAACAAGAATCCAGGGAACTAGCAACTTCGCCGTCCAAATCTTCAATTTCAAATATCTGGGCATCAAGCACAACATCCTTTACCCTCGTATCCTTTGTCTGATCCATCTTTCTTTGGGCGGCACTTCGTGACTGAGTATGTCGAGGAGTACGAAAATCCAAAGTTGAACTAGACCTGTGTCTAAGCTGGGGCGACTTGTTATCCTTACCTGCACAAACAGGAGCATTGTTAGAAAGACGCTTTGGTGAAGATAGAGGATCCTTATTACTTCTTGCAGAATGAGACTTAACGCCTGACTTCATTTCTTTCTTATTGGCCACCCATGCCGCGGTCCTTTCTAGAACTCCTTTGGTCCTTAATTGTATATCATCATTTTCCTCCTCATCCCAGTTAATTGGAGGCATTTCAATTTCTGCATGGGCCATATACCCTGGTTCGAATAATTCAAGATAATCCTCTTCGAGCCCTTTAGTATCTAACTTTATCTGCAAAGAGACAACTTGTTCTAACACCAATCTCATGTTTTCCCTTTTAAAAATTTCAAGTTCATCTGTACAATCTTCCCAGAAATCTTCTAACTGTGGCATGGGGAGATAAGGCATTAGACCAAAGCTTCGGGAAAGTCCTTTGTTATCAAAACCTTTTCTTTCAGAATACAGAGAAAAATTAAAATTCCTGAGGTCTGCTCCTATACTCAGAGCGTCAGACATTGAACTGCAAGACAACACGCCCAATTGTATGGGAAAATGACCTTCCCATTTGTCCCTAGGCTGTGCCTTTTTGATTACAGAGGTTAGTTGCCTGCATACTTCCGCTAGAACGAAGCAATCTGAATAGAAGTGAGGAAGCTTGAAGGGTTCCTCTTCAAAACTTCCTACCCGTATGTAACAGAAGCGTGGAAACTGGATATAAAAACTACCGAACCTCTTTATCAAAGTCTGTGCATCATCAGAAATCCTTTTAGCTTTCGCATTCTTCAATTCATGACACAAATCACCCAGGAAAACGTTGTGCACCCTTCTGAAATCCTGTAAAGCTTTATCTTTTTGCAGCATAGGATAAAACTCATATACGGGAACATCTTCCTCAGTGAGCTGTTTCGGTATACCAGCCAACTCTTTAACACAAGCCAAACAATACAAGAGATATGAGGACATAAAGAAGTTTTGTTTGAACTGCTTAGCCAAACTCAGTTGTTCTCTCATTGAATCGGCGATCAATTCAGCCCAATCCAAATACTGCTTTCCTTCTAAAACCAGCTGCACATAACAATAAATCCAGTTGTCGAAGCTATAAGCCTCATCAGATCCTCTGGCTCGGTGCAACAAAAGCATCACGTCATGAATATGCGGCAACATGTGGTTCTTATTAGGATTCTTGGGTAACCTTGAACCACCTCTTTGAGGAACCTTCAACCAGAATTTCGCTATATTGTTTTGGTGCTCGGCTCTGTCTGCATTGAACTTAGTGATTGACTGAGCAGGAGAAAAGTTGGAGAACTGGTAATCAGGTATCTTGAAGACTGAGGAAATTACTTCACGATTAATAGCAAGAAGGGTTTCATCATTGTCTCTCCTAATGGTTTCGGACACTGGGTCGTATCTAGCATTAAATTATCGAATCAACTCTGGATAAGGAATGGCTGGGGGAAAGGCTGCGGCTTCTATGAGACCACTACTCAGTATCTCCACACCAAAAGACTTGTCAATCCCCTTGAACACCCTTTCTTTCAACACCTCAAGGTTTTCCCCTTTTAGATCAGTATCGCTAACTATGGGTTCTATGGATGCTAGGCTAAAAACATTCCCAAACAAATGCAGCGTGGACTTCATAATTTTAAACAATAAACCTAAATTGATTACAGAGAAACCTTCTGTACGAGAGAAAATGCAAGCAAAACCACTGAAGAGAACAAGGAAAGACTCACCTTCACAGTTGAACAACGGGACGACGGCTAGCAGCTAGAAAGACTCCTATCCAGGAAAAACAAACAAAGATACAGCAACAAGGAACAAAGATGGAGTACTAACAATCCTTCATACCTTATTAGTGAAGGCAATGATACGAATACATTGAATGCAATAATTTCAAATTTCAGTCTGAGTGTGGCAAGTTTGTGGATTAGACCTTGCACGCATGCATTGAATGCATGGTGGCGTTTTTGAAGTAACCGCCAGTTCCCGAAATGATTACTTACTTCGAAAAACCAAGGAATGACATCACTTAAGATATGGTATTGCCTCTTCATATTTGGCAATGAATGCACTATCAAATCATTAAAACCCGCGGGGCCCACCAGTATTGAACACATATGAACATCCTGAACAGACTTCATGAGTGTTCAAGTGGTTCAAGATGTACGCCGCGCTCAAAGAGAATTTTGCCGAAACAAATAGTACCAAGCTGCTGACCACTTGTGCTTTATCGAACATGTTGAACATATTTGAACCTCTTGAACTTAGTTCAATAAGTTCAACACCCGACGAAAAATAAAGTGATATATCACCGAAAAAGGAACTTTTTAAGAGAGCCGCTGCAAGACACTTAGAGAAAACATTAGTATGAAAAGCCTTTCCTGAACACCTTGGAACCTACGGAACCTAAATGAACCTGTTGAACCCCGTTCAAAATGATTCAACGTGTTCACAGAGTTCAACCAAGTATCTAAACTTGACTTTTATGACTAGAAAAAGGATTTACAGACGCACTAAGGACTTGAACCAAGGTATCACTAGAAGAATTAGGACTCCAACTAAAAAACTTAAAGGATGACACACTCTTATCATAAGGAAAAAATGACGCAGTAACAACAAGCAAATGTAGAATGACCCATGGAGAACGTGGCATCATCAACCTTCAAGAAGTTGCCAATGGAGTTACCGATGGCCTCAAAACAAGAGGGCTCCCAGAAATGGAGAGGGAGATTGGGGATGCGAACCCAAACCAAACAAACGGTGAGAGATTCAGTAAGGGTTTGAAGGAAGAAGTCCAAGGCTTAATAGAGAGAGTGATTACCCCAAGTCCATAGCTTTCCCAAAATCAAATCACGATCATGAGTAGAGGTAAAGGAAGCAACGAAAAAGCCTTTAGCACAAGGGAAAATCTCAATGCCATGAGCAACAAGAGGCTTCCAAGAATCACTCACCTAGCGATGAAGGTTCGGAAGAGAAGGCCAAAATCCAACAAATTTGTAGACCAAAATGCTGCATTGATAGAAATCAACATTTTCCACAACCTCTCGGCCACATACCACAATAGGAGAGGTCTTGGCACAAGGAAGAGGACGAACCCCCTTAGAAGGCTGGACATTAGATCTAGCCACACGAGCAAAGCTGCGCTTCCCAGCAAAGGGTCTGGGCAGAGCATTATCACCCGCAGGAAGGTTGTCAACAGCACCAACAGGGGCCTCAAGGGCATCCAAATCCAAAACTGGATTAGAGACACCAGGTTTGGGAGGAACAAAATCACCAACAAGGATCTTGGCACCCAAACCCCGAACATCAGAACCCAAAACCATAGGAAGACCTTCCGTAGCTGCATAAACACACAATGCAACACACAGAGAAAACACAACACTAGCACCAAAAGAAGCAACCACGGATGGGGGAAACTCATCGACCCCACCAACAGCAGACCGAGGCCCCAACACAGCAGAGGAACGTCGAGCAGTAGCTGAAAGGGAGGAACCGTTGGGCAGAGTAGCAGTTGTAGGGGAGGAGCCGTTGGGCAGAGCGGGAGGAACCATTTTGAATTCTTTTTTGTTAATTTTGTAACGTCAGTCGTACTATTTCATGCTTCCGATATATATATATATATATATATATATATATATATATATATATATATATTTTGATTACATATACTAATATGTTAACGTTAACTAATGATAAATAAAACCAAAGTTAACTTATTGTGTTTGACCAACAGTTACATCGTTCATGGTATCGGGTGGTAAAGCGATTCTCAAACAAGTCGCACTCCTTCCGATCGGGTAAGTAAACAATGATTAGTTTATATACTGTGGTGAGAGGTACGTAGGGAAGAGATGTGTCTTCCCACGTGGGAAGACATATCTCTTCACTACGTAACCCCTCATCCACTTATATAGCATGCTTACATTGAGGAGGATGAATACACCGAAATTGATAAGTGTGGTGCATCTTTAAAACACGCTATAGCAGATAAAATACAACTTTCAGATCATATCTCCATCTCTTCTATTTTGATCATAGAATTTTGAAAGAACTTAACATGGTATTAGAGCGAAGTTAAGGAAGCTCATATTAAAATTTTGCAATGATCTCATAAACTTTCACCAGGCTCTTACTAAGATCACATTCCCATAATCCTAATGGCAACCGGAGTTAGGTTTGAAGATAGATTAGATGGAGCATCAAATTTTGTATCTTGGAAATTCAGGATCATGGTTGTTTTGAAAGAAAATAAAATTGACTCCCATGTCAAAAATGAAATTCTTGAACCCTCTGATGATACAGAGAAAATTCAGTGGAGCAAGGACAGTGAGAAGGCCCTTAATATAATTGTGGATTTAGTAGGAGACCACATTGTACTAGTTATTTCTAAATATGAGATGGCCTTTCAGATGTTCAAAGCACTAGCTGACATTTATGAAATCAACAAGACTAGCAGGGCTCTCACCCTAAAAAATCAACTACACCATATAAAGATGAATAAAGGAGAAACAATTACATCCTATTTCTTGAGGATCATTGAGCTTAGGGATCAACTATCCACTATTACATTTATGAAATCAACAACACTAGCACGACTCTCACCCTAAAGAATCAACTACACCATATAAAGATGAATAAAGGAGAAACAATTACATCCTATTTCTTGAGGATCACTGAGCTTAGGGATCAACTATTCACTATTGGACATCTAGTAGACAACAAAGAACTTGCTATGATGGCCCTAAATGGACTTCCTACCTCATAGGAATCGTTCATTCAAGGAATCAGTGCTCGTTCTAAATTTCCTAAGTTTGATAGATTGAAAACCGATTGCATTCAAGAGGAATCTCGACTTGTCACAAGAGGAATAAAACAAAACAATGGTAATGAAGACATTCAAGTTCTTAACTCTAATTCCCACAAGAAAGGAAAGAAGAAGAACTTTAAGAGAAAGAGGGACAACAACTCAAATGGGAAGAGGTCTTCAAAGAAGAAGAGAGACATTTTTGAAGTACAATGTTTCAGATGTGACCAATATGGGCACTATGCAATGAAGTGTCCAGATAGGATCAAACAACAAGCTTCAATGGTAGAAATTAAGAAAGGGAGTAATTCCGAGAAGCTAGTCTTCTATTCAGCCCTCTCTAGTCAAGTCACCTCCAGTTTCAACACATGGGTGATTGACAGTGGAGCATCTCGACACATCATTGGATTTCGTGAGCACCTAGATACACTTGTGGAAAGTTCAAATGAAGAAGTGACAATTGGTGATGACTCAAATTATCCAGTTATGGGAATAGGACCCTGCAATATCAACCTAAAGTTAGGCATATCCCTACAACTGACTGGAGTTCTATTTGTACCTGGTATAAAGAGAAAACTTGTCTCAGTTTCTGCACTTGAAGAAAAGGGTTATAGATTAACCTTTATGGAAGGAAAGGTACTTGCTTGTCCAAAGAACTCCACCATCAAGAAAGCCCACACCATTGGAGTAAGACAAGGGAGCCTCTATAGACTTTGCACCACTCCACCTCTAGCCTTGATTCATGAGACTCCAGATTCAAATGAACATTGGCACAAAAGATTAGGGCACCTTCATTTCCATGCCCTACCTAAGATAGAGAAGATGGTGATCGGCTTACCCAAGCTAAGTCAAAAATCTGAAGGAGCCTGCAAAGGTTGTGCCTTGGGAAAGAATACTAAAGGGTCTTTTAATTCTAGCAACAATAAATCCAACAATGTATTAGAATTAGGTCGTTCTGATTTATGTGGACCCATGTCTGTACCCTCATTAGGGGGATTTTTTATATTATGTGATATTTGTAGATGATTATTGTAGGAAGAGCTGGATATATTTTCTGAGGTACAAAGAGTCTGAAGAAATCCTTTCTAAATTTAAGGAATTCAAAGCTCTTGCAGAAAATATGACAGGTAAGAAAATCATAACTTTAAGAACAGACAATGGGGGGGAATACACTTCTGATATGTTTAAAGATTATTGTATAAATGCTAGGACTAAGAGGGAGTCAACTGTACCTTATAACCCACAACAAAATGGGGTAGCTGAAAGAATGAATAGGACTCTAGTAGAAGCTGCTAGGGCTACTTTGTTTGACCAAAATATAGAAACCTCATTTTGGGCTGAAGCATCTAGGACAACTGTGTACATTCAAAACAAATGTCCTCATTCTCCTCTTGACAATAAAACCCCTGAGGAAGCTTTTACTGGCAACAAACCTGACATAAGTCATTTCCGGATCTTTGGGTGTCCAGTCTATATTCATGTCCCCAAAGAAAAGAGGTCAAAGTTAGAACCTTCTAGAAAGAAAGGAGTATTTGTTGGGTACAGTGAAACCTCTAAAGCCTACAAAATATACATACCTGGTCAAAGATAAATTGAACTAAGCAGAGATGTCATCTTTGAGGAGGACATAGCATTCAGGAGGTCCAAAAGCTCTAATGAATTAGAACACCAAGATCCTCCTACAAGCTTGGATGAGGATTCCACCCCTGAGATTCAAAGGGAGACCCCTGAAGATGCTGAGCATGAAGTTCAAAGCTTACCTTTAGAAGAAAATTATCCCGAAACTAGGAAGAGACCCACTTTGGGCTAAAAAGATGCTTCAAGAAGCTGAAAATTATGTTGCTCCAAAGGGGACCTTTAGAGAAAGTAAGAGACCTAACCTATTTTCCAGTTATACTGCTTTGATGAGTGAGATCATTGATTTAGAACCTTCCTGTGTTGGAGATGCGCTCAAGCATCAAGTTTGGAAAGATGCTATGTCAGAAGAGTATCAGTCAATTTTGAAAAATGATGTCTGGGATATTGTGCCTAGGCCTAAAGGAAAATCTGTGGTATCTTCTAAATGGCTCTTCAAATCAAACATGCAGCAGATGGCAGCATTGAGAAGCACAAAGCAAGGTTTGTTGCTAGAGGTTTCTCACAGAAAGAAGGTATTGACTATGAAGAGACATTTGCTCCTGTTGCCAGATACAATCACATGTCTGCAGATTAAAGAAAGCTCTTTATGGACTGAAACAGGCCCCCAGAGCATGGCATGAAAGAATTGATCACTATCTCTTGGAATTAGGGTTTTTCAAGAATGAAACAGATCCAAATCTCTACTACAAGGTAATCAATGGTGAATTATTAATTCTTATTCTTTATGTTGATGATCTACTAATCACAGGAGAGGATAATTGTATTTCTTGATGTAAGAAAGAATTAGCCTCTGAGTTTATATGAAAGATTTAGGAATTCTTCACTACTTCCTTGGATTGGAAGTTTGGCAGCAGGCAGATGGTATAATCCTTAATCAATGAAAATACACCATTGATATACTCAAGAGATTTAGAATGTTGGATTGTAGATCCATGATCACACTTATGGAGACAAATCTGCACAAGCTAAAGGAAACAGCTGCAGAATCAGAGTTTGCAGTTCCTACACTCTATAGATAGATTATTGGATCTCTGATGTATTTGGTAAACACAAGACCTGATATATGTTATGCTGTAAATGCACTAGGTCAGTTCATGTGTGAACCGAGGGAAATACATCTTGTTGCTGCAAAGCATATTATGAGATATCTTCGAGGAACTATTGGTTTTGGTTTGAAATATAAACATGTAGAACTTAACCTACATGGATTCATTGATTCTGATTGGGCTGGAAGCATAGTTGACATGAAAAGCACATCAGGATGTTGCTTCAGTTTAGGATCAGAAATGATCTCATGGATATGTAGAAAATAGTCTTCAGTTGCTCAGAGTTCTACATAAGCTGAATACATTGCAGCTTCCATGGGAGCAAGAGAAGTTGTATGGCTCCAGAAATTGCTTGTAGGACTATTTGGTCAGCCCTTAAATCCTATTGTCATCTACTGTGACAATCAGAGTTGCATCAAGCTTTCAATGAATCTAGTAGTTCATGACAGGTCTAAACACATTGAGATTCCTTATCACTATGTTCGAGATATGGTGGAAAGGAATGTGATCTGACTGAATTATATTAGTACAGGTGATCAGATTGCAGACATTCTTACCAAGCCTTTCTCTAGGATCAAGATTGAACACTTTAGAGATAAACTTGGTATGGTTGAAAATGTTATTTAATTTTGAGATAGAGTCTCATTTATTCTGATATACTAATATATTTAAAGATGTTTAGTGTGTAAACTCTTTTATTTGTCATGTGTGTGACTCCATGACTGCATGGGCCTTCTGTGAACATTATTGAAGGGTGACGACTTTCAATAATGAACACTTGTTTCAAATTGATATTGTAAAGTGACGATTTTACAATTATCAATTTAATTATCTTGATGGATATCATGTGACTTGATATCTGTGGACATGTCATGATAGTATATATATCTCTAAGACATTATGGTAGATATCTGTTGGTTGATATCATTAAATAAACCATAATTATGGTAGAGATCTTCAGGGTGAATATTATGAACAAAATATTCGTGGACATGCCATGCAATCATTATCAGTATGGTAGGCATCATGTGACTTGATGCCAGTGCACAGACCTTACTTGATAACTATGAGTTATGGTGAGTATCATGAGACTTGATATTCATTGTTGAACCATATCTTTGAATATCACTATGGTGTGATATCTCCTCTCTTCACAATCAATGGATGAATTGTGATGTTTTCTCTAACATGAAATGTGTCCTCCCTAGTTAAGAGGGAGTGTTAATTTTGTAACGTCAGTCGTACTATTTCATGCTTCTGATATATATATATATATATATATATATATATTAATTTGATTACATATACTAATATGTTAACGTTAACTAATGATAAATAAAACCAAAGTTAACTTATCGCGTTTGACCAACAGTTACACCGTTCATGGTATCGGGTGGTAAAGCGATTCTCAAACAAGTCACACTCCTTCCGATTAGGTAAGTAAACGGTGATTAGTTTATATACTGTGGTGAGAGGTACGTAGGGAAGAGATGTGTCCTCCCACTTGGGAAGACATATCTCTTCACTACGTAACCCCTCATCCACTTATATAGCATGCTTACATTGAGGAGGATGAATACACCGAAATTGATAAGTGTGGTGCATCTTTAAAACACACTATAGCAGATAAAATACAACTTTCAGATCATATCTCCATCTCTTCTATTTTGATCACAAAATTTTGAAAGAACTTAACATTTTTACTATAAATAAGCACTTGTTAATAACTAATAAATTGAAGAATATCAATGACTGGCTTCATGATTAGTCTCTCAATCAATTTTAGTACATTGAAATAGATTAATTATGGTTAAGACAAGCCTAAACCTAGTAGGGGACATTACAGCTCCTCAATTCCCTTCTAAAATTTTTTCCTGCCAACTTCCGGAAAACAATAATTTAAAATTCTACTTTTTAATTTAAACTCCAATTTAGTTCTGAAAAATATTTTTTCATTAAATGATGAAAATTTGACATGCAACGTCCCTGTTTTATGCATCCATGATTTAGAACTTCTTGCCCTAGTTATGAGGAGCTATAATACTAGGTTGCAAATAAAATATTTCAATTAAATTTAAACAACCTTAGTAAAATAATTTAAAAAGCCATTAATACGCCCATTTTGTAGAAATTGCCTGAATGCATTGGAATCGGAATCTGACTGCATTGGAATGATCCCAATGATGAATAATGATAATGGAGCCAACAGGGCGACTTACAATAAATAGATGGTCTCTCCAAGATTCTTGGAGAGCACACCATAAGCCAAAAATCACCCCGGAAAGTGGCATATAAATCCTTCAAACCATCTGAACTCGTTAGAAACATCAAATGACCCCTCAGGCAAGACAAACACCCACCGGGGTCAGAACTAACTGCATTGCAAGAGAACCCTAAAATGGGAGCATTACATTGTACCTACTTGATCAGGCAAGCCAACTATATTTAAATATCATTCAGAGATTCAGATTGAGCAGATGAAAATATTACCATAGCATTATCATGATTTCATTGAACAACTTCTAAAAATTGAGTTGCATTTATGGCCTTGAGTATGGTAGATACATAATGATTTTTGTAAGTTCCTGGAACATTCGCATTCAATTCATATTTAAATTTAGCCACAGAGGATTATGCTGCCCATCTTGTTTGCAATCCTATTGAATACAGTGGCATTGTCAGGTAAGCTAATTGCTAATTTGGTATTTGGTCTTTTCTTGAAGCTTGCTGAAGAAAGTGAACGTGAAAAAGATGATTTCTACAGAGAATGGGAGAAAGAAAATGAAACCATTAGAAAAGAATTTGACAATCTTGGGACAAACAAGGAACAGGTATAGAAGGAGAAAGACGATGTAACAAACAGTTGTTTGATATACAAATTCTACAATCTTTTATTTTTGGTGAATTTACTGATCTGTCTTATATTGTGTGCATGATTAAGAAAAACGAGGAACAAATACATAAGGAGAATGAGAAGGTTAGCAGATAATTTTCATATCGTACTTCTAAGTGAATTTGCTGATCTATTGTATGTTGTGGACAAACATATTTGTTTGTTTGGGGATTATTACATTTTAATGGGATGTGTTTTGCAGGCTCCAGAATGTGCAATTTGCTGGGAGTGTCTCACATCAGACAATAGAGCTTTATTAACTCCTTGTGGTCATACACAAGTGTGTGTTGGATGTGCACAGGCAGTCTTCAAAACTACAAAAGAGTGCCCCCTTTGCAGGCAAAAGATTACAAAGAAGCCCATGCAATGTCCAATGTCACTGCTTGATGCATCACTCAAGGTTGATTCCAAGAAAAATGAGGAACAAATATGTAAGGAGAATAAGAAGGTTAGCAGGATAATTTACATATGCAAATTGTACTGCTAAGTGAATTTGCTGATCTATTGTATGTTGTGGACAAACATTTTTGTTTGTTTGCAGATTATTACATTTTATGGGATGTCGTTTGCAGGCACCAGAGTGTTCAATTTGCTGGGAGTGTCTCACATCAGAAAACAGAGCTTTGCTAACCCCTTGTGGTCATACACAAGTGTGTGTTGAATGTGCACAGGCAGTCTTCAAAACTACAAAAGAGTGCCCCCTTTGCAGGCAAAAGATTTTAAAGAAGCCCACACTATGCCCAAAGTCATTGCTTGGTTCTTGATAAATCTTAATATGTTTTTCTCAGCAATTCTTGATTATTCTTTATTGCGAGGCAAAGCAATGTGCTGGTCTATAATCATAGTTATGACGAAACATATGATTTGTAGATAAATATTAGCAAACTTATGTTGTTTCAGGTCAGTTGGAAAATAATATTTGCTAGAATGAAAATTTCAAAATTTTACTTGTATCTAATAACCAACATTAGTAGTCATTCATTTTGAAGGGATCGATCTCATCCCTATTGCCCCAATTTACTGGGAGCATGGCACTGAAATCATTGACTGATCTTCTAACAGCTTTAACATTGTCTAATTGCTTTTTAAAAACTTAGCTGGTGAGGAACATTTCATGATCACCTGTTAGAGATGCTGGTATTAGCAAAATGATTAACTTAATGATCTGCAATCGAGGTCAATCTAACTCTAACACAGGACAAATGATAACAACAAAACTTTCAAGCTTTTCCATTATCATAGCTTTTGGGTAGCCATAATGTAGTTCAGTACCATTTATTATTTTAGCTATATGATTTTGGCCACTTTCTAATTGAAACTCGTAAATTACAAAGTAGGCACAGACCAGTCTTGCAGTTAATTTTTGAAATCAATGTTTGAGCATAATTAGTTTGTCGTTTCTTTTTTTGTAGACATCAATATTTGAATATAATGGTTTGTCGTTTCTTATCTCTTACATACTGTTTTGAAGAATTTTTATGTAGAATAATTTAAATATAGAAATTAATTTGATTTCTCGTTTAGTGGTTTGTAGCAAGAGTTTTTCCATATCCACATAGATTTTGATTTGTAAGAATTTTTCTGAAAAGAGTTCAAGGGTATATTCTTTTTAATATTGAGACTTGAAGAGTTAAAGCAATATTAAACCAGCATGAAAAGGATTGCCCTTAACTAAAGTATTAAGGCACCATACAAGGTGCTCACATCTCAAAACTTACATAGAGAAAAACAATATAAAATATTATGGGTTGAAAAAAGGCACCCACCACAATAAAAAAAAACAACAGTTTCCAACCTAAAGACCTAGGCAAGGTGTCAATGCAACATTAAAAAGAAAGAAAACAATGCATTGAGACAAAGCTCATGATTTATAATAAAGGAGAATCATCCATCTTTATCTCATCCACAACATTCTACTAGACCAAGTTTGAACCACCAATGCCTGAAATCATGACAGGTGGGGAATTGTCATGATATTCACTTCAACTATATTGTTCAATCTTTTTTCAACGGTTAGTTCAAATGCATGAAGGAGAATACTGCTGGATTATTTGTCATTGATGTCAAAGGTCTCACAGTACAACAGTACAAGTAGAAATGTCAAATGGAAGAAGATTAATAGATGTTTTTGTCATTGATGTCAAAGTAAAATTCCAAGGACACTATATTTAAGGAGGATCAATACAGATATTTTATCCAGATGGTTATGCACAACAACATAAAAAATAAATAGAAATATTGTTGTTTTGTAAGTCAAATTTATCCTCAAATAGGGCCAACCGTTGGCTCTTGGTGTTGTTTCTTTGATGAATTTAAAACAAATAAATATTATTTTAATGTCAAACGAAAGAAGATTAATGGATGTTTTTGTCATTGATGTCAAAGGAAAATTCTAAGAACACTATATTTAAGGAGGATCAATATAGATATTTTATCCAGATGGTTATGCACAACATAAAAAATAAACGGAAATATTGTTGTTTTGTAAGTCAAATTTATCCTAAAAAAAGGGCCAACCCTTGGTAGTTGGCGCTGTTTCTTTGATGAATTTAAAGCAAACAAATATTATTTTATGGGGTCAACCTCCTTGACTTGTGTGCCCTACTTTGAGTAGTATTTAAATTAAATAAAAGATACCTTGTTTGGGCCGACCTTGTGAGTTTAAGCAGCCATTTTTGGAGGCAAATGAAAATTTAAATAAAATATAAAACCTTGCTGCCTTGGCCGAATTAGAGAAAAGGTGCATGTCATAGGTATAAATTAGAGACCATTTGAGGTCTTTCAATCAAGCATTCAATTGAATATCATTACCATTCATAGCAGTTCTTGTGCAGACCATAGAAGCAGATCTATGGGACATAGATGAGCAGTCAACATTGAAGGTTGTTGCAGAGATGTGCAGGTAATTGCAATGTTTCGAGCAGATAATTGCAGACCTTATGAGCAAAAGATTTTAGATCTTAGAGCAGATGTAAGGAGTATATGAGTAGAAATTTTTTAAGGATATGAGTAGATTATTATAGGCCTTATGAGCAGAAATTTTAGAAGGGTGTGAGCAGAATGTTTCAGATCTAAGAGCTTATCTTGAAGTTGAATTACTGCAAATCTAAAAGCAGATTTTGAAGGAAAATTGATGCAAGATTTTGAGTAGAAATATTGCAGATTTACTGGTATATTTTGAGAATTTTTTTGAGAGAATTAAGGCAGATCCTTAAGTTATTTGGAGCATCCATTTAAGACAGATTTGTAGTAGATTTAAGAAGACCTAATTCTTGTCTTTAGAGGTTGGCGATTCTTATTAAAAGAGATTGGTGTCTCTAGTGGGTTGGTGCCTATGAATCAGCTAAAGGGGATTGGTGTCTCCTATGAGTTGGTGCCTACGAATCAGCTAAAGGGGATTCGTGTCTCCTATGTGTTGGTGCCGTAGAAATTTGTAAGAAATTTCTAATACAAAAACAATATTTTGCCATGGTTTTCTCCCACAAGAGTTTCCATGTAAATCATGTGTTCTCTTTGTGTTCCAACTTGCTAGATATTGCACTTATGGTTGATTAGGCTTTAAAGTATTGCTATTGCATTTAATCAAGTTTTTGAAAAGTAAAAGTTTGTTTTTATACTGATTTACCCTCCCTCTTAGTATAATTATGTGCTCTTCAATTGGTATTGAAGCGGGTTCCTCCAGTTATACCTAACTGCTTGAAGGTACATCTATAAGAGTACTAATGGCCAAGCAAAGACATGAATTCTCATCAAAGAAGACACCATTTTTTGATGAGACAAATCATGCATTTTGGGGCATAAGAATGGAGATCTATTTGAATGGCCTAGGATATGATGTATATGTATATGTTTATGCAGTGTTCCACGGGCGTTGGGGACGGGGGGATGGGCGGACGAGGGGGACGCGTTTCCGAGACAGGGGGACCAAGGGCCTAAATTTGGGGACGGCGGGGGGACGGCGGCGGGGGGGGTGGCGGGGTGGTGGTGCTCATATATATACATATAGTACTTGAAAAACTAGTTTTGAAAAGATGTATAACAGTATAACAGTATAAGAATTAGATTTCAAATAAAACTATAGGAAATACCAAGATTACTTAGATTAGTGATACGTAACTAATTGCTAATTGCTAAAACTAAAAGTAAATAAAATTTGACAAATGAAATTGTCAAATTGGAGATTTCTCATTTCTATCATATGAATATCGAAAAAGGAAAACGAAAAATATGAATATCTGATGCCATTGCAAAGTCTATAATAATAAAGATGATTACATGATTCATCATTACAATGAGTAGCCAAATACAAATACGTGTAGCAATAGCATTACAAAAGAGAAGAGTCAAATACAAAATGACAAAACTGAAAAGTGAAAACTCAAACTGTAGCTAATGGAGGCCTCTAATCATTTGCAAACTCCTCCTCACTGGAACTGCTGGACTCCTGAGGATCAAGGTCCCTCAAGCTCACACCAACTAGCCCTGCATCTGAAGTGGTAGGATCTTCCTCATCAATCTGTGAAGGCTCCTCTGGCTCTACATCCCATCGTGCCGCTGGACTCTCCTTGTACATAAGTGTCTTGCGGTCAATGAGACGCAAAGCACTGTGTACAGCCACAAGCTTCTCTGCTCTCTTAGAGGTAAGTCTGTTCCTCTTAAGAGAGTGGATGAAGCTATATGTAGACCAGTTCCTCTCAGCAGTTGAAGAACTGGAAACCTGGGATAGCAGACGGATGGCTAGAGTGGTGGTCAAAGATTTCGGGCCATGACAAGTCCACCACAAAAGTGGGTCCTCCTGTGCCATAGTGTCTATATTCATCTTTGCCGCATCTGAATAACCTCTAAGAGTGGCAAATCTTCCCCACTCAGTGCGCATTGTGCTGGCATCTCTGGAATCAAACATCTTCTCTATGCACCTAAAGAAACCCGCCTTCACCTCATCATCCTCAATTGGTGTCATTCTACCCGGTCTAGCCTTGTACCACTTAGGATTCAAGGCAAAGGCAGCCATATGCAAAGGAGTGTTCAACTTGTCCCATCTACTCTAAATGATAGGCCGGATTTGCTCATTGTAGAATGCTAGAGAGGGGTCCTTCACTCGCACAACAGCCCTCATCTGGCCAAGCATAGAGTCAATGCACTCATACACCTCTCCAAGGTTAGGTGCATCCCCATCCCCATATCTGATCACCTGGAATACTGGAGAAATGATGGAGACAATGTATTTCGCATCAGTCCAAAACACATCACTCTTCACTATCTCCTTCACCCTTCTCCCTTGCTCTGTCTTGGCCTCAGCCCACCTATTCCACTCATTAGTCATAACCATGAGTTGCAATGCCTCTTGCAACTCAATCATTCTCTCCAAGAGAATGAAATAGGATGCATATCTAGTGTCAATTGGTTTCAAGAACTCCTTCTTCGCGAAGGTCTTGAAGAGTGCATGTGAAATGTGGTGGTTGCAGATAAACATCTGCACATCTCTCGCATCGGTGACCACTCCTCTAATCCAGTCAATCTTCCCCGTGTCCTTGAGTGCATTGTTCATGGCATGCACACAACATAGGGTCCACCAAATGTGTCTATAGGCTGCCTCAACGAGTCTCCTTGCTGCTCTACACACATAGGCTGCATCTGTCACTACTTGGACCACATTTTGTGGCCCAACCTCCTCAATAGCCTCCCTGAGGACTTGAAACTGGAAATCAGCATCTTTACGATGCCCTGTACAATCAACTGCTCTAAGGAAGTATGGGCCCTCTGCACATGTGACCATGACGTTGATGAGTGGACGATGGCTAATGTTCGTCCACCCATCCATAACTATGCTGCACCCCGATGCCGCCCAACATGCCTTCATCTTCTCCATCAAAATATTGATCTTGGAATAGCTTTTATCCAAGATCGAGGTCCTCATTTTCGTCTCCCCTGGTGGCACATAAGATGGTCCTCCCTTGGCCACCATATCTATCATCTTCCTATAATAAGGAGACCGTGTAACATGAAATGGAATGCCATTGGCAAAGAAGAAATTGCCAATGGATTCATCTATCTCATCTCTCAGCTGCACATTAAACATATCAGCAATGGGGTTGCTCTGTGGTGTATGCAACTTACGTTTCCCAGCCCTAGCAGCAGTAGAAGTGGAAGTAGATGGAGATCCAAACATCATTCCTCCCGCTTGCGAAGCATGATAAGTATGTGGCACTGACACATTTTGGCTGTCGTGAAGTGATGCCCTAGCAAACAAAGTAGTAGGCATTGAAATATTTGTGTCATCTGGAACCCCCCAAAGCCTGTTAAACTCAATTCTGTAATGTATATTTTTGGGTTCCTCCAAAAACTTACAATGTTTCACGCCTTTTCCTCTCCAAAATAGAAAGTGTGCATTCATCCTGCTAATGCTACCGAACCATTCTCTGTCACAAATATTGCACTTCCACTTCCTTGTTCCCCCACTTGAATGTGATGCAGTGCCTTGTACTGATATTTGTGAAGCAAACTGTTTTAGAGGAGACTTAGGATCAAAATGACCCCTAGCATATGGTGCCAACAACTCTGAAGGGCAACCTGTACTAGCTGCTGCACTTGCCATAGAACTAGATTGGGCTCCAGGATCAGCCCCATGGTCACCCCCCTCATTTTCAGGTTCATATTCTGAATCATTCTCACTATGAGAATGGATTTCCATGTTATCTTCACTCGTGCCTTGGGAGCTCATTGTGAAATTTTCAAATTGACACTGCATTTCACAAAATAAAAATAAAAATAAAAATAAAATCAGCCTTGTTTAACAATATATTTAAAATTTTTTTTCCTATTCATCTCAAAATGAGATTTGATGTTGAATCTTGAGGGATCATTTTGCCCTCAAGATTCAACATCAAATCTCATTTTGAGTCTTGAGATGAATAGGGAAAAAAAATTAAAAAAACCAAAAATGACATAGAACAATGAAAATCAGAAAGTAAAACAAAAAAAAACAAGAAGAAGTTGAAAAAACCTACCTTGTACTTGAAAAATCTCTCCAAAATGTAAAAGAATCTTCTTCTTCCTCTTCTTCTTGCTTCTTCTAGCTCCTATCACGCTTGTAGTCACTTTTCTCACCCCTTCAATCAATCTTCTTCAAGTATTTCCTCCTCTTCAAGTTGCTGGAAAAAAAATCAGTTTTCCAAAATGAGAGTGAAATCCAAAATAAACATGCTTTTGTGTTGTTTTGGGGGGTAGGGTGGGGCCCACATCCAATTAGGGTTACCCCTTAACCCCCCCCCAAAAAGCACATGTTATAAAAAAACTTAAAAAAATAAAAGAAACTGTCTTTTTTCATGTGGGAACGCGGGAGACGCCTAGGCGTCTCCCCGTCCCTCGAGGGACGCCTGGACATCTCTTGAGGGACGGGGAGACGCCCAGGTGTCTCCCAGGAGACACCTAGACGTCTCCTCATCCCGGTGGCGTTTGGGTGGCGGTGGCGGGACGGCGGGGGACGTCGCGTCCTCGTCCCCCCATCCCCGAGACGTCTCTGATGGGGGGACGCGCCCAAAAAAGGGGGGGACGCGTCCCTGTGGTTCACTATGTCTATGTCTATGTCTATGTCTATGTCTATGCATATGTATATCACAACCTAGAGGGTAAATAGGAGTCTCTTATGTAATGCTGTTTAATTCTAGTAGGAACTAGATGTATATGATGTATATTTCTTATGGCCTATTAGGATATGTTAAAAAGGCATTGGTAGGCATGTTTTACTATTGTTTGGTAAAATCTATAGTCATTTTTTGGTGCATTTTGGTCAAATTTGGAGTTGTGTTGTTGCACTTTGGACAAATCTCCAATCATGTTTTGCTATTTTTTTGTCAAATCTGCCCTCAATATTTGGTATAGGATTGCAACTGTGAGAGGGCAAGCTGCTGTAGTTTGTTTTTTCACAGTTGTTTCTATGCTTAATTTGTTGTTCTCAACTTCATTCCAACCATCTAGGCTGTGATATGTATCTGTTTATCTTCTATACTTCATAATAAAAAAATAACACTAAAAATTTTCAAAATAAATTGTGATTTCTTAAAAACTAAATTATATCAATTACATAATAAAAATATTTTTTTATTCATTTATTAAATATAAGGCAAAAATGGTTACAAAAGTATCACTGTTCAGACTATGCTTTGTTTACTAGAGTCCAATTAGAGGATACAAACAGATGGACATCGTTGTATGGGATTGACTCATATACACTATTACCCCAAATACTATATGCAAAATGGGGCCTATATATGTGATACAATATACATCAGATCTAAACATGATATACAACATATCCAATATAAACAACAGATACATCATATCTAATGATTACAAAGTTTTCATTGTTCAACCCAGGAGGCCCATCCAAATGACAGCCTTGTTCCATGGTATTGCACACATTGTTGCTAACTGGGCTTGATATTGGCATTCAATCATCTTGCCTTCATTGATCTCGTGCATGAAAGCCTCCAGTGCATTGACAAAAGGGGACCTTTCAATTTTGATTTTGGACCAGGTGCAGCCATGTGGTAGCTCAGACAGACAAAACCCTTGTAGTTCTGTCTTCTATGAATCTCTCAAACTTCTTCACAAGAAGTCTCATCATAATGGACACCTGGACATCAACATTATGAATAATGAGTTTCCTTAGAGACTCAGTAAGTAGCCTATCCTTTGCTAATTGCTAATTTTCCAAGTAGTCCAAAGAATTTCACAAGATAAAAGGGATAAAAAAAGATTACTATCTTTCTTAATGCCTTTAATGTAACCCAAAACAATATCATGATAATTGAAACCAATATTCCAGATTCCTTAGCAATAATACAATCAAAGGATATATGAATAGTAGTGTTAGCAACCTTGCAAATATTACACACAAAAATATCATTATGATTATTCTTAAAATAGGAAATCTATGGAGATTAGACAACCATTTTTTTCTTTTTAGGCGTAATGCTACTATCTCGAAGTGGGGTGAAGATTTTTTGCTAATCATCACTACTGCAATTCAAATGCCACACTGAATTAATATGAGTAATCAAACCAGAATTAGAACATAAAGCATCATAGATCGTTTTAGCTTTGGTATTCATGAGCGGAGAGCCACCCACCTAGGTGTAGGATCTGAATCTATCTGTGATCTCCTCACATGGTTTGGGGAGTTGAAAGCTGAGACAAGCCTCCCTCAACATAGAATAAGTCCTCTAGTTGGAAGGGTGAAAATGATACCTCTGATTGAGCTCAATCCAAGAAATCAGATTGCCATTAGTAATAATATTATTAAAGCAATAAACACCTTTAAGAAACTAGCTCTTAGTAGAGCAACCTTGGATGAGAGAAAGCGACCTATCCTTATGGAACAAGTTCCACCAAATAGACCTCTCTCCATAAACATAGTTGTTATTATTGAGAATCCTATTATCAGCAATCAGGTGTCTAATGAATTCCCATGCCTTCCATATTGCCTTGAACACATTGAAACCAACTAGGGAGATAGGGAATTTGTCAGCGATAAGATCACTAAAGGGGAGCATTTTCGATGCCTTGCCCTGCTTCGAGACAACAAGCTTAATGTTATTTATGATGAGAACCTTCCATGGTTCCTCACCTTCCAGAGCATGGGAAATCCATTTAGTGGCTAAAGTAATCCCTTGCATCTTGAGATCCTTCAGGCCCATTCCAACCAACTTTTCACTTAGACAACACTAATTCCATTTAACTAAGTGACACTTCATGTTACCACAACCATCATACCATAGGAAGTTTTTGGTATATTTATGAATATCATTAATCTAATAGTTACTGAACATCCAAACAGATGCATAGTATATGCTATAAGAGGAGAGTATCTTCTGACAGACCCGAATTTTGTTCGCTATTGTCTATTCCATTTGCCCAACTTGCACTCTAGTTTCCTTTTAATCCATAGCCACATCTCCTTCAGGTATGGATTAATAGTGAAGGGAATGCCCATATATCTTACTTGTTTAGAAGGACCACCGCATTGATAGCCATACTTACTGAGCCATAGAGTGGGTATCTTCCCAGCCCAAAAGAGTGGATTTGGCTATAGAAATTTTATCCCCAAAGGCTTCACATAATATATTGAGCTTTAATATCATGGAGTCCATATTGTCTTCTTCAAGTTCCAAAAAAAGGGTTGTATCATCAACAAACTAGATATTAATATGATCCACTTTGTTGGGTAGGGAGATACCCCTAACCCTTAAATAGTGGGTAGATTCTCTAAGCATGTAGAATATAGTGTCTACTACAATAACAAATAGGGTAGGAGAAAGTGGGCATCCTTGCTTGACAGACCTTTCCATCTTGGGGGGCTGAGTATGAGAACCATTGACCTCCACTTGAGAAGAGGCATCGTTAAGAATAACTTGAAACATTTGACAAAATGCATTCGTGAATCCAAATGCTTCCAACATCATGGTGAGAAAGCTCCATTTGATATGATCATACGCCTTTTTAATGTTAATGAGGAACATAGCAAATTTTTGGTCTGTTAACTTTGCCTAGTTCATGGTCTCCCAACTTGTGATGAGGTTCTAAAAAATGTACTTCCCTTTAATGAAGCTTGTTTGAGTGTTGCTATCAAAACTTGGTAAGATATCTATAAGTCTGATTGCAATAATCTTAGCAAGAATTTTATAGGAAATATTAAGTAATGTAATGGGCCTCGAGTTCTTAATAAGGGATTTGTCCCCTTCTTTTGGGAGAAGCTTTATCACCCCCTTATTGATTTCAGCACCTAAAGAATCCCTAGCTAGAGTTTTCTCATAAATTTGCAAGAGGTCTATGCTAATCCAATCGTTAGGTTCTTTGGGGAACTCAATGGGTAGCCTATTCAGACCTAGGGCCTTATTATTGTTAAGGGTACTAATAGCTTTATTTATCTCAATCGAGATAGGTTTTTTTGAGAAAAATCAGCCTCCTTTGCTGAAATATTTGTAGGTATGAGGGATCTGCATTTGTGTCTAGCAGAGAGGCTAGAGGGCAAGTTATCCTTAGAGGAGAATAACTTCTAGTAATACTGTAGGAAGGTAGTTTTAATGTCCTCATTGTCAACCAATTCTTTACCCTCCTCTCAGACTCTGTTAATTCTTTCCTTGAATTCCTTTTGTCTCATCATATGAATTTTTTTTTTGGAGCCCTTATCTCCTTGTAACCAATTGAGCCTAGACCTCACCTTGATTCCTTGTATCTTCTTATGATGGATGCTTCTTAACATGTCTTTGGTTCAGGATAATGAGAGAGATAGCTCTAGATTGTTAGGGTCATTTTGAATCTAGGCCTCCTGAAATAACAATTTATCCATAAGGGTCTCTTTCTAGTCTTCTACCATCTTTAGCTTTCTTCTTTCCAATCATTTGAAATAGTACTTTCCAACTCCTAACATTTTTGTTCCATTTATCAATGGCAGAGCGGGTATGATAGTCCCATTTATTGATTTATATAATCATATAAATGATACTTTTGACATCTTGATCATTCAGAAGGTTGGTGTTGAGGATAAATTTCTCTCCTCTTGGGTTGAGGGGTTGTATTAAAATTCACTATAATCTGAGTTGAGATTGGATGATGATTTGAGAGGGTGAAGGGTCAAACTTTGAGTGTGGTTATGTCACCCTCTTGCTTGAAAGAAAGAAAAGGACTTTATTAGCATAGAACCTATCCAACCTATAGTAAATTGTCCTCCTCCCTTTCTACCCTAGCATCAATGTGGGGAACCAGGGAGTGAGTGTTATCCACTCTAAGAACTTTCCTAATGGATTCTAACTTTTGGGGAATAACATTCCACAACAGAGGGGGGAGGTCTTTTATAATAATCCACCTAGGACAAGAGGGCTAAAATTTCATCACTAATAGCCTCCGATGACCATTTAAGGTCTTGAGACTTAGCATCGTTAAATAAAATGATAAATAATGCTTTCTGAATCATTCTACAAAAGGAAAAATTAAAACCTAATTTTGCTATCCAATTTTTTTTGAGCCATTCATCTAAATATTTACGTGTCGAGCATTTAGCAGTGTCCACAACCACAAGAAATTCAACGATGTCCTTTAACCTATATTTCTCATTATTCAAAGCATTAATCATGTTCGAATTAGGAGCTATATAAAGGCTAGATATGGAAAGATTATTCTACTTACCTCCTCCTCCTCCCATGTCCCCATTACCTCTGGATAGAGCAAAAACCCTAGCATCGAACTTTGCTAAGTTAGGGATAGAGAGATAGGAATTAACGAGCACTGCATTAAATGAATTAGAGCTAGTCATAGGGGCAACATCCGAATTAATGGTACAAACACTCGAAATAAATGCTACATTGTCCAGATCCCCATCCATTCCAATGCATTAATCAATCTATACATACTAACTGAAAAGCAAGAGCACGAGCACTAGATCCAACATTAATACCACATAGAGATCAAGAAGGGGAGAGACAACTTACCTGCATGGAGGAGGTCATACGCCCTCCTCCACGACCTATATTGGAAGATCCCTCCATCAGGGCATAAACCCTAATTGCACGCGTCCAAGTTGCAGAGCACCCCTCGTCAATTTGTCCACCTCTTCATCATAAATTAACTTTTCAAAATTCATAATTTGAAATAATTGAACGTATAAAAATTTTTAATTGAAAAAATAATACAGACAAAAAATAATAATGAATAATAAAATAAAATAAAATAAGATCTCTATACATTGATAATAGTTCTTAAAATTTTCATAATAAATTACAATCTCTTTAAAATTAAATTATATCAATTACATAATAAAAAGATAAATTAACTCTTCAGGATTCATACATTTAAGTTACTTATACCTATATAAATTGTATTAGAAAAATAATACAAGTAAAAAGTAATAATAAATAATAAAATAATAAAAATCTCTATGAAATAAAAATAATCCTAAAAAGTTTCATTATCAAATTCTAACCTCTTTTCCCATCACATTATAATACTACATCTATTTACTCTTATTTTAATAATGTCAACTATCAATCAATTATTTTTAATTAATTTAATCTTTTAATATATTTTTTAAAGAGGTAGAGAGAGATAAAGGTAGAGAGAGAAAGAGATAAAGAGAGATAAGTATATATGGATAGGGATAGGGATAGGGATAGAGAGGGAGGGAGGGAGGGAGGGAGGGAGCGAAAGAGATAGAGATAAATACATATATAGAGAGAGGTAGAAAGATAAATAGAGATATATGTGGCACTATCATAGAGGGATAGAGAGGTAGAGATAAGTACATATGTTATTTGCATTTATTTTAACAATAGTCCGTGGAGGAAGCAAGGGAACACATTTGGTAAATAGATTTTTATATGATCTACAATTTGTTAATCTCCTCAGATGTTTAGGCTATTGTTTTACTCATGCATATTGGTAGTTGTTTGGATGTTCCTGCCAATAGTTAGAGAGGAAGATAGAGATATATAGATGCAGATGGAGATAGAGGATGGGAGTGAGAGAGATAATGATATATAGAGAAAGAAGACCGAGAGATCGAGAGATATAGAGATAGAGATATCTGGATTCAAGACAATAAGAAATAAATAAAGGAAAGATGGAAGAAGAAATATAGAGTGATAATGATATATGGTCGATTATATATTCTATAATATAATAATTTATTAATGTCTTTAAAATAAAAATAATATTAAAAAAACTTAATATATAATAAAAAATTATAAATATAATGTTATAATTAAAATAAATTAAAAAATGTAAATTTAAAAGGTTTAAATTTATTTTATTTTTAATAAATTATTTCTTAAATAAATCGTTGGCCCCTCCAAATGTTATATATAAATAAATATAATGTTGCAATAAAAAATAAATCTAAAAAAGCAAATTTAAAAGGTTTAAAAAATATATTTTTTGAATAAATCTTTGCCCCCTCCAAATCTTATATATAAATAAATGTTATATGCTACTTAAAAGGAATCTAGAAGTGTAAGTTTAAAAGTTTAATTTTTGTTTTGCTAAATGACTTATTAAATAATGGTTCTTACCTACGTATCATGGCCACTAACAATATTAATATTTGAAAATGAGTAGTACTAGATTATAAATAAATAATTATCAATAAATAATTGACTTTCAATAATAAATAAATATTATCAATATTGACATTGATAATTATTTTTATTTGTTAATGTTTGTAGCTTCAGTCGAATGATCATTTAGAATACATATAATATATGTTGATTAATAATAATATATTATTATGTTATATTATTATATTATTATTAATCATATAAAATTTAATATTCAATATTAATCTATTATATTATTCTAAATTAATAATTGATTGATGAAGCATTATAATATTGATTAAATTATTATAATTAAAGGAGAGACATGTGCGTTCAAGGACATGCCTCTCCAAAGGAATATATATAGTATAATGTTATTCAATTTGAGAACATATAGAATTCCAAGAATGCAAGTATCAGATTGAATTAGATATATACTTAAAAATACATCCAATAAAACCTGGGAAAATCAACATGGTATCAGAGCTCAGGCTTGTGAAGTTTAATTTGGAGGTTGGAAAGGGTTGGAGAATTCAGTTTTTCCTAGAATTTTCAGTCTGAAATATGCCATTGTACGGCCCTTGGTTGGCCTCAAAATGAGGACTATAATATATGGATGGAAAGATCTATGTTTCTAGTTTTCAAATATGTTTATCTCATCAAATTTGATTCAGTTTTGTGCAGGATATGACGACTTTGGTGTAGGTCACTTGAAACCCTACCTAGGGTTAGCAGTTTTGGGAAAAATGTTATAACCGTTGGATCTGGCTATAACTTGGAGGAAATGTTTGTAATTAGATTTTCTAACATCTCACCGAAGAGATTGGATAAATTTGGTAAATTGCAAAAGTTATTAATGACCGTGTGTGGCAGATAATAATGAAAGTGTTGATCAAAATTATGAAAATGTTCTACATCATTCAAAGGGAATTATGGTGAGAGATGATTCATGCGTGATATTTCTTATATGGGCACACCTTATGAAAGGAAATGTTTTAAACTTAAGATAAGTATTCCATGTTTTATTAAGGCACATGAATTATTGAGTTTGTAATTTATGCTATAATATTGGCTAGTAAAATCTTGTATGCTTCTATCATTGGTATTTTTGTTCGAGATAATTTATGAGCTATTTGTAATCTCTCTCTGACATACCTTCAGGACGAAAGCACAATAAAATTGAATTAAAGGGAGAAATAAATTGATGCTTATAAATGAATTGATGATTGAGACCAAATGCAGAGGGAGTCTGACATTTCAAAAGAGAACAAGAGGTTGATACAAGAACTTGAGCTTTAGAGGGAGCAGATGGTTTAGTCAAATTGTGACAATTTCGATCATAGTGATTGAGAGGGATTTTCACTATTGAAGGTGAAACACTTATGAGGTAAAACTTGATTCAATTGATTATTATACTAATGAAATCATTTAATGCCTTATGGGCCCTATGTAAATCATAAGGAAGTGATGACTTCCAAATGATTTCTACTTGTATTTTTGAGGTTATTGGAAGGTGACGATCTTACAATAACTTGAGCTTGTGGATAGAATCGCCGACAGAGGCAATCCACATGAGAGCTCGTGGATAGAATCACCGACCGAGGCAATCCACGTAAGAGCTTGTGGATAGAATCACCGACTGAGGCAATCCACATGAGAGCTCATGGATAGAATCGCTGACTGAGGCAATCCACTTAAGAGCTCATGGATAGAATCGCCGAATAAGGCATCCACATGAGAGCTCATGGATAGAATTGCTGACTGAGGCAATCAACGTGAGAGATCATAGATAGAATCGCTGATTGAGGCAATCCACGTGAGAGCTCATGGATAGAATCGCCGACTGAGGCAATCCACGTGAGAGCTCGTGGATAGAATCGCTGACTGAGGCAATCCACGTGAGAGCTCATGGATAGAATCGCCGGCTGAGGCAATCCACGTGAGAGCTCATGGATAGAATCGCCGACTGAGGCAATCCACATGAGAGCTTGTGAATAGAATCGCTGACGGAGGCAAATTCACACCTTGAGACTATGGTTCCCTGTGATGAGCATCATATGGTTGATGCAAATACTCCCAATATCATAAGATGATATTTTTGAGTTATGGTGAATATCATGTGCCTTGATATTCTTGTTTATACCATACTTCCTGATATCATAGTGAGATAATATTTTCTCTATTCCATAATTAATCTAGACTTAATGCATTTGCATTGATTTTATCTTCCATAGCTAAGAGGGAGTGTTAATTATGTTTTGTGTAGCTATGGTGAGGGCCATAAGTGTTGACATGGGAGATCACTACACATTCTATCTGATCATCCTCCCTAGCTAAGAGGGAGTGTTAATGTTTGTAGCTTCAGTCGAATGATCATTTAGAATACATATAATATATGTTGATTAATAATAATATATTATTATGTTATATTATTATATTATTATTAATCATATAAAATTTAATATTCAATATTAATCTATTATATTATTCTAAATTAATAATTGATTGATGAAGCATTATAATATTGATTAAATTATTATAATTAAAGGAGAGACATGTCCGTTCAAGGACATGCCTCTCCAAAGGAATATATATAGTATAATGTTATTCAATTTGAGAACATATAGAATTCCAAGAATGCAAGTATCAGATTGAATCACATATATACATTAAAATACATCCAATAAAACCTGGAAAAATCAACATTATTCATTATTGAAAGTGATTTTTAAAATGAAAAAAAAAATTAATTTAAAAAAATAAATGTTACCAAATTTCAATTAAAGTGTTCTTGTTCAAAATAATATTGACAAATTTAAAAAATAGATCTTCAAATTAGTTGATCTTATTTTGAAACATCTCAATTAAATTTTTAAAAAAGTCTATTGAAGAAATTAATAAAATTAAAAATAAATAAACAATTATAATAGAATTTACTTTAATAAAAGTAGTAATGTATAGATTATGGCTCTTGCTTCTTGTTTTTTAAATTTTTGCTCTATTTTGGAAGGTTGATCTAGGTGAACTTGTTTCCTTATACCTGTAAACTATCATTTATTGGGTGAAATTGGAGAACAAAATATCATTAATTGCAATGATGAGTTTGACAATGTAAATTCACAATAATGAATTTGTCTAATATCTAAAACAAGTTGTCCTTTGATAAAGCACCAATCTACCATAAATATAAATAGTTTTCTTTAAAAAAAACATTATTTTTAAATTGACATTACTTAAATTTTAATTTTTTTTTTAATAATCAAACTAAACACACTTAACTTTTTATTTACTTTTTAAATTTAAAATAAATATATTTATCCAATTTAACATTCTTTATTATATTTAATTATCTAAATTAATTTATATTTATTTATATATTTATTAAATGAATTTAAATTACAATTAAAACAATTTAACTTTACAAATGCACTGTAATAAATGTTAGGGGAGAATCCCACATGCTATGACATGTTTATGAATTGTTATCTCCTCAACAAGTTACTCTAAAACATGTTAAAATAATAAATTTTATAGGTCAATGAAAAGTTAACAATTTGAATTCACATCACATACACATTTATGAGTCCAGCAAGGCCCGCTGTTTAATAATAATAATAATTAGAGACTAATCCAAATTACGGAGTGGTTTGTGGCGCAATGACTGCGTACCATATGGAAGTAGTGGTACACTTTTATTATATAAAAATTATGTAACTTAATATTTTTTATTTGAAAGCCAATGCTGAGAAGACAGGCATAATAATAATTATTTGTATAAATAGATTTGTGACAGAATTAAATGCAGAAAAGTGTGAATTTTTGTTGAAAATTTGAATTTTCTAGTTTCAATAGAAATAAAGAAAAATGTCATTTTGATAATTATTTTAAATAAAAATTAAATTTAGACTATAGACTTTTGTTTAATTCTATTTACTGATTAGATAAACAAATTAAAAATTTGAACTAAAAGAATACAGAAGTATCCTGCCTATGACAGAAACTGATAAATATATTTTATTTTGGTTGTCTAATTCAAGAAATCCCATCCATTTAGACCTTGATGTCACAGAAACCAAAATCTTAATTTAGTAAACGCATTTCCCGATTTTCATTATTGAAGCGGTGACGTGAGACCATCATTCAATTATTGAAAAAATAAAAATATATTGCCATTTAATTATAAAAAGTAGACGTCTTATACAGTTTTCCATCACTATATCTATGCGTGTCATTACAAAACAAGAGCAAACAGAGACTCCTCACATCTCTTTCTTCCTACCCACACGAGTTCTCCACAGAAAGAAAAAATGTGAAACAGCATTAACGAGTTCAGAATACAAAGAAAGCAGTGGAATCTCCATACAAACTATAAACAGGAAAATCCTTACTTTGTGTCAGATTTACTGATTTAATAGGTAAGATAACAGACTAGTAGATATCATGTGGGAGACGGGGCACGGGAATTGCCTGTAAACCTGTAGCCTTTTTTAAGGCAAGTCCGGCAAACTCATCGCTCATGTCCATCTCCTCACAACTCATCCCATCCGGAAGTATCCACTCAAACGAATGAAGCAGAGAAGCCAAAACCAAATGAATCATACGGCTCGCCAATGGAAGCCCCGGACAAATTCTTCTCCCCGCTCCAAATGGAATTAGCTCAAAGTTTTGTCCTCCATATTCTATCTTGCTACTCTCGCCCTCCAAAAATCGCTCGGGCATAAATTCCAAAGGGTTTTTCCAGATCGAAGGATCCCTCCCAATGCCCCACACATTCACCATTACCTCGCTGTCTTTGGGTATCAAAAATCCCCCGATCTCAAAGGAACTCCCTGCTTTGCGGGGTACCAACAGAGGACCCGCCGGGTGCAATCGAAATATTTCTTTGACGGCTGCATGCAGATATGGCAGACGATCTAAATCAGACTCCTCCACTCTTCGCTTGCAACCAACGACTTCATCTAGTTCTTGTCGGACTCGGTTCAATTTGATTGGATTTCGAATGAATTCGGCCATGCCCCATTCTATTGTTGTAGTCGACGTTTCAGTACCGGCAAGAAATAATTCCTGAAACCAGAGAGCACAATTAAAGATAAGGAAAACATCGGAGAGATTTATAAACCTTAAATAATGTTTTCAGCACTCACAACTATTAAGTTTCGAATGCCAACAAAAGTGAAATCTTCACTTCTGGAATCCAGCAGAACATCCAGAAAATCCTTCTCGACTTCGTTACGCTCAATTCTTTGGCTGGTGGTGGCGAGCCTTTTCTGTATGAATGCATCTGAAAACTCATACATGGCCTTCAAATGCTTGGCCGTCCCCCTGGACACACCCTGGGGATCGAGGAACCGGAGGAACGGAAAAAAGTCGACCGAATTGGGTATTCCTCCGAGCTTCAGTATTTCCCACACAATATCTTTGAGCTCCGCAGAAGCTGGATTATGCGGATCAAAGACATCTGTGCTGAAGATCATGTTGCCTAACAAATTCAGAGACGTGCAGAAGACAGTATGCGCGATATCCACAAATTTTCCCCAGTCCTCGAAAATGAGTCGAGTCGTCTGAAATACTTGATTTCTTCTGAGGTGTTGCAGAGCTTCGAGTCTTTTGGGGCTGAAAAGCTCAACAGTTGAAATTCGTCGAAGATTGCGCCAGTAAGGACCGTATTCACCCCAAGCTAGCGAGGACTTGTGATGGGAAAGCGACTTGGCTGCTTCAATTACCGTCCGCCCGGCGAGGAGGTGGTCGTGTGTTTTGAGGAGGTCCTTCGCCATGGCAGGAGAGGAGGCAACCACTGTTGTTTTTATGCCCAGACGGAGAGCCATGAGTGGGCCGTATTGCAGAGAGAGGGCATAGAGAGACTCGTGAGGTCTCTTTCCGAGCTGAAAGAGGTTTCCCACAATAGGCCAAGCAGGAGGTCCAGGGGGAAGAGGAAGCCTTGTTCTCCTCTGCCTTCTCCATAGAAAGAAGAATAATATCAGTGAACCGGCTGGAAGTAGCACAGAATACCAAGAAAGTGGTGAAATGTCCATACTTACGGTACACGAGAGGATGCTCATTTCGTTTGGTTTTCCGGTATACAGTAAATAACCAGAAACCTATCGGTAGATGTAATGTCATAGTTATCTAGAACATACATTTCAGGTTGATTACTTATAAATTAACCAATAAAAGTGATCATATCCATGTTATGATTAGGTCATCCACCATGGATGTAATATCAGAAAAATAGATTATCATTTTTTTTTTTGTTAATTTTATAAGTAATCAATTTGAAATGTATGTTCTAGATAATTATGACATAGAGATATCATCATTTTTATTGATTAATTTTATAAGTGGATGTAATGTCATAGTTATCTAAAACAAACATTTCTTTCTAAATGTTTTGATGAATAATAGTCATTTTTATTAAAAGAGATAAAGTAAACTATTCACAAAAAAAGGTAAGGGGATACAAGATCAACTCCCTGGAGTCAAATGAGCAGCACTCAGAGAAACAAAAAACACATCAATGCGAGCTAAGCTCGAAGAGCAGAAAACATAAAACAAAGTGGCTAAAGGAGGTGGATCTTTGTCATCCTTAGGACCCCATACTGTAAGGAACACCATAATATCAAAGTAACATAATTCACAAATTACACATCAACAAGTATACAATGATGCCACGTGTATGAATATACAAGATAGAGACATGAAATTACATTTTGTCATATAAAGTTAGAGTAACAAAATAATAAAAAGAATAAACATAAGGAAGTATATACCTTTACAATAGACCACACAGTCAAATACAATAAATGCATAATGAGCAAAACATAATAAGCACCCTGACACTTGTCTGCCTTGAACGCATCATGGGTGAGAACATTGCCGAAGCACGTTTCCACCCTACCACGAAGTAGTTACACTTCCCCAAAATATTTCATGACACGAAAGATACCCAACCCAACATGAGGAAGGCTAGAAAGGTGATACTGTCAAGAGTAATGGAATTGTGCAGCATGGCATATCCACATTCTAAGCCTAATGCAACAATACCATAGGCGTGCTAAATGCAATCGCCTCACATGTTACATACAATGTCTTCCCCTAACCTATACCTTGATGATAAATTTTTATCATTAACATAATAATAGATTCATATTTAAAATTGATGGTTGATTTTATTTGTTCAATAAAATTTTATTAACAATGATACTTTTATATATGTTATAGTTTCTAATTTAATATTAATATTACTTTTATGAAATTTATTTATTTCGTACATTGGATTTTATTTATTTATCTCTCTATCTCTCCTTATCTCTATATCTCTTTCCATATCCCTTTATATCTCTCTATACTATCCTCTACCTATATCTCTCCATCTCCGCCCCCTCTTCTTCTTCCCTCCCTCTCTCTCTCCCTCTCCCTCTCACCCCATATCCTTTCTCCCTCAATCTATCTAACTCCCTTTGTTCCCCCTCTTCTCTCAGTCCCTTTACCTATCTATCTCCTTCTTTCCCCTTCTAAATATCTTTCTTCATTTCTCTCCCTCCCCATCCCCCTATTCATCTCTCTATCTCTACCACCTCTCCCTTCCTCTTCTCATAGATCTCTCTCTCTCTCTCTCTCTCTCTCTCTCTCTCTCTCTCTCTCCCTCCTCTATATCTCTTTATATCTCTATCTTTCTATCACTCTATCCCAACATTTAAATTTCTCTCTCTTCCTCTCTACTTTTACCTCTCTATCTCCCTATCTCTCTATAGCTTTAACTCTCCTTCTACCTCTCTATATCTCTATTTATTTCTCTCCCTCTTCCTCTTTGGCTATATTTTCAACTCTACCTCTTTCTTCCTCTCTCTAGATGTGTCCCTCTCTTCCTCTTCCAAAACCACTACATTTATATCTCTTTGTCTCTCTATCTTTGTCTTTCCATATTTATTCTTCCATATCTCCCTCTATCTCTATTTCATTATCTCTTCATATATATCTACGCTTGTATCTCTCCCTCTCTCTAACCCTATATATTTTTTATCAATTGAAGTCATGTACATCACAATTTGTAATGAAAAAATAGACTGAATTTTTCCCTAATTAACTTTCGGCACCTCTTTAATGTACCCATTGCACACCCAAATGCGATTGCTAGTTTACTATTTCTACAGTAGTACAATAAAATATAAGACTACAATGAACAACTCAACTTTCGAAAGGTACTTGATATTAATAATAGATTACATTGTCTAATCCAAGATTCACATGATTGGATGATCCCATCCATATAAACCAAAAAAATCCCCATTTTGTTCCATTTGAATCAAAGCATTTCCCAATTTTCATTATTGAAAAAAACAAAAAGTTACATAATCTAATATTGTCATTCATGACGATCTTGATAGATTTACTTTTCTAATATAAAAAGTAGATGTCTTATACATTTTTCCACAAATAACAAATATTGTTTAACACGCCTATTATGAGTCTGAGTCTATCATATCTCATTCCATAAATAAAATTCAAGCTGATCTTACCGAATCTAATTCATTATACAACCATATCTATGCATCTCATTAAAAAAAAGAGCAAACAAAGACTTCTGACTTCTCTTTCTTCCTACCCACAAGAGTTCTCCATAGAAGAATAAAAACAGTGATCCAGCATAAGGAGTTTAGAATACCAAGAAAGCAGTGGAATATCCATATAAACTATAAACAAGGAAAGCCTTAATTTGTGTCTTGATTTACTGATTTAGTAGCTAAGATAACATGATAGTAGATATCACGTGGGAGACAAGGTATGAAAATCGCCTGTAAATCTGTAACCTTATTTAAAGCAAGTCCAAACTCGTTGCTCATGTCCATATCTTCACAACTCATCCCATCTGGAAGTATCCTCTCAAATGAATGAAGCAAAGAAGCCAAAACCAAATAAATCATACGGCTCGCCAATGGAAGCCCCAGACAAATTCTTCTCCCAGATCCGAATGGAATTAGGTCAAAGTTTTGTCCACTGTATTCTTACTCTTGCCCTCCAAAAATTTCTCGAGCATAAATTCTAGATTGAAGGGTCCCTCCCAATGGCCCACATGTTCACCATCATCTCGCTATCTTTGGGTATCACATATATCCTTTGATCTCGAAGGAGTTTTCGGCTTTGCGGGGGTAACAATAGAGGACTCACCAAATGCAATCAGAATAATTCTTTGACGACTGCATTGAGATATGGCAGACGATCTAAGTCGGATTCTTCCACTCTTCGCTTGCAACCAATGATTTCGTCCAGTTCTTCTTGGACTTCGCTTAATTTCTTTGGATTGTGAATGAATTCTGCCATGGCTCATTCTATTCTTTCAGTCAATGTTTCAGTACCGGCAAGAAATAGTTCCTGAAACCAGAGACCATAATTACAGATCGGGAAAACATCGAAGATTTATAAACCTTTAAATATTTTAATATCTTTTTACTACTACTTACAGCTATTTGGGCTTGAATACCAGATAAAGTGAAATCTTGACTTCTGAAATTCAATAGAACATCCAAAAACTCCTTCTCAAAGTCATTACGCTCAAATCTTTGGCTTGTGGTGGAGAGCCTTTTCTGTATGAATGCCAAATGTATAAATTTATGAGTTATGAGTCAAAGAGAAAGGTTTCCTTATATTTGCATCTTGTTTTAGTACAAATGTCTTAATATAATGTATAATTGATCCAATATTTATATCATTGAATTTGTTAATTGATCTAATTACTAACTTTTTTCCAACAATTAGACAAAATATCATATTTTCAACACTTAAATTATGTTGATCTCTGACAAAACTACTAAATAGAGTGATATGCATGACAATAATAAATAAACTGACATGGAGGAATGCAGAGTCTACACTGTATCACCTATACAAGTGAATTGATTTTGTGACCGATTTAAGATTGCTAGTAAATATGATGCAGAAGATGGTTTATGTAGTTAACGCTGCCAACATCATTTTGAGTCATGTGTATGTTTCACGTAGAAGGGCAATTCACTTACTTTTGTTTATGCAAATGGTTGTTGTAGCATAAATAATGGGAGCTTTGGAATAAGGTGAAATGATCTGTTAAATGTGTATGCAAAATGTGGAAGTATAGACAAGGAATGTAAATTGTTTGATAGAATGCCTTTGAAATGTGGTCTCATGCAATGTTTTGATTGGAGGATATGCACAAAATGCATCTGTTGAAAAGGGTTTAGAAACTTTCAAATCAAATGTAATCTTATATTTGGAACAGGGTGTGGACATCCATCAATGATAATGAAATTTAGATTAAATTTTAAGTTAGTATTTTGATTGTATAGAAATTAATAAAAAAATAATATATGAAAAATACATTATTTTTTACAAATTAGGTATTGTGATGATGAAAGTTATATATTTATGTTAATTTGATCTTAATGTTTACTTTTTGGTATTAAGTATATTAATTATTTTTTAATGTGCAACTCAAATAAGATATTAAATATCTAACTAAAATCGCATAAAACTTAACAAGTGAACACAAATAAATTGTTAATGTGGCTAAACACATCTCCAAAGATGCATCATAATTTTTTTTATATTACATAATTAAAATATTTTCCTTGTGCAAGGTGTAGACACACATTTTATTAAAACATAAACGATTTGATCCAAATAGTCTCTTTGATCATAGAATCAAATTATGCCAAATGTGAATTTAGTCGGTTGAAGGTGGAAGGTGGTAGGAGAGAAATTAGCTAAATTCAAAATTTTAAATTTTAAATTAAAAAAGATAAGTTCGTAACCCCGAGCTCACCTTGATGAGTACAATTTTTTTTTGGGATAGGATAATGGCCAATTTAGTGTGGTAAATGACTAATAGTGATAGGTGCATGGACATGTGTGATAAGTAGATGGATAAGGAAAATTTATAATTGTGTGTGTGTGTGTGTGTGTGGGGAGAGAGAGTGTGTGTGTGTGTGTGTGTGAGAGAGAGAGAGAGAGAGAGAGAGAGAGAGAGAGAGAGAGAGAGAGAGAGAGAGAGAGAGAGAGAGAGAGAGAGAGAGAGAGAGAGAGAGAGAGAGCGAGCTATGTATATGGATATTTGTAAAGTATAGATGGTCAAAAGACTAAAGGAATGATCATACAAGGTTATACTATTTTCTAGTTCTACTTGTATTTACACCACATAGTGTTGTATTGTGTCAAAGTCTCATAATCCCAAATTTAATGCAATTAACAAAGAAAATGATACTGAAATCATGGTCCTGTAGGTTTTGTTAATTTTAAGATTAGACTGTAAAATATAGAGAGCAATAACAAAGAACTAAAATAATGAACTCAAGGAACACCAAAATACCCTAGGAAAAACTCCCTCTTGGAGGTGAAAAACCGACCTATAATCTTAGATCTTATTATGCAATAATCAGTAAGTATCTTTACAAATCGACTTCAACCCTTGAAGCATTTAGAATCAGCAGGTTATGCATAGTAGCAATATTATGTCTCCAAACAAGGGCATGCACAAAAATGAAATAACTTATTTGCAAAATGCTAATCATGTAATTGTAAATCAAGAGAAGATGTTCACTGCCTCAAGGAAGTTCAATCTTTTGAATGGAGTTCGCAGTCCTTAAAGTGAAGTTCGCTGTCTCCAAAACTAGTTCGCTGTCTCTGTAAGATGATTCGTTGCCCTTAGGTGTAATCGTTGACCTTAGGTGATAGTTCGCTAAACATTGCTGAAGAAAATCACTGAATGAAAAAGGTACTTACTAAGTGTAGATTGAATTCGTTGAATTGTGTGTCCTTGAATGACAATTCATCTCCTTCATATAGAAGGTAGACACTTATTACAACATGCCAGCCAGGAACCTATAGAAATAACAAATAATAATATAATGCTTTCAATCCCACACGTTACAAGTTACATATTCTATAGAGGGCGTGACTAAGGCCAAAGGCCAATTAATCACATAAACATGCTAGGTTGGCCCTAGAAGGGATCTGACCTAGCTATAACATCAACACTCCCTCTTAGCTAGGGAGGAGACCTTCTCAAGATCCGAATGACATAGTGACAACCACCATGGCTACTCCAAGAGGGTGGGTCCATCATGGCTACACTCATGAATGGAAAACAAATGAACACAAGTGCCCATCATGCAATCATGATGTCATCATCTCAACATGACGTTCACCATAGCTACTCCCAGAGGGTGAATAAACAAAAGTGTTAGATCATGAAATTTCTTCCATGACATCCACCATACCTACTCGCAGAGGGTGGATCGACCATACCTACTCACATAGGGTAGAACAAGGGCTCTCACCTCAAACTTCTCTCATGGAGAGGAATGCATTAACAAGGGCTTGCACCTCAAACTTCTCTCAGAGAGAAGAATGCATTAACAAGGGCTTGCACCTCAAACTTCTCTCATAGAGAAGAATGCATTAACAAGGGCTTGCACATCAAACTTATCTCACAGAGAAGAAAACATTAACAAGGGCTTGCACCTTAAACTTCTCTCCTAGAGAAGAATGCATTAACAAGGATATGCACCTCAAACTTCTCTCCCAGAGAAGAATGCATTAACAAAATCTTCAAGATGATGTATCTCCCTCTGAAGCTGAAATGTCAAGCTCCCTCTAAAGCTAAAATATTAGGCTCCCTCTGAAGCTGAATTGTCAGGCTTCCTCTGAAGCTGAAATGACATTTCCTCCTTTTAGAACAAGAACCCTTATGAGTTGACATTTGACCTTGGCTCTTCCTAAGGTGTCCCTATGTCAACTTCTACAGAAGAAGCTATAGGAGTAGACCTAGATTTGTAATCTTGAGCAATGTGGCCATACTTGTCACACCTAAAACATTGAATGTGAGATAAGTCCTTCTTTTTCACAATAGGATCTAGACCTCTATCTCTATCCCTCTTTCTTCTTTTGCCTCTTTCCATAGAAGTGTGTGTAGAAAAGACTTGATTTTCCAGATCATAATTATTATGCTCAATTCCTCTTGATAGAAATCTTGACTCTTCTTGAATACAATCAGCATGAAGGTGATCAAATTTGGGAAATTTGGATCTCCCACTTATGCCTTGGATAAACGGCTCCCAAGAGTGAGGAAGGCCATTCAATGCTAGCATGACAAGATCCTTGTCCACAATTTAATCTCAAATGGCACTAAGCTGATCTCTCAAATCTACAGTCTTCATCAAGAAGGATATAATTGATTCTCCCTTTTCCATCTTGACTTGATGAAGTTGCTGCCTCTATGCAAGTGCTCTACTTGTGTTATTGATCTCATACATCCCTTCCAATGTCTTGAACATATTTTTGGTTGAAGACATCTTGTAAATGATAGGCACAAGGTGATCCTTCATGGAGTCAATCAGGATCTTCTTTGCTTTGACAACTTTCTTCTTGATCTTAAGGTTTAGACTATCCTTTCCTTGCATGAACTCGAAAAGATCATTTTATTCGAGGGTAACAAGAATTATAACTTTAGGTGAAGTTCAAATTTTTGTCAAGTCTATCTTCAAGCTTGAAACTATTCACCATCTTCAATGCTGGAATGACGTGACAAATGTGAGGAAGGAGCGTTGCTATCAAAAAGTTTGATCACAACTGAATCAACCTTATCTCTTATACCAAGTTAATTTTAAGACTAGACTGTAAAATATAGATAGCAATAATAGAGAACTAAAATAATGAAAACAAGGAACACCAAAATACCCTGGGAAAGACTCCCTCTTGTAGGTGAAAAACCTAGCTATAATCTTAGATCTTACTATGCAATAATCAGTAAGTATCTTTACAAATCGGCTTCAACACTTGAAGCATTTAGAATCAGCAGGTCATGCACATTAGCAGTATTATGTCTCCAAACTAGGGTATGCACAGAAATGAAAGAACTTATCTGCAAAATGATGATCACTTATTTGCAGATCAAGAGAAGATTTTCGCTACCTCAAGGAAGTTCGTTGCCTCTTGAATGGAGTTCCTTGTCCTTAAAGTGAAGTTTGTTGTCTCTGTAAGATGATTTGCTGCCCTTAAGTGTAATCGCTGACCTTAGGTGATAGTTCGCTAAATACTGCTGAAGAAGATCATTGAATGAAGAAGGTATTCATTAAGTGTAGAATGAATTCATTGAATTGTGTGTTGTTGAATGACAACCCATCTCCTTTATATAGGAGGTAGACACTTATTACAACATGACAACCAGGAACCTATATAAATAACAAATAATGATATAATGCTTTCAATCCCACACGTTACAAGTTACATATTCCATATAGGGCGTGGCTAAGGCCAAAGGCCAATTAGTCACATAAACGTGCTAGGCTGACCCTAGAAGGGATCCGACCTAGCTATATAACATCAACATGTTTAGTACAATTCTACTCAAGTTTATTAAACTAATTATTAGACCCCATTTGGTAATGTCATGACCCTAATAAAATAACAAATAATATAAAAAGTAGATGTCTTATACATTTTTCCACAAATAAAAAATATTGTTTAACACGCCTATTATGAGTCCCGGTCTATCACATCTCAGTCCATAAATAAAATTCAAGCTGATATTACCGAATCTAATTCATCATACAACTATATCTATGCATCTCATTAAAAAAAAGAATAGACAAAGACTTCTAACTTCTCTTTCTTCCTACCCACAAGAGTTCTCCATAGAAGAATAAAAATAGTGATCCAGCATAAGGAGTTCAGAGTACCAAGAAAGTGGTGGAATATCCATATAAACTATAAATAGGGAAAGCATAATTTGTGTCTCGATTTACTGATTTAGTAGCTAAGATAACAAGATAGTAGATATCACGTGGGAGACAGGGTATGAAAATCGCTTGTAAATCTGTAACCTTATTTAAAGCAAGTCCAAACTCGTCGCTCATGTCCATATCTTCACAACTCATCCCATCTGGAAGTATCCTCTCAAATGAATGAAGTAGAGAAGCCAAAACCAAATGAATCATACGGCTCACCAATGGAAGCCCCAGACATTCTTCTCCCAAATCCAAATGGAATTAGCTCAAAGTTTTGTCCACTGTATTCTTACTCTCGCCCTCCAAAAATTTCTGGGGCATAAATTCTAGATTGAAGGGTCCCTCCCAATGGCCCACACGTTCACCATCACCTCGCTGTCTTTGGGTATCACATATATCCTCCGATCTCGAAGGAGTTTTCGGCTTCGCGGGGGTAACAACAGAGGACTCACCAAATGCAATCAGAATAATTCTTTGATGACTGCATGGAGATATGGCAGACAATCTAAGTCGGATTCTTCCACTCTTCGCTTGCAACCAATGACTTCGTCTAGTTCTTCTCAGACTTCGCTTAATTTCTTTGGATTGCGAATGAATTCTGCCATGGCTCATTCTATTCTTTTAGTCAATGTTTCAGTACCGGTGATAAATAGTTCCTTAAACTAGAGACCACAATTACAGATCGGGAAAACATCGAAGATTTATAAACCTTTAAATATTTTAGTATCTTTTTAGTACTACTTACAGCTATTTGGGCTCGAATATCAGATAAAGTGAAATCTTGACTTCTGAAATTCAATAGAACATCCAAAAACTCCTTTGTCATTACGCTCAAATCTTTGGCTTGTGGTGGAGAGCCTTTTCTGTATGAATGCCAAATATATAAATTTATGAGTTATGAGTCAAAGAGAAAGGTGTTCTTATATTTGCATCTAGTTAGGTGTAAATACCCTGATACAAATTTTAGTACAAATGTTTTGATTGTAGGATATGCACAAAATGCATCTGTTGAAAAGGGTTTAGAAACTTTCAAATCAAATGTAATCTTATATTTGGAGCAAGGTGTGGACATCCATCAATGATAATTAAATTTAGATTAAATTTTAAGTTAGTATTTTGATTGTATATAAATTAATAAAAAAATAATATATGAAAAATACATTATTTTTTACAAATTAGGTATTGTGATGGTGAAAATTATATATTTATGTTAATTTGATCTTAATGTTTACTTTTTGGTATTAAGTATATTAATTATTTTTTAATGTGCAACTCAAATAAGATATTAAATATCTAACTAAAGTCGCATAAAACTTAACAAGTGAACAAAAATAAATTGTTAATGTGGCTAAACACATCTCCAAAGATGCATCATAATTTTTTTTATATTACATAATTAAAATATTTTCCTTGTGCAAGGTGTAGACACACATTTTATTAAAACATAAACGATTTGATCCAAATAGTCTCTTTGATCATAGAATCAAATTATGCCAAATGTGAATTTAGTCGGTTCAAGGTGGAAGGTGGTAGGAGAGAAATTATCTAAATTCAAAATTTTAAATTTTAAATTAAAAATGATAAGTTCGTAACCCCAAGATCACCTTGACGAGTACAATTTTTTTTTTGGGATAGGATAATGGCCAATTTAGTGTGGTAAATGACTAATAGTGATAGGTGCATGGACATGTGTGATAAGTAGATGGATAAGGAAAATTTATAATTGTGTGTGTGGGAGAGAGAGTGTGTGTGTGTGTGTGTGAGAGAGTGAGAGAGAGAGAGAGAGAGAGAGAGAGAGAGAGAGAGAGAGAGAGAGAGAGAGAGAGAGAGAGAGAGAGAGAGAGAGAGAGAGAGAGAGAGAGAGAGAGAGAGAGAGAGAGAGAGAGAGAGAGAGAGAGAGAGAGAGAGAGAGAGAGAGGAGAGGAGAGAGAGAGAGAGAGAGAGAGAGCACTACATATAGGGATATTTGTAAAGTATAGATGGACAAAAGATTAAGGGAATGATCATACATGGTTATAACATTTTCTACTTCTACTTGTATTTACACCACATAGTGTTGTATTGTGTCAAAGTCTCATAATCCCAAATTTAATGCAATTAAGAAAGAAAATGACACTAAAATCAAGGTCATGTAGGTTTTGTTAATTTTAAGATCAGACTGTAAAATATACATAGCAATAACAAAGAACTAAAATAATGAACACAAGGAACACCAAAATACCCTAGGAAAAACTCCCTCTTGGAAGTGAAAAACCCAGCTATAATCTTAGATCTTATTATGCAATAATCAATAAGTATCTTTAAAAATTGGCTTCAACACTTGAAGCATTTAGAATCAACAGGTTATGCACAATAGCAGTATTATGTCTCCAAACTAGGGCATGCACAACAATGAAAGAACTTATCTGCAAAATGCTGATCACTTAATTGTAGATCAAGAGAAGATGTTCATTGCATCAAGGAAGTTCTCTCTCTTGAATGGAGTTCGTTGTCCTTAAAGTGAAGTTCGATGTCTCTGTAAGATGATTCGCTGCCCTTAGATGTAATCAATGACCTTAGATGATAGTTCGCTAAATATTGCTAAGAATATCGCTGAATGAAGAAGGTATTCATTGAGTGTAGAATGAATTCACTAAATTGTGCATCCTTGAATGAAAATTCATCTCTTTATATAGGAGGTAGATATTTAATACAACATGACAACAAGGAACCTATAGAAATAACAAATAATGACATAATGCTTTCAATCCCACATGTTACAAGTTACATATTCCATATAGGGTGTGACTAAGGCCAAAGGCCAATTAGTCACATAAACGTGCTAGGTCGGCCCTAGAAGTGATCTGACCTAGCTATAACATCAACACTCCCTCTTAGCTAGGGAGGAGACCTTCTCAAGATATGAGTCACATAGTGACAACCACCATGGCTACTCCCAAAGGGTGGGTCCATCATGGATACACCCATGAATGAAAATCAAATGAACACAAGTGCCCATCAATTTAGGAGAGAAGAATGCATTAACAAGTGATTTCACCTCAAACTTCTCTCCCAAAGAAGAATGCATTAAAAAAATCTTCAAGATGATGTATCTCTCTCTGAAGTTGAAATGCCAAGCTCCCTTTGAAGCTAAAATAGAAGGCTCCCTTTCAGTTGAATTGTCAGGTTCCCTCTGAAGATGAAATGGCACTTCCTCCTTTAGAACAAGAACCCTTTTGAGTTGACATTTGACCTTGGCTCCTCCTAAGGTGTCCCTATGTCAACTTCCACAGAAAAAGCTAGAGGAGTAGACTGAGATTTGTACTCTCAAGAAATGTGGCCATACTTGTCACACCTAAAACATTGAATGTGAGATAAGTCCTTCTTTTTCGAAACAAGATCTTGACCTCTATCTCTATGCCTCTTTCTAATTTTGCCTCTTTCCATAGAAATGTGTGTAGAAGGACTTGATTTTCCATATCATAATGATTATGCTCAATTCCTCTTGATATCAACCTTGACTCTTTTTGAATGCAATCATCATGAAGACGATTAAATTTGGGAAATTTGGATCTCCCATTTATGCCTTGGATGAATGGCTCCCAAGAGTGAGGAAGGCCATTCAATACTAGCATGACATGATCCTTGTCCACAACTTAATCTCCAATGGCGCTAAGCTGATCTCTCAATTCTGCAATCTTCATGAAGAAGGATATGATTTATTCTCCCTTTGCCATCTTGACTTGATGAAGTTGTTGCCTCAATGCAAGTGCTCTACTTGTGTTTTTAATATCACACATCCCTTCCATTGTCTTGAACATATCTCTAGCTGAAGACATCTTGGAAATGATAGGCACAAGGTGATCCTTCATGGAGTCAATCAAGATCTTCTTTGCTTTGACAACTTTCTTCTTGAACTAGAGTTTCTCTTAATCTTTAGGTTCAAACTGTCCTTTTCCTTGCACAAACTCCAAAAGATCATTTTCTTCAAGGGTAGCAAGAATTCTGACCTTCCATGAGGTAAAGTTCAAAGCTCTATCAAGTCTATCTTCAACCTTTAAATCGTTCACCATCTTCAATGCTGGAAATGGCATGACAAATGTGAGGAAGGAGCGCTGCTAGCAAAAAGTCTAATCAAAACTAAATCAACCTTAGCTCTGATACCATGTTAATTTTAATATTAGACTGTAAAATACAGATAGCAATAACAGAGAACTGAAATAATGAACACAAGGAACACAAATACCTTGGGAAAAACTCCCTCTTGGAGGTGAAAAACCCAGCTATAATCTTAGATCTTATTATGCAATAATTAGTAAGTATCTTTACAAATCAAGTTCAACACTTGAAGCATTTAAAATTAGCAGGTTATGCACAATAGTAGTATTATGTCTCCAAAATAGGGCATGCGCAACAATGAAATAACTTATCTGTAAAATGGTGATCACTTATTTGTAGATTAAGAGAAGATGTTCATTGCCTCAAGGAAGTTCCCTATCTCTTGAATGGAGTTCGTTGTCCTTAAAGTGAATTTTTTTGTTTCCAAAAGTAGTTCGTTGTCTGTGTAAGATGATTCATTTCCCTTAGGTGTAATCACTGACCTTAGGTGATAGTTCACTAAATACTACTGAAGAAGATCGCTGAAGGTATTCGCTAAGGTTAGAATGAATTCATTGAATTGTGTGTCCTTGAATGACAATTCATCTCCTTTATATAGGAGGTAGACACTTATTACAACATGACAGCCAGGAACCTATAGAAATAACAAATAATGCTATAATGCTTTTAATCCCACACATCACAAGTTACATATTCCATATAGGGCGTGACTAACAACAAAGGCCAATTAGTCACATAAACATGCTAAGTCGACCCTAGAAGGGATCCAAACTATCTATACATAACATCAATAGGGTTTAGTACAGTTCTCCTCAAGTTTCTTAAAAAAATCGTATGCAAGGTGTACAACACATGTTTTCCTAACACATATGTGCTTTGATCAACATAATCTTTTTGACCATAGTATCAAATTATGCCAATTGCATGTTTAGTTGGCTCAAGATGGAAGTGTGAAGGGGACCAATTAGCGAAATTAGAAAATAACAAGTTTTCAACCCCAAGATCACCCTATGGGTATAGACTTATCTTTGGATGGGAAAACGGTCAAATCTAGGTGGTAATCACTAGATAGAGATAGGTGCATGAACATTTGCGATAAGTAGATGGATTAAGTGAATGTATAATTGTGTGTATGGATGAATATATTAGAGTTATGTTTATAGGGATAGATGCGTTATAGATAAATAGAAGGCTAAGGGGATAAGTCCAACATCATATAAGATTATACCATTTGTCACTTTATATATTTATCTACACCACGTAGTCTTGTATTATGTTAAAACATCATAATTCCAACTCTAGTACATTAGACAAAGAAAATAAAAGTCACATCAAGGTCATGTAGATTTCGTACAATTCTACTCATGTTTCCTGAAACCAATTGTTGAACGCCTTTTGGTAATGCCATGACCATACTATAATTTGAATAAATGATATATAAATTGAGATATCTGATTAATAGGAGATTAGTTATTAGTGTCTTTATTGTAAGGATCTAGAAGTCAAAGTGCTTTTACATCAAAGTTTTTAACATAATAAAATATTTACCATAGCTCATTTAAGTTTCATTTATTGAGGCTCAAATAGTTGAAATGACAAATAAAAATAATTTTGAGTTGGATACAAGGTGTAGGACAATACCTTGGTTGATGTGGATTCTTAAATGATATTTAATCCAATGATCAAAGATAAATTTTGACCAAACAAAGTAAGATAATTATTTACCATTTTTAAATAAGACTGAAATGTAGGATTACTATTATTTGTTCAAATTTAAAAAATATGATACTTAAATAAAATATCGATCAATTAAATAAAATAATTTAATGTTTTTTGATAAACATTTATAAATATATCAATTCAGAAACTAAAATCAAAATCAAAATTTTTATTAATACTTTACAAATACCAATACCATACCATTAGTTTATTAAGTGAATGATACACTAACTAAAAATCTACTTATCCCATAGGCTTCAAAAGTTGATTTGCAAGTCCACAATTGATCGACAAACCTGTCTCACACTCCTTTTTTTTTCTTTTTTTGTTAAACTATTTTTAGATCACCGATTATCAAAAATAAAAGTAATGATTTAGGTATTCATTGCCCACTTGAGGATAACCCTAAATGGTGGGAATGATGGCACCATGCACGCAGTTTTGGTGCCCTTTCTTGTGCATAGTCATGTCAGCGCTTTCATACATATTTTTGATCTTTTCTTTGCACCGGGTGTCTTCTATCACTTTAATTAACACATAATGGACTAAGAAACACATGTTTGGATGTGCAAAGCACAAGTCACAACTACAACAATCCAAACCCAATTTCCATTTTTTGTCATTCGTGGGCAGCATACCATTAGAGAATTGGAGAACCAATCCACATCACAATTCTTTGATTTTCTTATCGACGAATTCCTTGCACCTGTTCACGATGCAAGTGCTAGTATATAATTATATATTTTCATTGTCTAATTCAATATTTCTATCTACTCGTATGTTGATACGAGACATCAAAATACTAATTTCCTTCGATTTTAGTCAAATTTATTTCCTGATATTGAAGTTGAGACATTATCGAGTCTAATAATACCATCCATTGTCACTAGTAAATACGATGCGAAAGATGGGATACAAGGATTGCCTCTAAATCTGTGGCCTTCTTTAAACCAACTCCAAACTCCTCGCTCATGTCCATCTCTTCACAAATCATCCCATTTGGAAGTATCCAATCAAAGGAATGGAGGAAAGAAGCCAAAATTAAATGAATAACCACGTCTCTATCACTAAATAACAACTTCTATTAATTAAAATTCAAGTTGATCTCACCGAGTATAATTCATTCCCACGGCCAAATCTATGTAAAATTTTAACTAAACTTGCACAAGATAATATGATCTAGATGGAAAAAAAACATAAATTGCAAGTTAAAGAAAAGGAGGGAAAAGAAGAATAAAATTGAAAAAACATTGATATTTTTTAATTAATTAAAAAAAAACAAAGCAAAACAACACATTTATTTGTAAATCATGGATAAAATAGCAAGTATCTATAAAAGCAAGAATAAAGAAAGGTTGCAATGTTTGTTATCCAAAAAATATGTTTAAAACGGACCGTTAAAGTTATCTACATAGATTTCTAGAGGAACTATCACTCTATTTTTACACTTTAGAACTATCTCATTGAGACTTGGATATAATCGATTCATTCAGAAAACTCCATTTGTTAGATGGTTCCCAAGATTAAGTTATTATCAGTCCCAACTTCTCTGTTGCTAACCTAGGGTATTGACATAATAGGTTTGGGAGTTGGACATGATTCAATTTATACTGGATGATATTTTAGTGGAAAGGGAGTGAGAAAGATGTACAAAGACAGAGAAAGGACAAAACCAAGGAGTGTTTCATGTGTAAAAATATAGTCATGTCACTATTTCCAAGGGTTAAAGGAACCCACATGATAGGGCCTCCTAGATTGATCTTAACCACAACCACAACCACAACCACAGATGAGAAGTTATTCAAAATTATTCAAAAAGTGTTTTGTTAGTTTGGCATGATTACTAATGTAAAAGGCTTTTAGGATTCAAAGACTACCAAATGGTAGCAAACATCTAGTCTTTTATTTCTTCCAATTTTTCTCTTATAGTTTCTTTCCCTTGCTTTACTCTTCCAAATATTTACTAAGGCCTACATTTGTGAACTTTTCACTATAGAAATATACAATAGGAAGCAGGGGGAGCATGAAAATGTAATATACACTCCGATTTTCTACCAATCCTTTTTCCCGAATTTTGCATTGTTTTTACCATAGGCAATTTGACAAACAATTTGGTAACATCCCTCAACAAGTTTTTAATATTTTTTCACTGTTCTTCCCTTACATCGAAAAGATATTTGGTTTTTTTGCATGCATGATTTGATGATGTTCATATTGCGATGGCTTTAAGATTACACAAACTTGCACAAAACATTCAAATTATTGCAATAATCCTAATAAATGACATTACACGGGTGAGATTGATACAAGAATAGCACTAGGAAATCACTAAGATGGTTAATGAGTTTCTGATCTCCTCTCTTTTAATACCAATTAACATTTAATTTTAGAGATTTGTAGCAGACTTAGTGGACTGTATCATGCAATTTTCCTTCCAAACAAAACAACAAATAGGTAGCCTCATTTGCTTATTTCCCCTTGCATTTACAGACTAAAAGATTGTAGCTTACAATATGGGGCAAAACATTCACAAAAAATACTTCTACTACTACCATACATTGAAGATAAATACACCCTTTTTCCCGTGCCAGACCTTTACAAGGTTCCACACCATTGTTTTTTTTATTCTCACATGTTCGACAACCTCTATGTTATGACTTGGATTCTAATTAACCCCTCCACATAGGAGCAAATATGCAACAATAGGGAATCTCACCAAGGGACATAGTCCCTCCTAGAGAAAAACCATTATCATGTCTAGATTATTACAAATAAACTCCATGCCCTACCATTTATTTCCCACAAATCGCTCTAAAATTCCAAGCTTGGCAAGTATTGATTTTTCTATTTCAACCAGTGAACATGTGGCAGGTGAAATATTGAATGCAAGATGAATGTTATAATTATTTGAAAGTTGTTTTTCTCTGGCGTGAGAATGCAAAGTGTTTTTTATGGTGTGAGACATTACATGCCCATGGGAGGTTTTTCCCAATTAAAAACCTACCGGCTAATAAAACAATAATGCACACACCCTAATAAATAGCTATATATAACACAAAAATATTAACACAAACAAACCAATAAAAATAGTCAAACTGAGTGAACATTTCTACCTGAGAACCAACTTATTACCAAACTCTAAATCGAACATTGGTTTCATTCTCACAAAAGAAAATGCTAGCCCTCTCAAATAATAAAATAAAAAAATGTTTTCTTACTCTTTAACAATGCTGAAAATGCACAAAAAGGCACATAAGCCCATCATAGAATAGTGGGATCTAAAGAAGTAAATATATAGATCATGTACTTCCATCTTGGAGGAAAAGAATTACATAGCTTTCGTAAAGGATGGGGTTGTTGAGTGCCAACACTTCACATGGGCTAAAGCCATGAAATGAAATATACAAGACTCAAGAAAAGCATTTCACACCACCCCACAAAAAAGAGAGAGTAAACCACAAGGGTATAGTTTTTTTAATCTCATTAAGGATGTCATATGAATTGCACCTTTATGCACTTAACAAGACTATAAATCAAAATAAATATCAAAATTTGTAGTCTTTCTCTATGTCCATTGCCCATGCAAATTTGGCCAATAGAGATTTACTGAATATCCGGTGGAAAGAAAAAAGAAGAGGAATTAATAACAATCCAACTAGATGGAAACCAAACAAGCATTGTACAATAGCTTATAAAGCTAAAGAACAAAAATATGAACAAAAGAACTAGCTTTTCAATGCAAAGGTCATGGCGCTTGCACCAGGAAATTGTGATTCTTGGGTCCAAGTAATTTTTCTCACATATTTCCAATGCCAAAGTCTTAAAATTATCCTTTCTTCTCATTATTAGCTTCGTTTTATCTATTTTAACCTTGGTTTGTTCAATTTTCTTTTGAATTTTGCAACATGAGAAGGATTAACATTCTCATACCAAATATTCAAGCACACGACAAATAGGAATTCATAAATAAAATCACGATTCCACATAAAGGGAGATACTTTTTAGGATTGAATTTCCTCTTTATCTTCCCTTCTACATAATTTTGTGGTTGTTTCCCCTTTTTTACCCTGCTCAAATCTGTTTCAAGCTCCTTTACAAGATCCTATTTTCAATAAACTAGAATTTTAAAGATCTAAGAAAATAATTTGAACAAACTCTAACACTAAGATCTAAGACTCACTATCTCAAGTCTTTCTATGAAAGTAGACCTAGCCGATCTCAATAAATCCTTACATTTTTATAAAAGAATAAAAAATTGCAAACTCAATGCAGCATCATTGTGACAATTATAAGCACAACTACTTGTTTAAGAGGTACAATTCTAAAACTTGAAAAATGTAATTTGTCAATAGATCCATACATTTTTAATACAAGAATAAAAAAGTACAAAATCAATGCAATATCATTGTGGCAATTATAAGCACATCTTCTTGTTTAAGAGATACTATTTTAAAACTTGAAATATATAGCATACATTTCAAAAGCTTGAAAAATACATTGTGCATGCCTTTAATATGATGCAATAAAAATAGAGACATACCCCAAGTTATGCCATTTTTCTTGATAATCTATCCATTTGAGCATTGTGTGACTTTGACTCAGAGTGTTGATGGTTACAGAGAATTGCAACCTAAATAAGAACTCAAACATTTAAGAACCATTAGATCTAAGGCTTCTCATAAAATGAAATATATATACATAGTCTAGTGTAAATGTTCAAAGAAACAGTCAACAACAACAATCTAGAATTTGTGAATTGTGAATGTGCATTCGTCTCTTTGTTTACTTGTTGATAGCCAACAATTTTTTCTAGTGTACCACTGCCAGTTATGTCTTGAAGATTTTGAAGGACATGAAAACAAAAGACAAAACAATCATAAGAATCATTACATTGTGCTTATAATTAAATCACTCCATAAGGTGCACATTAAATTGAAGGATATTTCGCAAATGAAGCCCATAAGAAAGGAATCAAAGCAATCCTAAGCCATATGATGATTATAAATAAAGCAAAGATGAACATTGACAAAAAAACCAATTGCTAGGTACCACAAATCAATGCACTTCAAAAGGGACTAGATTCAAGTTCTATGATTTTGCAAGAATTTGGAAATAATTATATAAAGGCTTGATGCTGTGATCTGAAAAATTTAAATAGAATGGAGTGCAAGAGTGACTCCATTTAGTGAAAATATATAGTCCATATCTATACGATATACAAAACAATGCACTTTGTTAGTGCACATTTAGTTGATGAAAGGTGAAGTATTTGTAGACAAAAAATACCTTTAACATGCAGCTAAAGTAATAGCATATGCCAAACCATTCACTAGGCTATGGTTTGTGACCTAGTAATTGAAACATGGGGCAACAGTCATGCAAAATACTGGGGTTCAAACACCAGAGGCCATAGGAGTCTTGTTTGACTCTAGGGGCTTTGGGAATATTGTTAATGTAATTAAATTTGATATTCATGTACATAATTACATTTGATCTATGTGTGCATTGGGGAGAACCATCTTTAAGGAATGCAACACATATCGATTTGTCCAATGTGATGGAGGCATTATATGTTTTGAAGGATTTTGCTATGAGGCTAGGCATTATTTTCTTGAGATAAACATTTAGTATATTTGGATCCAACCGACCACCAAATAAAAAATAGCCATCCTATTTACCTTAAGCATACAAGTACAATTTATAAGAAACATAACAAAATTGGTTTAGCTCATATATAAGGCATTGTACAATGCAATTTAGCATTCAACTAAAGCATCCAGATACCTTTTCTAAAATATCAATAGTGATGTAGACTCATTCAGCAATCTCAACCATATTGAAGTATCAGATATAATCTTTACCTAGGAAGTCAAGCTGAAAGAAAAGGCCTCATCCATCAGAAGCTTTAGAAAATAAAAAACTTGTTTATTTCATTTGTTTCTTGTGAGATTGCTAGTAACCTATCTTAAAGAATGAGACATAAAAAACACAGTTATCCTGTCACTTGGATAAACTTTGGACGAAGTAATTTCACATTTTCTACTTTCAGTGTACAACAACCAACTGTATCAGCCTCATCATCATCCTGTAATTCAAGAAAATAATAAAAATATTATTCCAAAGTAGTTAAATTAATAAGAGAGAACATCTACCTTTCACTTCTTACATAAAGCTGCATAATACTAGATCAATAATTAATATGTATATCTAATTATTTTTCATTCACTAAATCTGACAATAGATTGCATATGGGCATACAAGTTCACTTTCTCAATTTGATGGATTGATGACCTATTCTAGTATCTACATGCCAAAAAATTTCCACAAGAAAAGAAGAAAACACCTAAAAATAAATCAATGAAGAGTTGATATTCTTATCTGGGAATGCTTGCATGCAAAAATTTCTTCAATTGGCTAAGTTTTAAGAAAGAACACAGAATAGTTTAAAGTTGTTCACATGGGGCAGTGAAATTAAAAATAGTGTATTCATAGAAAGAGAGAGACAACCACAATAATGATTTATCTATACATCATAAGTCAAATGAAAAAATGACCTATTTTCTATAGATTAGCACACATAAATAGTTGCTAAAAATTAACGACACTCTAAAAAGACACACAATGCTTGTTTGGAATAGAATTCAGTTCATGTTTGGACCAATTTACAAATAGAGAAAAAATTGTAGCTAGCTGCAATGTTAAAGTCCAATGATGCAACAACAACATTTCTTAAATGTTAATGAAAGCACACACAACAATATCAATTAAAAAATGTTCATGTATATACAAATCTATTGTGCAAACTAAGCATCCTCTATTAGATCGCCTTTTGATTGTCAACCTTTAACACAAGCCTTTCAATAAGATAAGTGGAAAAAACAAGATGTCTCTCACTTATATTTTTTGATTTGAAGTGTTTTGCGTATGAAACTTGAATATTATCAATGCAATTTTGCACAAACACAAAAAAAATTTCTTTACATCACAACATTTATTGGATACAAACCAACAGATGTCAGTTTAATTATTCCAAAAATGGTCACCAAAATTCAACAAGCACAAGAGAAGAAAATTACCTTGACCATTCTTGCCTTCTCATACTTCTTTATGTCACTCTGAACTTTTAGAGAATTATTGGCATCCATAAATACATACTTGAATTCCTTGAGATTGATTAAGTTATACCGAAAAGCCAACCATGTGACAGTTTTATCATTCTTGACCTCCTTCCACCTACAAGGAGGAAATGACCCAAAAAACATACTTAGAACCAAGAAAAAAAGTTCACATGTTTAGTAGTGAACACCAAAACTAGATATCATTGATAACGACAATTAGCAATAGACAACACATATTGTATGACCTGTGGCTTGGAATGGAGATATCCTTCCTAATGTTAATAGTAATATCCTTTGGGTTAATATACTTCTTCAATTTACCCATCTATGAATAGGTACAATTTTTTTATTATTATTGTAGTACTAACAAAATATTCAGAAAGAAATGATAACCACCAGTAAAAAAATTCCAGCCCTAAAAAGCCAAAAGCTTTTCAACTTTTAGCATATCAATTTCTTGAAGTAGATAAAAATCAAACCTTTGGATGCTCTCCTCAATCCTGGAACAACTCAGGGGGTTCAACTTCGAAATTGCCAACCTGCAACAATGCAAATGATAAATCTTGTTCACTAGAAAGGCAAATGAAAAGGAAGATAAAAACAAGATTATGTAATATTCTACTTATCACCAATAAGAATGAATTGTAGACCTTTTGTTTCACTCCATCCACAATAGACCACATGTGTTTTTCCTCTTCTTTTATCTTTTCTTCTTTCAATTGCTTCATTTCCTGCATTGACACCACAATTTAACAAATATATGTTCAATATTTAAAACATAAGAACCTAACAACAAAATGTGTTAGTTTCTAATGGATAAGGTGTAGCTGAGTTGCATATGAATTCTTCCACATGATACAGAGTGCTAATAGAAATTACATTTAAATCCATAAATAATCCTCTTGTAATAGTAACAATAAGTAGAGAATAGATTACAACTAAACACTGTATTCACACAAATTTGCAATCCAAACCAATGGATTGGACAAATAAAAATATTAAATATAAAGAGTACTTTTTTCCTTCAAATCTACATCAAGTTGTGATAAAATCCATAAACATCTTCCTACCCTAACTGCAATGGAATAGATGAGGATTGTAGAAGACATGCAGCCTTAATTTTTTGTCTCTTATTTTGTTGATATGTCATGCATTATGTTGGCATTTTTGATGTTTATGTTGTGATTGTCATTGATGGACACATACTTGCATTTAGATCCCCTTTATATGTATGAGTTAGAGCACAACCGATATTTGTTCCAACCGGTATGTTGTATTATAGTAGTTAGACTATTGGTGTTTTGCAGAATGTGTTTACCGGTCTAAAGTAGTATGTAGACCCCAAGCGGTTCGAGGATCTCAAGCGGCATGAAGGATCAAAGCGGTAGAACACATATTTCTCAGTCTTCATTTTTGTCAAACCGGCAACCGACATTTTGTTTGAACCGGTAATACTCTGTGATAAGTTACCTTCCATCGATTGTTTGACGGTGCCGACACTTTAACAGTTCTTTTTGTGTCGTGTTACCAAGTATTTCTAGGTTCATTGAACCTAGGAAATTGTAATGTAATCCTATTGGACCGACATGAAATCAGATTCCTTTATAAGGACATCATGTCTAGGGTTTTAGGTTGTTGATAATGTTGTTGTTGTGATAGTGGATATTGCTGCTAAAGTTTAAGGTGGTTGAGGAGTTAGAGAGAGCATGAATGTGTAGAAGACTGAAGTAATGTTGGAATGCATTAGGAACGAGCTATCAAGGATCTAACCAAGCAGTCAGTGCTATTAGCTAGATCAATCACTTGTTGATTACTCACATCTTTGGCAAGTCTGTAGCCCTTAACCGGGTAGGCCCAAAGGCCTTTTGTAAATTCTCTAACAAGGTGGTTCACATCTGTGGATCTAAAATCCTCTAGCAAGGCAGTCTTTAATCAGACTTATCTCCTAACAGAGATTGAGATTCCTAATAGGATCTGTTCTGGTAAAGAACATTGTAAGACCTTAACCGGTCAGGTTCCTATTCTACAGATAGTTACTTGTGAGTTCCATCATACCATGGTTTTTCCCATTTGGGTTTCCATGTCAAAATCTCATGTGTTATGGTGTTTGTGCTTCTGTGGGTGAATGCATTATTAGCCATTTGGTTTGCATGTGTGTTAATCGGTTTGTCTACTAAACTGTCTAACCGGTTTACTGTCAGTCTTGTAAAGTGTTTAAGTGCAAAGATTTTTGGCATACTAATTCACTCCCCCCCCTCTTAGTATTCATCAATTAGTATCAGTGTTGGCATTATAACAAACAAAGGGAGATCGTTGGCATTTCAATTAGGATATTGAGAAAGTTGTTGATGATTATGGATATAACTGATTAAGGATGTTTACTGTCTTAATATTATTATTTTGTCATTGATGTCAAGAAATTGATTTTCTAATTCAGTATGATGTTGCCATATCTTAAGAAGTATGATTTGGTGAGTATAAAGATGTTGGTAAAAGACACAGAAAGAATGTGATGAATAAGGGGAAGAATAAGTTATTCAATGGGCAACTATTACTGAGTTAGACAATGATGAGATCATGATGTTTAGATTGTTTTGATATCCTACATATGTTGTTGATTGTAAGGTTAATACTATACTATGTTATCGAGAAAAGAACCTAGTCGGTAAACCCTAAGGAACCTAGTCGGTAAACCCTAAGGTTATCGCTATCAGTTAATGAAGGCGGAATGTCTATCGAGTGAAGTTTAGTATTTACTGAGTTGAAACCGAGTAATAACAGAATGCATTGAATGAATAAAAGCATTATTTAATGAAGGAAGCTGATGAGATGGAACTAATTAAATGATTGGTATGCCATGCATGAAGTTTGTTAAAGAATCTATGACAAAGGAAAATCAGCAGGAAGATCTATAGCTCAGATTGAACCGCAATACCCTAGCACAAGTTCCAAGATATGTATGCAAGTTCCAAGGCAAGGTAAAACATTTTCAGATCAAAGGATACATTGAAATTGGTCAAGTTTGAAGATCTGATGGCTATGATTGATCATGGGATATGTGATCCAAGAGATTAAGCAGTTGGCAAATTGTTTATAAATAAGGAACTGTTGATAAACAATGTATGTGGGCAAGTGTATGCACAGGGATACTACATAGTGATTACCAAGCACAGAAGCTTGAAGACCTATTTTGAATAACAGAGTATAGAGCCCAGTAGATGGACAAGATAAGTCCTATGACTAGATTGTATTGAGCAAATAAGAATCTGCTTTAGCATTTTAGATGTGAAGTTGCAGATAGATTTTATTACTATTATTTTGTAAAGTGATAGAAAATCTCTTAACTGAGTGGACTTAACAGTCTTATTTGTAAAACCCTCTAGCAAGGTGACATTCTTATTGAGTGTTTGAAATCCTTTAACAAGGTCACTTCTAACAAGGTGAAGATCCTAATAGATCTGAGGGAAATCCCTTAACTGGGTCACATCTAGCAATGTGTTTGTAATCTTTAACAGGATTTTCTTTTAACTGAGCATACTCTAGAAGAGTATATTTCTTAGTGGGTCTGCAATCCCATAGTGGTTTTTCCCTATTTGGGTTTCCACGTTAAATCTGGTGTTATGAGTGTTATGATGTTTATATGCTTATGAGTTTGCATGTTTTATTGCTGAAGTATATGTTACCGAGGTTGAATTTGTTGGTTTTATGGAAGATTAAGTTTGTATGATTCACCCCCCCCCTCTCATCTTGTTAGCTTGGCATCTGTACTTAACATTAAGTATCAGAACTATCAATCAGAGCCAACCTTTCTATAAGTCTAACCACTTGGAAAGAGATATGGGGGAATACACATTGAGGGAACTTACTCATCGGCTCACTCAGTTTGAGAAAGCCTATGATGATCTTATGGTCAAATACAAGGAATCTCAAGCAAAAAGGAGAGAACATGCAGAAAAGTTGATGGAGCTATCTGAAAATAGTTCCTCTGATGAAGCGAACATGGAAGCCCTGATTCAAGAAGTAGAAAAGTTGAATGAATCAAACTCCAACCTAAGAGAAGAATTGGAAGGATTGACTATCCGGATGTGTCAAGAGCTTGAGAACTGAAGGAAAGATGAAGATCTGGTGAAGGACAGAGATCATGAGATCTCCAAGCTGAAACAAGAGACCAGTGCCCTAATTGCTCAACTCCATGCAAGCAAAGTGGAAAAGGAAGACATGCAAGGAGAATTGAACATTGCCATCTCTGAGAATAAAAAACCGATGGAAACAAATGCTACCATTTCCAAAGAACTCTCTGAGTCAAAGGAAATACTCGCTAAGCTCAACAAGAGTACTGTCAAGCTAGAGCAAAAGCTTGAATCTGCCAAACCGGTTAAGAATACCAATGGACTTGGTTATTCCAGTCATGAGGAAGGTGAGACCTCTGGCACAAATGTTGGAACATCAAAGAAACAACCGGCATCAAAGGATAAAGGTAAGCAAAAGTTTAAACCTATTTGCTTAAACTATCTTAAAGAAGGGCATACTGCAAATGTGTGGAGTAAGGCTTACAACAATTTTCCTTATTTCCTAAACGATAAGCCTAGATCCTATAGATTTAATGGTAACTATTATGCATGAAACAAGTTTGGGCATAGAGCATCTGAATGCAGGTCTATTATGAATAACACTAGAAGATATCCTCAGAGGACCCAAGGAGTTGGTCTTGAACCTTTTTGTGAACCAGAATCACAATCGGTCTAATGCTTTTAATCATCAGCCAAGAAGCAGTGGCTGTCAAGCGACAACCAGATGGAGAGAAAACTGTATGGTCTATCATGGTCATGGTCACACTGCTGCAACATGTAGAAGGAAGAACAACAACATGAATAATGGACCTTAGAGAGCACCTGGATTAGTCTGCTATCACTGCAACAAACCAGGTCACATTGTCAGATTCTGTAGATCAAGAAAGAACATATCTGATGATATACCGGTCACTCCAGAAGGAAACATTGATGTTGACACTGTTCAAGCGGACATGAACAAAACCTGGAAGAAGAAACCAGTGGTGTTACAAGAGGAACTAGTTTCTGCACCTAGTGTGGAAATCATGGAACTAACAAACTAAGCTTCATAAAAGCTTAGGGGGAGAAAATGGCGAAATGTTTCGAACCCTCGGTTTACACCAGTAAAAGACCTTAACCAGTATGCGATACTTGTCAATAGGTAAAAGATCGGAAATGGTAAAAGGCAAATTAGGGTTTATGCCCTAATGATGGAGCATAAATTGTGGTAGGTGAGGAATATGTTTAAAAGGATTTTTCAAATCATTTCTCACTATCAGTTTTTGAAGCAAAGGAGGTTTTTGAGTGCAGAGAGATGACAAAGCGATTTGTGCTGAGATTTTGAGAAATTGAGAAACCACGAAGGAGATTCAAATTCAAATTGCAAACAGCCAAGTGAAGAATGCAAAATGGTGATTCTGCAACTGACGGAGTGTGAAGTGAAGGAGAATTTGAAAGCCCTAAATTCACATATTTCAAAAGGTATTTCTCAAGTTTCTAAGTTTCTATCATGGCTTCCGCATCTCATACTAGTTCTAGTGCATCTGTCGAGTCTGCAAGTTTTATTCAACGCAAGTCTAAGTATAATGCCGTATCACAAGTTCCGGCTGGTGTTATAGTAGAAGAAGGGATTTCTGATTACATAGATTGCAAGATTGAAGACCTAGGGTCTCTAGCTATCCACTCCCAGCTAGGTTTGTTCTGTGGAAAAGATAAAAAGATGAAATCAGAGTATAGTATCTTGGAGAAGAAGCTCCACAATGTTGTTTATTTCCTGGAGGATTTCATAGATGATCACATTAGGATCATTCTGAGCAGAGTTCATGGTGACAAAATGTACCTAGAAAGAACACATGATATAACACCACAAGCAATTCATGTCGTCATCGGTTTCTGCAATACAAGGGAAGTGCCAGCCCTAAGGATGGTAAGCAAGACCGAAATGACAAAGCTCACCAGTTCAGTGAGTGACTCATGAGGAATGACTATTAATTCCATCAAGGATGACCTTGTGAAATATGCATGTATGGTGATTGGATATCGAACGTTTTCAGCCAGTAGAATTAACTCCGTATCTGCTACAGTGGTAAATGCTACTTACCGGATGATCAAGGAAGATTCATCATTCGACCTCTGTAGCGGTATGCAAAGGCAACTCCTGTTGAATCTCAAATCGATCAAGCATGATAATGCATTGAGGTTCAAGCTTGGACAACTACTGGTTGGGTTGTTCTTTTACTTCCAAGGCTACTTTCCAGGAGTAGGTGACATCCAATGGTCTGCTGAGCAACCAATAACCAAGCAAATCAAGGAAAGCATTCAAGTAGTTGGAACCGATTACCCTAAAGTCCTGAATAAGTACTTTGATGAGTTTAGATGCAAAATGAGTCAGAGGGTGAGAATATCAAGGGATATTGTCAAGAAATATGAAGATGACATCTGTTTCACCATTAAAGTGGATCAATGCATAATGGAGGCTGTTGAGCCTAGACAGGAGGAAGTGGACCCTATGGGCTATGAGGTAATGAATGATATGCTGGAAGGATATGCCTCTACCCTTATTGCCTCATTGCTTGATCCAAAGGTGAGGAGAACCGACACCTACCTAGAAAGGATAAAACCGGTTGAGGCACCCTCAATAAGGAAAGGAAAAGAACCTTCAGTGAAGAAGGCAAAAGCAGTGCCTTCAGCATCGGCACTGGCTATTGCAGCCAGTCCTAAAGTGACCAAGTGGTCACTAGCTAAAAAGAAACCTGAAGCAACACTTGCTAAAGTCTTTGAGAGAAAGAGGAAGACAAGGAATACCTCTCCTGACTTAGAAGAAATTGTGTCTAAGGAAAAACCTAAGAAGACACGACAAGCAAAGAAGAAGACACTGGTAAATATTGACATCTCCTCCTACAAACCTTTGACACATTGTCAAAGAACTATCAAAAACATTAGGAGAAAAGTGTTGAATGATTTGATTGATTGTTTTGATGAATTTAATGATGATGAAAAGGAAGCGGTAGAAAAAGAAATTATTCAGTATTTATGTGTTAATGACCGGTCGCGTTCAGAAATTAGATCTGAGACACTAGATTCTTTGTATAAGTCCCTATATAATAAATGGTGTATTGCCATAGAGAAAGAACATGAAATTAGGGAGAGAGTCTTTGCTCAATACTTTCCTGACCTGTCCAATTCAAAATTATTTGATATCATCAACCAAAATAAAGGACTCTTCTTCACCAGAAGAAGAAGACTCTGGTTGTTGGAAGGAAGAATTGATAATATTGAAAAAGACACTCATCTGCATATGACAACAATGGTTCATATGCATAAAGTGCTTCAAGCCAACCAGAAGGTTGAGCAAGAACTGGTAATAACAAAACCGGATGAAGCATTTGATGATGAAGGAAACCCGATTGTTGAGCTGATCGACACCATTGATGTCGATGCTATGGACGTAGAGGATGTTACTCAGGAAACACCATTTGAGGCAACAAGACAGGAGCAACAGGATAAACAGGTTGATAAGCAAGCTGAGGACAGATAGAAAGCGGCAAAGGAACAGGCAGAGCAGAGCAAAAAGGATGAAGATGAGGAGAAGCAGAAAGAGGAGGAAAAGAGAAAAGAGGAAGAGGAGAAAAGAAAAGAAGATGAAGAGAAAAAGAAGAAGAATGGAGAAGAGAAGAAGAAGAAAGATGAAGAGGAGAAGAAGAAAAAGGAGGAAGAGGAGAAAAGAAAAGAAGATGAAAGGAAAAAGAAGGAAGAGGAAGATAAGGAACACGAGAAGAAGACAGAAGCAGAGAGGAAGAAGAAGGAAGAGGAAGATAAGGAAGAAGAGAAGAGGAGAGAAGCGGAGAAAAAGAAGAAGGAAGAGGAAGAGAAAGAAGAGGAGAAGCGGAAGGCAACAGAAAGGAAAAAGGTAGAGGAAGACAAAGAAGAGAAGGAGAGGATAGAAGCAGAAAAGAAAAAGGCCGAGGAAGACAAAGCAGAGGAGAAGAGGAGAGAAGCAGAGAAGAAAAAAGTAGAAGAGGATAAGGAAAGAGAAGTGGCAAAGAGAACCTAGATGGAGACTCCAAAGGCAACCGGTAGTCAAGCCAAACCGGCTGACCTCACCAGTCCTATCAACCTCTAGTTTGCAAGTGAAATGGAGCTGATGCAGAGCATCAAAGTTGCCCAAGAATGAATTGAAAACATACGGAGGAAGAAGGAGCAGGATGTAATTCAAGCCGCTATGGACACTCTTACTGGTTTGATACCCGGTACTAACCTTCCCAACACTGAATCATCACTGGCTAAACTTAAGCTCCTATGCACAATAGTGGATGATCAGGTGTAGAGCCTAAAAGAGGCAGCAAAGGCAAATGTCAAGAAAGAGCATCAAAAAGCTCTTAATACTCCTCTGGTAAAGAAGTTGAATGAGCTCCGATTTGAACTACAAAAAGAACAAAAGGATATAAGGGACACTCTGGATGAGGGGAATCTGCTACTCAACAAGATCTGCCAACCCCATCTATTCTATGATGATGTGCTAGCTCAGAAGCAAAAGCTTCAAACAGACTTGCAGTCCTACATGAGCACATTCAAGCCACCTTATGATTCCTTTACAACTTATGAGAAAACCGTTCACCAGTTTCACATCCAGTCAGTAAAAATGGAGCAAAAGATCAACACCCGATCTAGAGATTTGCTAGAGCTACAACTGGTTCTACTCCCACGATTGCAAATTATTCAGAAGTGCTATCTAAACCTGGATGCCTTAACAGTGACACAGGAGATGAGCACAGTTGATGCCATGGAAGAACAGGTCTCCCAGATGCAGACAGAGAAAGAAGTAGCCACCTCCCTACTTGAGTCTTGGTCTTTATCGATGAAACAATTCTTGTAGGACTTTAGATCTATTTTTGACAAGTATTATTCTAAAATTGTCATAAACTTTTATTATTTTAATATCAAATGAAAACAGGGTTGTTTTGCTATACTTTGTCATTTTTGGCAAAGGGGGAGAAGAATTCTATTTGGAGAAGTATAGGGGAGAAGTATCTGGTAATCAAAATTTTGATATATGCTCTGAATATCTCAATGTTTATGCTCTATATGCAAAATTGTTATACATTGTATTGTCAAAGGGATAGTGTATATGCTTAGTGGGAGCAATTTTGCTAATGGCATGATTTTGTTGTAAAACACTTAGATGTCAAAATTTTATTTTCCTAAGTGTTGACATCAATGCCAAAGGGGGAGATTGTTGACATTTTTGATGTTTATGTTGTGATTGTCATTGATGGACACACACTTGCATTGAGATCGCCTTTATATGTATGAGTTAGAGCATAACCGATATTTGTTCCAACTGGTATGTTGTATTATAGTCGTTAGACTATTGGTGTTTTGCAGAATGTGTTTACTGGTTTGAAGCGGTATGTAGACCCCAAGCAGTTCAAGGATCTCAAGCGGTGCGAAGGATCAAAGCGACAGAACACATATTTCCCAGTCTTCATTTTTGTCAAACCGGCAACCGACATTTTGTATGAACCGGTAATACTCTGTGATGAGTTACCATCCACCTATTGTTTGATGGTGCTGACACTTTAACGGTGCTTTTTGTGTCATGTTACCAAGTATGTCTAGGTTCATTGAACCTAGGAAATTGTAATGTAATCCTATTGGACCGACATGAAATTAGATTCCTTTATAAGGACATCATGTCTAGGGTTTTAGGTTGTTGATAATGCTGTTGTTGTGACAGTGGATATTGCTGCTAGGGTTTAAGGTGGTTGACGATTTAGAGAGAGTATGAATGTGTAGAAGACTAAAGTAATGTTGGAATGCATTAGGAACGAGCTATCAAGGATCTAACCAAGCAGTCTGTGCTATTAGCTAGATCAATCACTTGTTGATTACTCACATCTTCGACAAGTCTGTAGCCCTTAACTAGGTAGGCCCAAAAGCCTTTTGTAAATCCTCTAACAAGGTGGTTCACATCTGTGGATCTAAAATCCTCTAGCAAGGTAGTCTTTAATCGGACTTATCTCCTAACAGAGATTGAGATTCCTAATAGGATCTGTTCTCGTAAAGAACATTGTAAGACCTTAACCGGTCAGGTTCCTATTTTGCAGATAGTTACTTGTGAGTTCCATCTCACCGTGGTTTTTCCCATTTGGGTTTCCATGTCAAAATCTCATGTGTTATGGTGTTTGTTCTTCTGTGGGTGAATGCATTATTAGCTATTTGGTTTGCATGTGTGTTAACCGGTTTGTCTACTAAACTGTCTAACCGGTTTACTGTCAGTCTTGTAAAGTGTTTAAGTGCAAAGATTTTTGGCATACTAATTCACCCCCCCTCTTAGTATTCATCACATTCTACAATAAATTTTCAAACATCGACTTTCAGCCCCTCCAAAATGAAATCTTGCTTGATTATATGATCTAGAGTGCCCACCTACCTATTGGAGATCCATGTAGTTCCATCAATACCTTAAAATTAAGCTACACAAATTGATTGAATAAGGTAGCGATATGAAACGGTTAGGTAGCTCATGTTTACTATATAATGTGTTGAAAAAGGCAAGTAGCATGAAAAACAAAGAACCAACAACAAGACAATAAAGAGAATAGGCGCAACAGTAATAAGTGGAAGGTGGTGTTACAAACAAAATCAATTGTTAGAGTAGAATGGTGGAACTATTTTGAAGTACAAGACTTGGAAAATACATAGGAGAGAGAAGCGCTAAGGAGAGCAACAAGACTAAAAAGAAATAGATGAAAAATATTGTTCGCTTTCCATTATTATACTAGCACTTGTACCAAATGAAGGTGCAATGGTTACGCTGATAGTAATTATATATACTATTTCTATTCATGAAAGTGAGCAATGATTTCAACAATTTTTAACTTAATATTTTTATTTTTCTATGTTTTTTATATAAAAATTTAAATACAGTAAAATTACTTTTAATAAACGTGTTTAATAATTTTTGAATAATATTGATGCTTATATATATATATTATGATTAAATTTTTATCATTAACATAATAATAGATTCATATTTAAAATTGATGGTTGATTTTATTTGTTCAATAAATTTTTATTAACATTGATACTTTTATATATGTTATAGTTTCTAATTTAATAATAATCACTACTTTTATGAAATTTATTTATTTCCTACATTGGATTTTATTTATTTATCTCTCTATATCTCTTTCCATATCCCTTTATATCTCTCTATACTATCCTCTACCTATATCTCTCCATCTCTACCCCATCTTCTTTTCCCCTCCCCCCTACTCTCTCTCTCTCTCTCTCTCTCTCTCTCTCTCTCTCAATCTACCTCTCTCCCTTTGTTCCCCCTCTTCTCTCAGTCCCTTTACCTATCTATCTCCTTCTTTCCCCTTCTACATATCTTTGTTCATTTCTCTCCCTCTCCATCCCCCTATTCATCTCTCTATCTCTATCGCCTGTCCTTTTCTCTTCTCATAGATCTATGTCTCTCCCTCTTTCTCTTCTCCTCTCTATCTCCTCCCCACCCCCCTCTCTCTCTCTCTCTCTCCCCACCCTCTATATCTCTTTATATCTCTATCTTTCTATTACTCTTTCCCAACATTTAAATTTCTCTCTCTTCCTTTCTACCCTTTCCTTTGTATCTCCCTATCGCTCTCTAGCTTTATCTCTCCTTCTACCTCTCTATATCTCTATTTATTTCTCTCTCTCTCTTCCTCTCTGGCTCTATTTTCATCTCTACCTCTTTCTTCCTCTCTCTATATGTGTCTCTCTCTTCCTCTTCCAAAACCACTACATCTATATCTATTTGTCTCTCTATCTTTGTCTTTCCATATTTCTTCTTCCACATCTCCTTGTATCTCTATCTCATTATCTCTTCATATCTATCTATGCTTATATCTCTTTCTCTCTCTAACCCTATATATCTCTATACCTATTGAAGTCATGTACATCACAATTTGTGATGAAAAAATAGACTGAATTTTTCCCTAATTAACTTTCGACACATCTTTAATGTACCCATTGCACACCTATTATGGACAATTCAACTTTTGAAAAGTACAATATTAATAATAGATTACATTGTCTAGTCTAGGATTCACATGATCGGATGATCCCATCCATATAAACCAAAAAAATCCTAATTTTGTTCCATTTGAATCAATGCATTTCCCGATTTTCATTATTGAAAAAACTAAAAAAGTTAGATAATGTGATATTGTCATTCATGACGATCTTGATAGATTTACTTTTTCTATTATTAAAATCAGTTCCCTTATACATTTTTCCAAATATAACAAATATTGTTTAGCACACCTATTATGACTCTGAGTATATCATGTCTTAGTCCGTGAATAAAATTCAAGCTAATCTTATCGAATCTAATTCATCGTACATCCATATCTATGCATCTCATTAAAAAAAGAGCAGACAAAGACTTTTGAATTCTCTTTCTTCCTACCCATAAGAGTTCTTCATATAAGAATAAAAATAGTGATCCAGCATAAGGAGTTAAGAATACCAAGAAAGCAGTGGAATATCCATATAAACTATAAATAGGGAAAGCCTTACTTTGTGTCTCGATTTACTTATTCAATAGCTAAGATAACATGCTAGTAGATATCATGTGGGAGATGGTGTATGGGAATCACTTGTAAATCTGTAATTGTGTAAGGGAAAAAGCGAGACTAGGTTAATCATGCCCTAATCCTACCTTTCGACACACATTACGGAATACGAAAGAGCCTAGAGATATCGCACAATTGGCTACTTCTTTTGGTGAAAGAGAGAGCCACGGGATATCTATTAGGATTTCTATTCCCTTGTTGAAATTGTAAGATCAAGTAATGCAAGTTCAAACCCTAATCCCAAAATGCAAGTATGAACCAATAACAAGATTGCAGAATTGAGATTGAATAATGAATAGCTGTAAATACAAGGATGAAATAAGAATGCAGATGTGTACCCGGAGTCAAAATCGGACTGAAAATGTTCAGGACGGGGGCGCGGGCGCCACTATCCTGAAAACTGCACCAGAAACCACTGTTCTGCACTCTAAAACACTGTCTGGAAACTGTTTGTAAACTGTCTGTCCGGAGGACCAGGGTGCCCAGCACCTCTGTCCCAGGGACCAGGGTGCCCAGCGCCCCTGTCCCGGTCTTCTGCTCTGCAATTTCACACAGAGTGCTGTCCCAACTTTCTCTCTCCGGATCTGTATCCCGCGGCGTCGTCCGAATCTCGAAACTTGCAATAATATCTGAAAAGGGGGAGGGGTGGCTATATAGGGTTTTGCCTTAGTCAAACCCCCGCTTCGGTGATTTCCACCTCCACGAATAGCCAAGTTGTTTTGTAAAATGTATTGTGTGTGCAGACCTAGTGTGTGTGCAAGGTCCAAAATGCAAGAAAGCAAACTAGAGCAACCTAGAAAGTAAACCCTAATTGCTTGTAAATGATAATGTAAATGCTCTAAATCAAGATGCAATGTGATCTAAAGCATGAATAAATGATGTATCAAAGCTTATGCAAAGACATGAAAACAATACGAAATCATACCCAACCCTCAAGGGAGGAGTACAAGCCAATCTTCAGTCGGTAATCTTCTATTGTTCTTCAATGTCTTCCAAGCCCTAAGTGGATGAATGAATTTGATAGATGCTTGATAGAATGATGTTGAATGTTGTTGAAGTCCTCAAAGATCTGCTCTTTTGCTGCATATGAAGTTCCTGGAAACAAAAATCCGATCCTTCCAAATGAAGAAAGAGAGCTCTTATGTATGAAACCCTAGGTCGTAAATTCATATTTTGGCCGACCTAGAGATTGAATATCCGGCCAATTTCTTGGGGTTAAGCTTTATTTTATGATTGGATCGCGCTCCTAAAATTTCGGGAAAAATGTCCGGGACCATGTGCACCGGGCGCCACGGTCCCGACAACTTTTCACCAAATTTTTAGGGCCGTCGGATATGATGATTTTAGAGAGAATCCCGAAGTTACAGGTGATTTCGAGATGTTTTGACCCCGAAACCAAGCCCCCAAGTTCGGAATAGGAGTTAATTAGGGTTTTTGATTAAGTGATGTATTGGAGGAATAAAATGCGAAGGGCGCGCTTTAGTGAAAGGGCCCAACTTTATGATGTAGAGAATGATGAAATAGGAACCTTAGACATAATTAATTTGATTAATTAAGTTCTTAAGGAGAAATGCAATGCAGAATGTAAAATGCACTAAGGCGGGTGCTAAACTAGGTGTGAAATTGTACCACCCTAGCGAGTGCGTACAATTTACGACGCTACATTTAGCCCCCACTTTAGCAGTCATATGAGTACTACGTGCATATGCAAGCTAAAGTACAGAAAAGTAAACATCATTTGAAAAAAGGATATATCCATAAGTTGTCGGACGAAGCCCCCAGCGGTATCTGCAGTACACAGTTAGGAACCGCACCCTACAAAACAAACGTTAGATCACAAAATCACCTAATGCTTACTAGGGAAAGTGATGAAATCTGTGAGTAGCTGTATGCCCCCCCCTGTTTCGACTTGCTTATTAGGGAGGTGAAACAGGGTAGCATGTTTACTTGCGACAAATTGTGTAAGAGAGTATTGATGAGGGGTGTTCACTAAATAGGCTTCATCAGAGCACTTTTTGGAACATCCCGAGAGTAGGGGAAGGAAAGTATGATTCCAACGCAACAAACGGCTTGAAAATCGCATCTCCCAAACTCAAGTTATGATAAGATGAATGACAGAGGAAAAATTAGGGTTTCAAAAAGTAAGAACAAGCAAACGAGAGTATATACCTCGAAAGTGACACTTGTATTCATCACTTTGTCAATTTCAGGATACTATTCAGTGTAGTGGAGCCCACCTAGCCATCACCATGCCTTCACGATGACCGAAGCGTCCCACGAGGATCGAGATCCTGCACCAGGCCGTGATCGACGACGAGCCACTAGACGAGGTGAGTTGACTGAACGTTTGACTTTTGATTTTTTCGCATGTTTGACTTTTTCGTGATCGTATGCGGGCCTCGAAGGCTGACCGGGGCCCACCCAGGGCGCCATGGTCCCTGAGGGGCGCCTTGGTCCCTCCAGGGCGCCATGGTCCCTAACAGGGGCGCCATGGTCCCTGCAGGGGCGCCATGGTCCCTGCAGGGCGCCATGGTCCCCTCAGGGCGCCATGGTCCCTGACAGGGTGCCATGGTCCCTAACAGGGTGCCATGGTCCCCAATCAGGGCCTAGCGAGAGGTTTCGGGGCTAGCATACGATGTGCGACGGTTTGCATTTGCGATTTAGATGATCGAGTACTGATTATCGTCATGTTTTCGTGTTGCAGGGTCTCCCGTACATGAGAGAGCACACAGCGGGACATATTCTTCGCACGTTGCGAGATCAGATTCCACGACTGACTCAGTCAGAGAGAGACACACTATTGATTGTAGGATTGTGGTACGTGATTTTGATGCCGGCCATTCGATTTCATCCTGCGATGCTGATGGCCTTGATGGAGCGATGAGATACTGACACATGCACCTTTCACCTTCCAGTAGGAGAGCTGATGGTCACACTCGAGGATGTGTACCGTATATTTTGTCTTCCTATCAGAGGAGCGATAGTTACATACGCGACCGATCAGTCAGCGGAGGATCATCAGAGAGAGAAGGTGTATTGCATAGGGAGAGTCATGCCGAGCGAGACTAGAGGTCGCATCATGGTCAGCTGGCTCTTACATCCTATAGGGGAGGTACCACTTCTGAGACGCCTTATGACAGCCATCATAGCACTAGCTGTCTGCCCTAATGGGCGAGGGACACACATGCATGGGGGCCTCACATGGTGTATTAGAGCGATGGAGAGACACAGGAGAGTGTATGCTTGGGGTCGAAGTATGCTTGCACATCTCTATCATGACCTTGGGGAGTATGTATTCGGATAGGGTTGTAGTTTGATGACATGCACACTTCTACAGGTGTGGATTTTAGAGAACTTCACATGCACCAGGCCCGTCGGCTTTCCACTGAGTACAGCGAGCGAGCGACCTAGGGTGTTCACTTATCCACTTAATAGAGAGTGGAGATTTGGCGATTTGTTGTATTGGAGAGTGATTATTGACAGACTGACAGCCGAGGTGATAGTGTGGAGACCTTACCTACTGATGCACAGATGGGATGGTATGGAGAGACAGTTAGCATGTCTACAGAGGAACTGCCTACTGTGAGGACGATATGCACACATCATAGTCCCTTTCTACTTTGACCGAGTATGGAGGCAGTTTGGACTAGAGCAGTGTGTTCCAGCCGATGTGCCCATCTATACTCGACACTCACGGGTCCTTCCTAGACCTGGAGCAATAGCGAGACCGACGGTAGATGATATTGAGACGACAGATTTAGAGGGATCTGATCAAGATGTAGTCACTGACTATTCTACAGAGCCTGGAGCACAGCGTAGATATGTTTCATGGTTCATGAGATCATATCCAGGTCCTATCTTTCCACCAGATCATCCGACAGGCTATCCAGGCCCATGGAGACATGGAGACCGAGACGAGGATGAGGGATCCAGGTCAGAGGAGCCAGAGGAGGGAGAGGATCATGAGGAGGCGGAAGATCCTAATCCACCTACAGGCGATCAGCCCAGTGACGAGGAGGAGGAGGATGAGGATGCAGATAGAGAGGAGGACGAGGAGGATGCAGGTGATGATGCAGATGAGGACGAGGATGATGATAGAGATGATGAGGAGGAGTCGGATGCAACTCCCCACCATTCAGGAGACGATACCATAGCTCTGGATCCACCCCCTATTCTCCAACAAGGGGAACAGGAGGCGATACGGAGACCCGTCACCAGTACCATCCAGCCTACACCCATCATGGATAGAGTATATGAGCGAGGGGAGCCTAGCGGTTCTCAGTCACAGATACTACCATATCATGATCCCTACTGGCGCGAGGGAGATCCAGGTATAGTAGGTTTATATTGATTGATTAATGTTTTGATGATAAAGAATGGTACTAACAAAAATCTGTTCTACTGCCACAGCTAATGTGCAGGAATGGCGTTCCTTGATTTAGTAGGCAATGACAGACATTTCCATGATAGCACAGATCCCCAGTTCCTCATAGATTGCCTATAGGCCTCAGGGGAACGTGGGTCGGCATGAGGATTTGTTTTTCCCATTCCGAGTACAGGTAGATATATGGAGGGAGAGAGAGAGAGTCCTATCAGAGGACCTCCAGCAGGCGCGACAGAGAGAGAGTCCTATCAGAGGACCTCCAGCAGGCGCGGCAGAGAGAGAGAGTCCTATCAGAGGACCTCCAGCAGGTGCGGCAAGATCTAGTAGCGGCCCAGACCGAGGCTACCACCTATCGTGTGATCCTTATGGATAGGGATCGTAGGAGTTCCTCTCGGAGTCACTCACGATCTGTATCGCGCTACACACCCATGGGTCCACCTCCACGGCCAGATCAGGAGGGAGCATCCAGTCGACACTCTCCAGCCACTAGCCCTAGGGATAGGAGATGATTGTATGATGTAGGAGAGGTCACATTTTGGATATACAGTGACCTATGTTTGTATACGATTCACACATATATATGTATATATACATGCTTCTCTTTTGTCTCAAATGTGTTATCTTTAATGCCTAAAACAGTGTATATTTTGTTTTGATTAAATCTAATACATTTGGTAAATGTACATGTATGTTCAGAATTTAATTTCCATGTGATTGATTTCTCAATGCTCCATGATTAAATTGATACATGTGTGACTTAATTAAAATATTTAATCAAGTACGACATTGATGATAAGGAAGAAATATGCATTAAGTCTAAGAATCATATAACTAATGTGATTTAATTTTGAACTTAAACACAACATGATACGATTCTACTTAACACATAAAGACATTGTATAATATGCTAGCATAATGAAAAATGTAAATCTTTTACAATTTACATAAATGAATTCAAGACAAACTATAAAGTAAGAAGACATGCTTGTCAGGAACGAAGCAATATAGATTAACATAACATTTAATTCTATTTTGCTTTAATTAAGAAATACTAACATATTATGCAATGTTGAAGAATTGAAAAAGAAGATAGATGAAAAATGAAGAATTAAACATAATATCTACGCAAGTGCATAGCATTAATAGGTTCTTTAAGAGGCGTACCGTCTACATCCGCTATTTTGTAAGCCCCTGATCCATAATCCTCAATAACGATATATGGTCCAAGCCAATTAGGACTAAATTTTCCCTTTTCTGTAGGTAAGGCATTCACATTGCGCTGATTCTCATAAAGGACTAAGTCACCTACTGAGAAGGAACATTGAATAACCTTGTCATTATAGCTTCGTTGTAGAGTTTTGTGATATGCTTGAATATGCTCAAGAGCGTTTATGCGTTGTTCGTCAAGCATCTCAAGCTGTTGAAGTCGTTGTTCCCTATAAGAGTCATCATCTACTATACCTTTGAGAGAAACCCTAAGTGATGGAATTTCTAACTCTAAGGGCATAATAGCATCAGCACCATAAACAAGATTATAAGGAGTAGTTCCTATAGCAATTCGTACACTCATTCGGTAGGCCCAAAGGGCATAGATCAGCTGGTTACTCCAATCCTTACCATGCTTATTCACGGTTTTACGAAGAATTTGTTCAATTATCTTATTGGATGATTCGGCTTGGCCATTTGATTGAGGATAATATGTGGTAGAAAATTGATGTTTGATATGATAATTCTCAAGGAATTTCTTCACATCCTTGTTTTTAAACGATGTCCCATTATCTGAGATAATAGTGGAAGGTATGCCAAATCGAGAAATGATGTTTTCTAGAAGAAATTGGCAAATCACTTCAGTAGTAGTAGAGCGAAGAGGAATAGCTTCTACCCACTTTGTAAAGTAATCTGTTGCAGTTATAATGAAGGTGTGTCCTTGAGATGAAGGAGGAGAAATTTTTCCAATAAGATCCAAACCCCATGCGGAGAAAGGCCAAGAAGCTACTTGAGAACGGAGTTCTTGGGCAGGAGCATGAATCAGATTATTGTGTTGTTGACATTGATGACATTTTTTAACAAATGAAAAGGAATCCTTCTGCATAGTTTGCCAATAGTATCCCATATGAAGCAATCTATGAACCAAGGATTTGCCCCCAAAATGCCCCCCACAGGCACCTGAATGTGCCTCTTCAAGAGCAACAGGGATTTCTGACTTGTTAAGACAACGGAGGAGAAGACCATCATAACCCCTTCGGTATAGGACATTAGAAAGAATGATATACCTAGCAGACAGGTTGCGGATTCTAGCCCTAGTGTTCCTATTAGCAGAATTAGGAAAGGTACCATCAGTCAAATATCTTACGATATGCGAGTACCATTCGTCTGAGTCTACAAAGTCACAACATGTTACCAAGCTAGAATCATCCTCAATAGCTGGAGAAATAAGGTTGTGAATAACAAAATTAAGATCGACCATAGGGTCCTCTAAAGATACTAGAGAAGCCACACATGCCATTGCATCCGCATGTCGATTATCTTTTCGAGGAACGGGTTCCATGGTATAAGAATCAAAATTTTGTAATAAAGAGATAGCAAGGTCTTTATATTGTGATAATTTGTCTTGTTTTGCTTGATATATTCCTGTTACTTGTCTTATAATTAATTGCGAATCTCCATAGATATGTATGTGTTTTATATTCAGAGCCAAGGCTGCTTTTATTCCCGCTATAAGAGCCTCATACTCAGCAATGTTATTGGTACACAGGAAATTTAGACGATATGATAAGGGAATAGGTTTCTTTGTAGGAGAAATTAGAACAACACCTGCCCCCGATCCTGTACGACACTTAGAGCCATCAAAGTACAACTCCCAAGTTTCATCTTTCTCTATAGAAAGAATGAAGTCCTCAGGAAAGGATTCAGGGTTAGGGAAGGAGAAAGGTGAAGGGGCCTCAACTAAGTGATCGGTCAACGCTTGTCCTTTAATTGCTTTTTGTGAAACAAATTTAAGGTCAAATTCAGTTAACATCATAACCCACTTAGCTAGACGTCCTGATAAATCAGTTTTAGAGAAAAGATGCTTCAAAGGATCGAACTTAACCACGACATGGACTTCTGAATTTAAAAGATAATGTCTCAATTTCTGAGTCGCAAATACCAAGGCCAAGCATTGTCTTTCTATCGCAGAATATCGGGTCTCATAATCGAGTAAGGTACGACTTATGTAATAAACCGGACATTCCTTGCCATCTTTATCATGTTGTGCCAACAATGCTGCGAGAGCATGAGAGGAAGCAGCTATATACAGAAGGAAGGGTTTAGAAGGTTCAACAGGTTGAAGAATAGGAGGACTAGCCAAATACACTTTTAAATCTTCAAATGCTTGCTGACAATCCTCATTCCATTGAAAAGTGATATCCTTTTTAAGAAGTTGAGTAAAAGGAAAGGTACGATCTGCAAGCTGAGACACGAACCTACGAATAGCTTGAATCTTTCCTTGTAAGCTTTTAAGTTGAGACACATTTCTAGGAGGTGGCATGTTGACAATAGCATCTATTTTCTTAGTATCCACCTCAATCCCATGATGCGAAACTATGAATCCTAATAGTTTTCCACTATCCACACCAAAAACACATTTTCGGGGATTCAAGCGCATGTGATATTTACGAATTCTTTCAAAAATTTGTCAAAGGATTTTAACATGATCCATGCGAAGAAAAGATTTGGCCAAAATATCATCAACATAATCCTCTAAAATCTTATGCATATAATCATGAAAGATAAGGGTCATCGCTCGTTGATAAGTTGCACCGACGTTTTTAAGTCCAAAAGGCATCATTATCCAACAAAACGTACCCCAAGGAGTGGTGAAAGCAGTTTTGAATTGATCTTGAGGGTTAATAAAAATTTGATTGTAACCTGAAAAACCATCCATGAAGGATAACAAGGCATGTCCTGCCGTAGAATCAACTATCATGTCAATGTTTGGAAGAGGGAAATCATCTTTCAAGGAAGCTTTATTCAAATCTCGAAAGTCAGTACACATTCTTATTTTGTTGTCTGGTTTAGCCACAACGACAATATTTGAAATCCATGGGGAATAGTCAATAGGGCGGATAAATCCAGCCTCCAATAATTTTTCAATCTCAGCTTTAACAAGCAGAGCCACCTTAGGATTCATTTTTCGAATCTTTTGTTTCACGGGCTTAGCGTCAGGAACTAAGACAATATTATGAGTAACGATCTTAGGATCTATACCAGGCATGTCAGAATATGCCCAAGCAAAGATCTCAGGGAATTCATGCAATAGTTCTTCATATTGTTTCTGTTCCTTTTCATCCAAACATTTCCCAATTTTAATGACTTTCTCTTTATTGCAAGGATCCATCTTAACATCAGTGGTGTCACTTATGAGAAGATTACTTTGTTGAGGAGTATCCTTTAACTGAGGGAATTCTTTCACAATCTTATCGTTATCAATCTCTTTTCCAAAATAGGCTTCGGTGTTCAAACAATAAGGGAGTCCCCTATTGTGATGATAACGAGGAAGAGTGTCATAGGCTCCCAAGAACTCAGCTAAAGCGTCGTCGGTAGGGAAGATATCCAAAGCACAATCACCCAAAGAATCCTCGTCAATATACTCAGGGTGTTGTATTGATAGAGATGTAGAAATAGCATTAACACTAATGCATGGTCTTTTAGAAGCTTTAGTACATCTGCAGGGATTGTAGCCAAGTCCAAAGGCATAATTGTGAAAATTAGTCTCTAGAGGAACTCTTATCCCTTGTTCATTAGCACCACAACCTTTTCCATGATACCCATGCTTATCGAAAATGCGAAAACCACGACCATAACGATCAGCCATTTCAGGAAGAGAAGGTGGTTTTTCATAAGACAAATAATCAAACTCTTCATAATTATAGATGTGAGGAGAAGAAGTTTGAGAAGCGGCCACAAAATTATTACTCATAGATTCAGGTAAGGTTGATTGATTTTTAGCTTCTTCTTTCTTTTCAACTTTATGATTTTCAGCTTCTTCCTTCTTTCCAACTTTAATTTCTCTAGAAGGAACCTTATATTCACCTACAAAGGTAGGGTTAAAATCAAGAGATCCCCAATCATCTTCTGCGAGAACCTTCTTAGGATCAAAATCCTTTTCATGTGTATTTTCAAGTCGAGAAGGATCTTCTCCAGGAGTTCCAGACTCATTCGAAGGATTTTGATCATTGGAGAGCGAAGACTCATCGATAGGTTTCTTATTTAAAGAGTCATCACTAGACGAGGATGGCTTAGAAGAATCTCCTTTGGAATTAGATGTTTGTAGACAAGCTTGAAAACTAGTATCACCCATCAAAGTGTATGTCTTATTGTTATAAACAAATTTAACTTGTCTATGCAATGTAGAGGGGACAGCTTGCATGCTGTGAATCCAAGGCCTCCCTAATAACAAGTTATATGTTAAATTTCCAGGCATAACATGGATAGGAGTAGGCAAAGTAACAGGTCCCACTGTGAGAGGTAAGGTGATGATACCTAATGAAGTCTTAGCCACATTGTCAAAGCCACGAATGGGACGAGAGTCAGGCTCCATAAGAGATGTATCCACATTCATCTTATGCAATAAATTAATGCTACACACATTAAGGCCAGAGCCATTATCTACTAGTGTTCTTCTTATAGCAGTGTCTTTCATGACAACCACAATCATCAAGGGATCATATTGTTGTTGAATTTCACTAGTAGGCAACTCATCTTGGGTAAACACAATTTGAGCTTTAGGATTCATCACAGAGTTAACAAAAGATGCTATATTACTAGATGTATTCGGTGGAGGAACATTCAAATCTTTCAAGGCATCTTGTAACATTCCATGATAAGCGGATGAAGTTTGAATCAAATCCCAAAGGAATATCTTAGCAGGGGTAGCTTTGAGTTGTTCTATGAGATCATATTCCTTACCCATAACTTGCGAAATACGGGGAGCTTGAGGAAGAATTGGTTGAGGATTAGGAAGAGAGACTGGAATAACAGGAGGAGGATTAGGTTGCCTATTATTTCTGGTATGATAGGTATGGGCAACCGCATGATAACTCTCTCTAGTTATTTGCTTAGCATAATTGTAAGGACTTATAGGTTTTCTTCCTTGCACAGTGATGATTGGTTTATTCAAAGTACGAAAGGAATCATGATCATACCTTCCTTGGACAGTAAGGAGAGGAGTTTTAGGAATTTGAAAGGTGGGAGAAGGATAAGCACCTTGGACTTCAAAGAGAGGCTTGTTATATTCATTCAAATTTATCATGTTAACCAATTTAGAGGTCTTGTTTTTGTTTAAAGGTTTCGACAAAGCCACAAAGTCATCAAGAGCATCATCCAACAAAGCATGATCATATCGGTTAAAAGGTTTGTCTTTTGATTCAAAAGGAGACATCTCCTCATAGAGGAGATTATTGAAAACAACCATGTTACTAGATTCAGGGGAAGAGTGGATAGGAATGTATCCTTGAGAGGAACCATTCGACTTATCTTTCTCATCACACCTAAATGGCATAGTAACAAGGTTTATGAGTTTTTGGTAAAATGAAGGTTTAGCATCCTTTGGGTTCAAAAACTCATCTAATGCTTCATCTAATTCATCTTGGCTATACTCATAATAATCATCAAAAGTATGAACATTTTGCAAATAAAAATCTGACATTTTGAAAAGATCGCATAAAATTTAAACACACAATGCAAAGAAACACACTCCTCTTCTTTTTTTTTTTTTTTTTCTTAATAAAATGAAATGAAAACACACTAAATCTACATCTAGATCAAACAAATGTAATGCAAGAGGAAGCAATGATAGATTCACGTCGGGTTCACCAAAATGTGTGAGGGAAAAAGCGAGACTAGGTTAATCATGCCCTAATCCTACCTTTCGACACACATTACGGAATACGAAAGAGCCTATAGATATCGCACAATTGGCTACTTCTTTTGGTGAAAGAGAGAGCCACAGGATATCTATTAGGATTTCTATTCCCTTGTTGAAATTGTAAGATCAAGTAATGCAAGTTCAAACCCTAATCCCAAAATGCAAGTATGAACCAATAACAAGATTGCAGAATTGAGATTGAACAATGAACAGCTGTAAATACAAGGATGAAATAAGAATGCAGATGTGTACCTGGAGTCAAAATCGGACTGAAAATGTTCGGGACGGGGGCGCGGGTGCCACTGTCCTGAAAACTACACCGGAAACCACTGTTTTGCACTCTAAAACACTGTCTGGAAACTGTCTGTAAACTGTCTGTCCGGAGGACCAGGGCGCCCAGCGCCTCTGTCCCAGGGACCAGGGTGCCCAGCGCCCCTGTCCTGGCAGGACCAGGGCGCCCAGCGCCCCTATCCCGGTCTTCTACTCTGCAATTTCACACAGAGTGCTGTCCCAACTTTCTCTCTCCGGATCTATATCTCGCAGCGTCGTCCGAATCTTGAAACCTGCAATAATATCTGAAAAGGGGGAGGGGCGGCTATATAGGGTTTTGCCTTAGTCAAACCCCCGCTTCGGTGATTTCCACCTCCACGAACAGCCAAGTTGTTTTGTAAAATGTATTGTGTGTGCAGACCTAGTGTGTGTGCAAGGTCCAAAATGCAAGAAAGCAAACTAGAGCAACCTAGAAAGTAAACCCTAATTGCTTGTAAATGATAATGTAAATGCTCTAAATCAAGATGCAATGTGATCTAAAGCATGAATAAATAATGTATCAAATCTTATGCAAAGACATGAAAACAATACGAAATCATACACAACCCTCAAGGGAGGAGTACAAGCCAATCTTCAGTCGGTAATCTCCTATTGTTCTTCAATGTCTTCCAAGTCCTAAGTGGATGAATGAATTTGATAGATGCTTGATAGAATGATGTTGAATGTTGTTGAAGTCCTCAAAGATCTGCTCTTTCGCTGCATATGAAGTTCCTGGAAACAAAAATCCGATCCTTCCAAATGAAGAAAGAGAGCTCTTATGTATGAAACCCTAGGTTGTAAATTCGTATTTTGGCCGACCTAGAGATTGAATATCCCGCCAATTTCTTGGGGTTAAGCTTTATTTTATGATTGGATCGCGCTCCTAAAATTTCGGGAAAAATGTCCGGGACCATGTGCACCGGGCGCCACGGTCCCGGCAACTTTTCACCAAATTTTCAGGGCCATCGGATATGATGATTTTAGAGAGAATCTCGAAGTTACAGGTGATTTTGAGATGTTTTGACCCGGAAACCAAGCCCCCAAGTTCGGAATAGGACTTAATTAGGGTTTTTGATTAAGTGATGTATTGGAGGAATAAAATGCGAAGGGCGCGCTTTAGTGAAAGGGCCCAACTTTATGATGTAGAGAATGATGAAATAGGAACCTTAGACCTAATTAATTTGATTAATTAAGTGCTTAAGGAGAAATGCAATGCAGAATGTAAAATGCACTAAGGCGGGTGCTAAACTAGGTGTGAAATTGTACCACCCTAGCGAGTGCGTACAATTTACGACGCTATAGTAACCTTCTTTAAAGAAAGTCCAAACCCGTCACTCATGTCCATCTCTTCACAACTCATTCCATCTACAAGTATCCACTCAAAAGAATGAAGAAGAGAAGCCAAAACCAAATGAATCATATGGCTCACTAATGGAAGCCCCAGACAAATTCTTCTCCCAGCTTCAAATGAAATAAGCTCAAAGTTTTCTCCACTGTATTCTATCTTCTTACTCTCGCCCTCCAAAAATCTCCTGGGCATAAATTCCACTGGATTCTTCTTGATTTAAGGGTCCCTCCCAATGTCCCACATGTTCACCATCACCTTGTTGTCTTTGGGTATCACAAATTCCTTGATCTTAAAGGAGCTTCCATCTTTGTGGGATAACAACAAACAATCTAAGTCAAATTCTTCCAATCTTCACTTGCAACCAACGACTTCTTCTAGTTCTTATCGGACTTCGCTTAATTTCCTTGGATTGCAAATGAATTCTGCCATGGCTCATTCTATTCTTGTAGTTGACATTTTAGTACCGACAAGAAATAATTCTTGAAACCAAAGAGTACAATTACAGATTGGGAAACACCAGAGATTTATAACCCTTTAAATTTTTTAAAAATCTTTTTAGTACTACTTATAACTATCAGGGCTTGAATACCAGATAAAGTGAAATTTTAACTTCTGATATCGAGTAGAACATCTAGAAAATCCTTCTCAGAGTCGATACGCTCAAAACTTTGGCTTGTGGTGGAGAGCGTTTTCTGTATGAATGCCAAATGTATAAATTTTTGATTTATGAGACAAAGAGAAAGGTATTCTTATATTTGCATCTAGTTAGGAATAAATACCCTGATACAAATTTAGGTACAAATGTCCTAATATAATGTCATTAAATTTGTTAATTGATCTAATTACTAACTTTTTCCAGCAATTAGACAAAAATATCATATTTTCAACACTGAAATTATGCTAATCTCAGACAAAGATACTAAATAGAGTGATATGCATGACAAGAATAAATAAACTGACATGGATGAATACAAAGTCTACACTGTATCACCTATACAAGTGAATTGATTTTGTGACTGATTTAAGATTGATAGTAAATATGATGCAGAAGATGGTTTATGTGGTTAACGCTGCCAGCATCATTTTGAGTCATGTGCATGTTTCATGTAGAAGGGAAATTCACTTACTTTTGTTTATGCAAATGGTTGATGTAGCAGATATAATGGGAGCTTCAGAATAGGGTGAAGTGCTCGGTTAAATGCACATGTAAAATGTGGAAGCATAAACAAGGAATGTAAATTGTTTGATAAAATGCCTCTAAAATGTGGTCTCATGCAATGCTTTGATTGTAGGATATGCACAAAATGCATCTGTTGAAAAGGGTTTAGAAACTCTCAAATCAAATGTAATCTTATATTTGGAACAGGGTGTGGACATCCATCAATGATAATAAAATTTAGATCAAATTTTAAGTTAGTATTTAGATTGTATAGAAATTAATAAAAAAATAATATATGAAAAATACATTATTTTTTACAAATCAGGTATTGGGTTAGTGCAGGATCTGTTAGAGTATTTGGATATTTACTTGATTAATTAAACAATATTTGTTTAATTATTTAAGTTCCCTTTATCTCTTTTACATTTAAGCTAACTTTAGGTGCATAATAATTAATTCTTTTATTAATTATTATGTGCAAACCTAGGTTTTCCCTTTTAGGGCTTCTTGACCTATTAAAGGTTAAGTTCTTTTTTTTTTCTTTGTAAGAAGAAGAAGGTTTTTTACATTACACATTTTGTGAATATTGAGCTCTCTCTTTTTGAGCATATTTTCTATGCATTTCTTTCTTCTGTGATTTGCTTCCTTGCTTCTTCTTGTAACAGGTTTTTCAGCTTGCAGAGATCATTTGGGCTCCTATGGTGTTGTATTTTCTCAATTCCAACATGGTATCAGAGCTTCAGATCTGCAACTATCTGTTCTTGTTTTGAGAATTTTTGCATTGGAAGCAGATCTGGGTTTTCAGAAAGTGTTTTTTTATGCACCTAGGTATAGGATTTTTTTATGAGCACTTTGGGCCTAAACGGACCTCACCATCGTGCTCAAAAGGCCCAAAAACCCCTATATTCATATAAAATTTGACCTTTTTTGGTTCCTAAGCCTTTGGGAGTAATTTTTTCTTAGATCCAAATCGTACGACCCTAGCACATAGTTCGAGAAAAAAATTCAATTTTTTTTTAATTTTTTGCCTTTTTATGGCATGCAAGCCAGATTTTTGATTTTTTGGGAAAATCACAAAAAAAATCAAACAAAATGGTGAAAAGCAAGTTTTTTTTTTAAATTTTTTTGGAGGGGGGTTCCCACAGTACACAGGGTATTGTGGGGCCCTTGTCATGCTGCAGGCCCCATATAGCCACCATCGACAGCTTTCCCCGGTCCCCCCTGTCGTGCTTAGCCCTCGGCCTTGCTAGCTGCTGCGGGCCTCCCTGCGGTCCCCGCCGCCGGCCTCCTTGCAGCCCCGTTGTCGTCGGTTTCCCTGCGGCCCCTGCTGCCCAGCCTAGCCCTGCCGGCAGCTCCCTTCGGCCCCCGCCAGCCCTGCGGCCTCCACCGGCTCCCTTGCCACCGCCACTACCCGACCCTTACCACCGACTGCCCTGGCTTCGCCGCCACCAGAAACCTCGGCCTGGCCCACCAGCTGCCCTAGCTTCGTTGCCCGACCACTAAAACAACCACCTGGCCATCGGAGCTCCACCCGACCACCACCAGAGTGCCGCTTACTGGCCACCTCTGCTTGCTAGAGCCACCAGACTACCCCTTCCTCTTGTTTTGAAGGGGGGTTTGGTTTTGTGGTCATATCTCGGGCATACGAAGTCATTTTTTTGAAAACGAATAGGCGTCGGAAAGCTGGTTCTGAGCTGGGCCTTGTCATGTTGGTCATTTTTTCCAATTTTTCTATTTTAATATGTTTTTTTCCAGTCAAAGTGAGGTCTCTTTTTTGCACTCTAGGGGACGTAGAATGAGCATTCGAACTCCGTTTTTCAAAAAATTTATATTTTTGGAAAGGGTGTGCTGTGTAATTTCCAGCCATTTGATTTTTATTTCTATATTCTTCTCCATGCATATTTTATTCAATTTTTTGCTTTTCAGCACTCTGGTAGATATCGTGGTTGTTTCAAGTCCTGGGATCTCTTCTCTGAGTAGGGTGTCTGTATTTTGGTTCTTGTTTCTATTTCTAGTCTTCTTATAATTGTATCTTGTATTTATGCAAACGTATTGAGATAAAGTGCCATCATGCATTGTTTTCTTGGGATCTTGCATATCTTGTGCCTTGTTGTACATGCACTACTTATAAAGTGCCATGAAGAGGTTGATGTCTACCTATTGTTTGCCATCTTCCTTTGTCCAATGAGTGCTCCTTCCATGACATTTGCCTCATGATGTGTGTCAAGTGAGTGTTCCTTCCATGAAACCATGTACTTTTCTCAGCACCTTTGATGTTCCTGGTTCTTCATCATGCAATTCTTGTTGGCTGTTCTTTTCAGTGTACCTATCCCTCTCCCTCTTCAACATTATGGGGAGGTTTGTCCTGTTGGTTCTAATGCTTCCGTGGTTTGATTGATCAGCTCTTCAGGCTTTGGTGTTTTCATGCCATCTGTATCTTTCGATTTCAGTTGTTTGCCTTGTTTGCCTTCTGATTCGAGTAGTGTCATTTGAGGGCACTCATATAGATTACAATCTTCTCTACCTGGCCATGTTCTCTTTCAGTGGAGGTTCTTCATATCAGCAGTTATTCTTCGACAGTGTTTGCAGGTTCTTCATGCTTCAGTGGTGTTCTTTTCCATCTCTTTTTGAAGTAGAATTTTTTCCCACGTGGTTTTCTCTATTTCTCCAGTTCATAGAGATTTCATTGTATTTGGGTTCCTGATCAAGCCTTGTTGTTGTGACCCATCTTTCCTGCTTTTAGTAGTTGTTCTAGGTTTTAGCTTCTCCCTAAGTCTAGCTTAAGGGGGGGTGTTCGAGTATTCGGGTATTTACTTGATTAATTAAACAATATTTGTTTAATTATTTAAGTTCCCTTTATCTCTTTTACACTTAAGCTAACTTTAGGTGCATAATAATTAATTCTTTTATTAATTATTATGTGCAAACCTAGGTTTTCCCTTTTAGGGCTTCTTGACTTATTAAAGGTTAAGTTATTTTTTTTTCTTTGTAAGAAGAAGGTTTTTTACATTACACATTTTGTGAATATTGAGCTCTCTCTTTTTGAGCATATTTTCTGTGTATTTCTTTCTTTTGTGATTTGTTTCCTTGCTTCTCCTTGTAACAGGTTTTTCAGCTTGTAGAGATCATTTGGGCTCCTGTGGTGTTGTATTTTCTCAACTCCAACAGGATCATGGGGGGCCAAAAAGTGGCGATGTGAAATAAATAGTCTTCTCCACTTGCCTAAAAATGCGAAAATCCGTGTTGACTTTTTGCTTAGCCTAGGTGTCAGCACACCTTGGCATGGTAATTACCTAAGCAAATCGGATATTGGATAAAATCGGATATCCTATTTTTATTTGTAATTTTAAATTAAAAAATATATTGTATAATATATAATGTAATATTATATATTACATATTTTATAATATATAATATATTATTATATTATATTATATATTATATAATACATAATATATAATATAATATTAGATTATAAATATTATATTATATATTATATTATTATATTATATAATATATAATATAATATAATATATATAATGTAATATAATAATATATAATATAATATAATATTATATTATATATTATATATTTTATTATTATATTATATAATATCTATAATATAATATAATATATATAATATAATAATATATTATTATATTATATATTATATTATATTATATTATATTATGTTATATTATATTATATATATTATATAATATTGTATTATAATATAATATATTATATAATATAATATTATAATATAATATATTATATAATATTATATTATAATATAATATATTATATAATATAATAATATAATATATAATATAGTATTATATTATATATTATATAATACATATTATATAATATATAATTATATTTTATAATATAATATAATATGTATTATATAATATATTATTATATTATATAATATAATGTTATTTTAAAATAATTTAAGTATAAAAATTGGATATACGATTTTCTGAGACAATATATTTCAACTATGATAGCCCGTGAGTCACTTTTAACTCACGGGCTGTGCGATTTTATAGAAATCTGATTGCATCTGATATCCGGTGTTTTGCCCAAAAATTGCTAAAAAATAGATTGAAAGGTAAGATTTTTATTGTTTTCAATCATTTTCATTCAATTTTTGTATTTTTTTTAATGTTTATTTGATTTTCATTGAAAATATGTTTTTTTTCATGAAAACTAGGTTTTTTAAAATCAAATACAAAATTGTTTAAATTTGTTAACCAAATTCAATTGTTTACATACAATTAGTTTAAAAATGGGGGATAACAATGAAAACATTGATCAACCACAACCGCAACAACCAAACCCTCCTTTGCCAAACCCCCCTCAATTCAGGATTTGATTGCACAAAATTTGAATGAATTGAGGGGGATTGTAGATGTATATCGTAGGATCCCTCGTCTAAACCCTATGTTTGATCCTCTCACGTCACTCATAAAAGAGTATGGAAATCATGACTGAGGAGCACAATGCCACCCTTTTGTGGCGAGATTCTATGAGGGAACAATATGTGGATGGCTTGTCGTATAAGGAGATCAAGGATCTCAAGTTATCGAAAGCTGATATCGCCTCATTGTTTGTGAATCCCCACACTGGTCAACTCGTAGACCCCCCCCCCAAAAAAATTTCTATTAAATTGTGGACAAATGATGGTATTGTGAAAAACTTTTGGGATCGTTGGTGGATGGTTTTTGACAAGCCACCCAACAACAATCTTGATGTCCCCTTCTACTTCATAAAAAAATTATATGTTGAGTTTGTTTTATGCAAACATGTGAACTACTTTGACATCCAACCTTTCCAGGGTGTGGGTTTAGGTATGCCCCAAAATAGACCTGGGGTAGTCAGAGTAGTTCAGGGCCCATATGCCCCCCCTCCTTCTGTTGATCCCCCACCTCCAGTGCAGCATCTAGATATCATTTGTGAGGTGGCTTCATGGACCATATCGACTATTCACTCTTTGAGTAGCCTTTTGGTTTCTCAGGCTGGGTCAATAGCTCAGCCTACTTTTGATGGTAGTGGTGCATCTAGTGGCATTGACACATCATCCTCGACTCCACACATATGCATGCCCCATAGTTGTGTCATGTGTGGGAGCATATACTTGGGTCCAATTGGACAACCCGTTGATCCTCCTGAGGACAATGTAGATTATGAGGTGCATGAGATGCATGATGCACCAGATGTTATGACATAGACTGGAGGATACTCTGGGGAGTCCTCGTATGCTAGAGGCGAGGAGGCACCATCACCATACATTGATGATGTAGTGGTAAGATTTGTATTTTCACAGTTCATGCTATATTTTAAATGAATATTTATAATCTAGATAATATTAAGTACTAATTTTTATTTACATGGTTTATTTAATAGTTGATGACCAATGAGGAGTTGAGACAGATTCAGGAGGGCACCTTGTCGGCCATTTCATTTGGCCTTGATAGTTTGATGATATATATATTATTGCACCTAGTCATTTGTATTTTATTGTACATACATGCTCATCATTTAAATTGGTATTAATTGGATTATGTAGTAACTTGCATGTATATCTTATTTTACTCTTGTAGGGCACAAGCAACATGAGTGCGAGGCAATGTGATTTAGGATCTGGTAGTGCAGTTGGAGACAAGGGAAAGGTAATTGAATGCAAATATGATTGAATGAATAGTTTAAATAACTTATAGTGATTATACACGTCTAGACATAGATTGATAGTTTCATATACTTGTTGTGTATATGTACAGAGAATTCTTGGCTTCACATCCTTGATGACTACACCGAGTATACCTGAAGATGATGAAGAAGAAGAGATGCCTCGAGTCGATGTGCGTTTATTTTATTTTGTGTTTAGTAGATATAATTTTTTATTATCAGTGATAATTATATGCTAACTTGTATCAATGTCATGTTTATGAACATAAGTAGGCTGTGTATGAAAATATTGAAAACATACCTCCCCTACCGAAGACATACATCAAGAGTCCTGCAAAATCGAAGAGAAAACATGGAGATGAGGTAAACATGAATAGTTCAATTATAGTTCATTTTTATGTTAACTTTTCAAATGTGAATTATATAATATAACTAATATTAAACGTGGTTTGTTTTTCTTGTGGAGGATCCTTTAGAGCCGAGCAGTGCGGCAAAGAGGATTGATTTTGATGATCCATCAGCAGCTTAGGATGTTATAGATAGTTTTGGGATGCTTACATGTCTAGTTGGCATGTATATTTTGTATATGGACATACATTCACATATTTAGACATACATTTTGTTTGAGTTGGCATTTTTGCCATATTGTGTATGGACATGCATTTGTAATCATTTGACATTTTTATATATACAAAAGTTGATATTCGATCATATAAATTGTTTCTCATTTGTGTATGGTGTTATCATGGAAATATTTAATCTTCATTCCAATAATTAACAATGGTTAATAATGGTTATTTAATGAACAATACAATTCATTTCATTTCATCGTAAGTGTTGTTTGTATAATGAACAATACAATTCATGAACAATACAATACAATTCATTTAATGAACAATACTTGATATAATTCATTATTACCCTATGCATGCTCCTATTTTTTCCCTCCACTCGGTCGAACGCTCGAGATCATACCCTACCGGTGTTGTCCCTTGAGCGCCCTAAGTGCTAAAATTGTCAAACTTTGACGGGCCCTAACTCAAAATCCATGGCACCTGTGATCAATTGGTGAACCTAAGGGGCCACAAGAGGGGTCCCTACAAAATCCTATCTTGGTTTTTCAAGTTTCCCTATGGTTTTATTACGGCAACAATTTTTTGGTTGGCGAAAAAATCGTTAGTCTCATTCATTCGAATGTTGTCTCATGGCCAATTTGTGGTTCTACTCATCACGATGACAAACCATTAGATCCAACATGTCTAGTTAGACATTATTACCCTATGCATGCTCATATTTCCCCCCCCCCACTTGGTCGAATGCTCGAGGTCATACCCTACTGGCGTCGTCCCTTGAGCGCCCTAAGTGCTAAAAATTGTCAAACTTTGACGGGCCCTAACTCAGAATCTATGATACCTGCAAATGATCCATTTTAACCTATAGGGCCATGAGAGGGCTCCCTATAAAATCCTATCTCAGTTTTTTAAGTTTCCCTACAGTTTTATTAGGGCAACAATTTTTCGGTTGGCAAAAAAATCATCAGTCTGATTCATTTGAATGTTGTCTCGTGGCCAATTTCTCATTCTGCTCATCGCAATGACGAACCGTCATTTCCAACATGTCTAGTTAGGGATTATTACCCTATGCATGATCCTATTTTTCTCCCCCACTCGGCTGAACTCTCAGGGTCATACCCTACCGGCGTTGCCCCTTGAGCACCCTAAGTGCTTAAAATTGTCAAACTTTGATAGGCCCTAACTCAAAATCTGTGGCACCTACAAATGATCTGTTTGAACCTACGGGGCCATGAGAGGGGTCCCTACAAAAGCCTATCTCAGTTTTTCAAGTTTCCCTACGGTTTTATTAGGGCAACAATTTTTCGGTTGGCAAAAAAATCGTCAGTTTCATTCATTCGAATGTTGTCTCATGGCCAATTTCTCGTTCTGCTCATCGCAATGACGAAATGTCAGCTCTGACATGTCTAGTTAGGCATTATTACCCTACTAATGCTCCTATTCCCCCCCCCCCCCCAAACTTGGTCGAACGCCCGGGGTCATACCCTACCGACGTCGTCCCTTGAGCACCCTAAGTACTAAAATTTTTAACCTTTGATGGGCCCTAACTCAGAATTTGTGGCACTTGTGAATGATCCATTTGAACCTATGGGGCCATGAGAGGGGTCCCTACAAAATCCTATCTCGGTTTTTTAAGTTTCCCTACGGTTTTATTAAGCCAGCAATTTTTCGGTTGGCGAAAAAATCGTCAGTCTCATTCATTCGAATGTTGTCTCGTGGCCAATTTATTGTTCTTCTTGTCGCAATGATGAACCATTGGCTCTGACATGTCCAGTTAGGCATTATTACCCTATGCATGCTCCTATTTCCCTCCCCACTCGGTTGAATGCTTGGGGTCATACCCTACTGACATCGTCCCTTGAGCGCCCTAAGTGCTAAAAATTGTCAAACTTTGACGGGCCCTAACTAGGAATCCATGGCACCTACAAACAATCTGTATACACCTAAAAATGGTTTGAAGATAGTTAATTAAATACGCAGTTATTTGATTAATTCCCCTTCCCAATTAATTGAATTCACAAGCAATTTAATTAATTTCTCTATTCATCTACTAGTAAATAAATCTAAATGTTTTATTTATATAGTTCATCTCACATCCTCCTTTGATTAATTAATGTATCCCCATATTAATCAATTCTTCTAATCCCTAATTAAGATTAACAAACTCAAGTTTGTTGAGATTAATTAGCATTTTCCAATTATTTGAATTTCTAAATTCAAATGAGCACATGGCTCCTAACTTTAACCACCTAGCCTAACCAAACCATCTCCTAACCTAACCCATTCCACCTAATCCTGGGTTTAACTAACCCCATCCTATCTTGCACATTCTAACCTCCTTATCCTAACCTCCCATGGTGTGGATATTCTCTCCTTGAGACACATGGCACTTTTGCCACATGTCTCCTCCCTTGGACACTTGCCCTCTCATGAGCAAGGCTCCTTGACACTTTTCACCATAGAGATGACAAGTGTCTCTTCCTCCATCCTCTTCTCCAACTTCCTCAATCTTGGCCCTTGATATCTTCAGATCAGATCTAGACCGTTGATTCCTACCACCTCAGCTTTGGCCTTGGAATTCCTATAAATATCCCCCATTTTGAAGCAATAAAGATCCCATCTCATTTCATCTTATGCATTGTTACTATAGGCAGATCCCATCTCATATCAATTTAGGCATCATTACTATAGGCAATTTGCATTTCAATTATCTAGCATTTAGCTTTTAGATTAATCATAGCATGTTAATCTAGTTTCTTAAATCATGCATTTCATAACATCTCCATAGTTAATCATGATCAAATAGCTACTCAACTCTTGAGTTGTCACTTTGGAGGTCATTGCTCCGCTGAGAGCCCATCAATCCAACACTTTCAAGGTCCTCAAGAATAGAGGAAAATGAAACATTTCAAGGAAGGCTTATGGTTTGCATCTTCGATTTAGTTGTGAAATTAAGCTTTTCAATTATACTTTATTGTCTCATTATATGTGTATGCCTCTTATACTAACAACATTTTTAGCATCACATTAATTGGTGCCCACTGTGGGGCCCAGTCCCTTTGATCTTTAACAAGTTTGCTTGTAGGAAATTTCATTGACAGGTTGATTAGCTCTTTTGGAGTGTAGATTAGCTCTCTTGGGCTCCTGAATCATGTTCTTGGCTTCTTTTGTGGCGTTTCGGCACCTCAAATGATGTTTATGGGAGATTCTTCAACTTGGTTTTTATGTTTTTCTGTACTTTAGCGCTTTCAGTCTTTACTTTAGCATTTTTGGTATGTATGGTGGCATTTTTGGTACATTTGTCAGCATTTTCAATCTGTTTGACAATGTTTTTGGTTTGCAGAACAACGTTTCTGGTGTGCAGAGCAACGTTCTTCGCACATATGATGGCATTCTTGGTCAATTTGATGGCATTTTTAGTTTTTTTATTAATTTTGCAAATATTGTATGTTGCATCCCTCGTTTCTGCTTCTAGATTGTCATTTTCCTGAACCTAATTTGCAGATTGTTGGTTTTGCAGGTACTTATTTTGCTGTGAAAGACCAGAGTCATAAACTATTTCATTGTCAAACAATGCAACATAAACTACTAACTTTGTTTGCAGCCATGAGATTTTGCACTTATATTTGTTAAATTAGGCACATAGACTAATTACAATGGAAATGAACAAACATGTCTTATGTGTCTTGATGATAGGAAAGTATGCTCTCACCTTTCTTAGGTGATCAGAAAGCTAGACTCATCCTTTTCTTTCAATAGTGCATATCTTTAGCGGGCCTGTCACAGTGAGAAAAAGTAATCACCCTGTGAGAACGACCCAAGTGAGTACAACTGGACCTGAGCATTCCAACTCACTATAATAAATAGATCTATGATGATTAAAGTCTTAGAGGATGGGATTATTTGAGTTTTCTCTTCGAGATCTCTCATATCGGGCATTTTGTAGGGCCTCGTGGTCTCAATTACGTTTACGTGACTACAACTTGTTTCAGTACCTTGTCAGGCTATAGGCCTCAATCATGCTTGCGTGACTTCAAGGGGTAATTTCAAATGGAATTCCTGACTAAGAACTATAAAAATAGAACCTACCTGATTCACCTCCGAAAGGGTGATAATCTTTGTGCAAGAGAGATAGTAACTCTCCCAAGACACTTGCCATATCGTGCCCCCATTAGCATTTGGAGTCAGATAATACAGCATTGAGAATCCATTTCGTGAGACTAAACGACCATATTCTGATTAGCTATTGGGTGTGTACCTAAGTCAGCAAGCAAAGGTTTTCATTCTCAGCCAATCTCCTTAGGATAGACTAATTGATGTGTTTTTAATTGTTCAAAACCTTTGGGACAAAAATACAATCTGATTTTTGTGTTTATAAGTCAAGTCAAGATCTCATCCATTGAAAGACAACAAACATTGAAAACTCAAACTTCAAACTGTCAAATTCACAAGTTTCGTAGCAAATTTGCTCTTTCAGTCCAAACAGTCACATCTACAGTCCAAACAATCACATCTACAATCCAAACATTAGCTTTTATAGCTCAAACATTAGCTCTTTCAGTCCAAACAGTCGCATTTTCAATCCAAATGTCAGCTCTCTTGGTGTTAATGTCAAATTTCTCATTATTTCAACATTAACTCTCAAAGGTTGAGCATATTAGAGTTTTTGGTTGGTCTGTCAGAGTTTCTGGTCTAAATAGCAGTGTTTCTGGTCTAAACAACAGAGTTCCTGGTCTATACATTAGAGTTCTTGGTCTGTCAGTCAGAGTTCCTAGTTTAAATAGTAGAGTTTTCGGTTTGTTTCTTAGCGTTCTTGGTCTAAACAATAGCTCTTTTAGTCTAAAGGTTAGCTCCCTTGGTTTAATCAACAAATCTTGTAAGTTGCACGTCAAATAACTCATGTTGCGGCATTAGATCTCCCAGTTGGTACTTGTTAGGTCTAAACATCCATTTTCTAAGTTTGAAATTCATAGAGTTGGGTCAAAATTGTAATCTCCTAAGTTCAAACACTCAATTTGCTAAACCTACATATCATTATTTGAACTTTAGACTCACTAAATTGTAGAACAGAGTTTCTGGTCTGCCCGTCAGCATTTCTGGTCAGTATAGTAGCATTTTTGGTAACTCTGTCAGAGTTTCTGGTCCAAACAACAACATTTCTGGTCTAAACAACAGAGTTCCTAGTCTAAACAACAACGTTTCTTATCAGTACAATAGAGTTCCTGGTCATTTTGTCAGCGTTTCTGGTAAAATACATCAAAATCAGAAAACAAAAACAACCCATTTCTCAAACAGTCAAACATAGAGAGTAGGTCATCTTGTTGGGTCATTTAATCAGGTTATCTTCTATCAAAAATAGATTCAAGAACAAGACACACAAAAGTCTCAAATATTCACCTCAAACAAGTTAAAGATCAAACACCTTAAAGTGCAACACCACATTGTCTTTAATAAATTGATCATTCAAATATAGTTTCTCATCAGGATCTATCATCCTTTAATCATGAAACTAAAACGCTTGATCAAAACAACCTCGTTCTTTATCATAGGATATATCATTCCTATTTGAACTTGGTCATATAAAAAAATCACAAAATTTGCACTCCAAAACTAAGATCGAAAAACTTGCAAACAGGCAAATACTTGAAAAGATCATTTTGTGTCTATACATCCACAACTTCACCTCAAAAATTGATCACTTATAATGACACATTACTCAAGATTTAAACCTCAAAAAACATTCAAAACACGTGTATGCCCGTTCTAACCAGGGCTTAGAGACAAAAGATTACAAAAATAGAAACAGAAACGTTTGAAATAACTAAAGACTATAGAAACATGGAACACAAAGATGAAATACAAGTTGAAGAGGAAATAATAGAACAACATGTCAAAGACATAAAAAAAATCCTCAATTCAAAAAATTTATGCAGAAAATATTGGAGGGAGAAAAAGAAAAATATTTCCTAATGTTAGCCAAATCTGGTGCCACACTCCCCCAAGATTTTGATGTAAACAAATTGACACAAAAGAAAAGTGATCCTCCTCCTAATAATGAACAATATGAGGACATATTTGGTCTCAAAATGAATAACACGTCAATTCCTAATAACACCAGAACCAATGAAGAGACTTACATCCCCAACAGAGATGAAGTAGAAATTCTGAATAACATTCAATCTAATGAGGATACAAGAAGGACTAGGGATGAACCAAGAAGAGATTGAGATCCTCTTAGAATAAAAAATCAGGGTTATGCTAGAGCAAATCATGTTGATAATCCTATCATGACTCTCACACAACAACTACAAACATTGAAAACACAAATCCAAGATATGCAAAGAGGAAATGTTAGACGATACTTGCTTCAAGAAATATGTCCTTATCCGTTTGACATAAACCTCAACATGATACTTTTTGCTATAGGTTTCGAGACTCCGAGGTACAAAAAATATGATGAAAGCACTAACCCTGAAGATCATATAAGAGAATTTTGCACAATGAGCATGGAGTTTGCACATGAAGATACATACTTAATGAGACTATTTCCAAAAAGCTTAACTAGATTAGCTATGGAATGGCTCTCCAAACTTCCACCAGGAATCAAATCATTTTTAGAGTTGGTGGATAAGTTTGTATCCCAATAGGCTTATAACATCCAACATGAAATAACCATGCTAGCCCTGTGTAACACAAAACAAAAAACCGGAGAACCCTTCATGACATTCTTACAACGATGGAGGCGGTTAGCTTCGAGGTATCCTTGTACAGTACCGAAGTATGAAAAAATGGACATATTTATCGACAACTTAAATGATCAAATGAGTTATTACTTAAAAATGCAAGGAAATCAAAGTTTTGCAAAAATGATTGACAATGGAATCAGAATGGAGGAAGCCATGATAAAGAAAGGTGAGCTGAAAATATTCAAAGAAGGAGTTCACCCTCCTAACAACACTAACAACAACAATCACAATGATAAACCAAAATTTTGGAATAGAAATCGTAATGTTGTCAATGATGGGATAGTGGATAACAACAATGTAAAACCAAAGCAATCGGTTTTTAATTTAACCAATCACTCAACAACAGCTCAACAAAACAACAATCACCAAAAAGAAACTATCAAAAACTTCTTTCGAAGGCAATTTACAAACATTGGTGAACCCCTTGGGTCCACATTAAAAACACTCATCGCAAACAAATTGATTACTTTACCAAAAGAAAGAAACTTTGAATCCAAGGTAAAACCTGCATGGTGGAATGACAACCATTATTGTGATTTCCATCGAAACAAAGGACACCAAACAGATGCTTGTCAACGATTAAAACATGTCATCCAAGATTTGATTGATAATGGAATAATAACCATGGATGGACATACAACAAGCAAATCTCACACAACTTTCAAAACTCCACTTCCTAATTATGAGAAGGGTGAATCATCAATAGGGCAGAATGGTAAAGGTAAAGCAAAGGTAAACTATGCTCATGCATACGACAATGTGGTAAATGTAATCGTGGTTAAAGAGAAACAACATCATGACCCCGCTCATGTTATCACATGAAGCAAAGCCAAAGTGGTTTTGTCGGGTCCTACAACAAACACCTCATCCACTACCAAACAATACAACCTAGTGGATCAATTATAGAAAACACCCACACAAATTTCCATCTTAGAACTGTTAAAGCTTTCACCTGCACACAAAGAAATTCTTGAACGAGCATTAGTAGATACCACAGTGTCCAAAGATCTTGATATTGATCAATTCCAAACCATGGTGGGACACCGCACAACTCCTCACTGCTTATCATTTACCAAAGAAGATGACATGTCCTTGCAACATCCCCACAATGCTCCTTTGCATATTGAAGTCCTCGTTCATAAAATGTGAGTTAAACATGTTCTAATAGATGGTGGAGGTGGCCTAAATATTTGTTCATTGACTCTTGTTCGTGCCTTAGGATATTCAGAAGATGCAGTTGATCCCCACAAAAAGATCACCATAAAAGCCTATGACGAAGAAGAATGTTCCTCCAAGGGAATTGTGATACTACCCATCAGAGTGGGACCTTTATAGAAAAACACAGCATGCCAAGTTCTGGACTTGGACTTATCATATAATATACTCCTGGGGAGACCATGGATACATGACTTGCAAGCTGTCCCATCAACCTATCATCAGTGTGTCAAATTTCCCTATGATGGACAAGAAATCACAATATCTGCATATTCAAATCCATTCCAGTATTGCAGCAATCTAAAAATGGGTCAAGAAGTCATTGTTCCTCATAACAGGGAGGCGTCATCTTCAAACACACAATCCAAAGAATAATCCTTTGCCTCTATTTTATCAAGTATGGAAAAACAAATGCAGTTAAGAGATCGAGGAAATGGAGAATACTCAATATCACAATTACCACTCTCTCCTAAATCCTTTGGAAAACCATCAAACTCTAAACAACAACCAATTGTGAAACATCTTCTGATATTTGATGGAGCATTCATTAGTGGTGGAACTTTGTTAGAGGAGACATAAGACAAAGATGTGCTATAGTGGCTATACAAAGATGAAGAAATTCAACAAAAGGTCAACAATGTCAGAATACCTACAAAAAAATATGGAAAAGGATTCAACATTCTTCAAAAGATGGGATACACTAGAATAGGTCCTATAGGAAAAAGAAAAGAAGGTATCTCAGAACCTATCCAACCTCATAATTAGCAAGCTACAGACAAAGCAGGCTTAGGGTATGGACAAGTTACTCTACCAAAAGACACATTTTCTAACCAACAAAAAAAAGAATATGAAAACAAACAAGAACAACTTGCAATTGAAAGGGAAGAAGCATCTGCAAAGCAACGAGCACAACCAAACATGAAATGGAAAAAGAAACAATCCTCAAATCAACAAGAGAAACAAACCAAAAATACCTCCCAAGCAGCATTAACTCTCAATCAAAACAAGCATGAACCTAGTACTAATCAAGGAGAGCTAATAGAAAAGTTGACAAAACTCAATCTTAGTCTAGAAGAAGTTGAATATGAAAGAAGGAAAGATATAGCAAGACAAATAGAAGAAACACATCAAAAGCTATATGAACAAATTTGTAGATTGCAAGCTGCAAGTGAGACAGATTCTGATGAATGGGAATGCGATTCCTATCATTTTGAAGAATCAGCTGAAGAAAATTGCTTTAAAGAAGATGTAGGAGTCGATGTAGTTCATACGTATGTAGGACAAACGTTAGGAACTAGTTCACTTGAATTAGAATCACATTCGGCTAACTTGGACTTAATTGAGGATGATCAAGAACTTCTTGGGTGAGGTCATTCTAATGAGGGTACCATTCTAGACATTGACATACAATATCAAAAACTTTGATAACTCAATCATGACCCTAAATACTCTCGAAAAATCTCAACCCGATGATCCTTTACCTCTACTCCACCCCGAACTTATTGAATGGGAAAATGAAGGACATACTGCCATTGATACCTTTCCAAATGACTATGCCATATCCGTATATCTTAATGCAATCGAACCCGCAACAACTTCCACCAATAATTTCAGCAACACATCTTCCAATCAAGTGGGTGCCGAATCTCCTAGTCGCAAAAGCGAAAATAAAGAAAACAATATCAGTTCTAATGTTGAAAACCATTTCTTGGCAACATTAGATCAAGAAAAAGTAAAAAGAAAGGACGCATCTAACGGTGAAAACCTCCTTGAGGCGTCGAAAGATGGGAGATTTGACACTTTACCTGAGTACTATCAAAAAAGGTCATCAATTTTGATCGAACCAACAAAAGCAGTTAATATTGGGACAACAAAGCAACCAAGGATCCTACATGCAACAACTTCTCTATCAGAAAAAGAAAGGAAAGAATATATGGAATTCTTTACACGATGGCAAACCAATTTCACCTGGTCATATGCAGACATGCCAGGATTGGATTCAGAGCTTATTATGCATCACTTGAATGTCAATCCAAGAGCCAAACCAGTCAAACAAAAATTAAGAAAGATGCATCCACATATTGCTCTCTTGGTCAAAGTAGAACTAAAAAAATTACTGGATGTAGGATTCATTAGACCTATAGCATATCCTCAATGGGTATCAAACATTGTTCCTATTTCAAAGCTAGACAAAAGTATCAGAGTATGCACAGACTTCAGAGATCTCAATAATGCATGTCCAAAGGATGACTTTCCTTTGCCTAACATTGACATCATTGTAGATTTAACAGCTGGACACTCCATGTTTTCTCTAATGGATGGTTTCTCCATATACAATCAGATTAAAATAGCACTTGAAGATCAAGAAAAAATAGCTTTCACATGTCCGTGGGGTACTTTGTGCTGGAACGTCATGCCTTTTGGACTAAAGAATGCGGGTGCCACATATTAGAGAGCTATGACAACGATATTCCATGACATGATGCATACATTCATGGAAGACTATGTGGATGACATCTTGGCAAAATCATACAATAGAGAAGAACATATCACAATACTGGAAAAGATCTTTGATCGGTTAGAACAGTACAAGCTATGGCTAAATCCTAAGAAATGTTCCTTTGGTGTCACTTCAGGAAAGCTATTGGGATACATTGTTTCAGCTAGAGGTATCGAAGTAGATCCAGCTAAGGTCAAAGCAATCATGGAAATGGCATCTCCCAAGAATATAAGTCAACTCAGATCACTACAAGGAAGGCTGCAGTCAATCAGAAGATTTGTGGCTCAACTAGCAGATAAATGTCAACCATTTACCCATCTATTGCATAAAAATGTTCATTTCAAGTGGGACTATCAATGTGAGGATGCATTCAACAAGATCAAGGCATATCTCATGCAACCACCCATTCTAATGTCACCAATTCCAAACAAGCCATTATTGCTCTATGTATGAACCACTAAAGTATCATTAGGAGTTTTTCTCGCACAATAGGATAATGAAGGAAAAAAGCGAGCCATCTACTACATCAGCAAAACACTAGTGGGATACAAGCTCAACTATTCCCCAACAGAAAAAGAATGCTTGGCGGTAGTTTTTCCTTCTCAAAAATTAAGACACTATCTACTGTCTCACTCCATCAAGTTGATAGCTAAAATAGATCCATTGAAATATTTTCTCAGCAAGGCAACATTGACAAGACTACTAGCAAAATGGATCATGATCCTAAGTGAGTTTGATATTGAGTATGTAGATAGAAAAGCTATCAAGGGACAAGACATCACAAATCAACTAGCAGAGGCACCACTTCAAGATGATCATCCTCTATAGATTGAGTTTCCTGATGCTGATATCCTAATAGTCACAACAAAATCATGGCAACTATACTTTGATGGTTCATATATGCAGCACGGATCAGGAGCAGAAATTCTATTTATCACACCACAAGGTCATACAATTGTGAAAGCATACAAATTAAGCTTTCCATGCACCAATAACAATGCAGAGTATGAAGCTTTGGCTACAGGTATCAAAATGGCTGTAGAATGGAACATTACACAACTTCAGGTCTTTGGAGACTCTCAGTTTGTCATCAATCAAATCAATGATGACTATCAAACAAAAGATGACAAACTCATGCCTTATAAAAAGATGGTGGATGACTTCAAGAAATATTTTATTGAAATCACTTTTGAACAAATTCCAAGAAATGATAACAAAGTAGCAGATGCCATGGCAACACTTGCTTCTCTATTACAAACACAAGAAAATCAAGAGCGTTATGAATTCCTGGTTGAAGAGTTGTTTTATTCATCTCATAATTGTCCTAATTCCCAAACCATTTGTTAACTTATAGGACATGATTCCTCTCGCTATGGCCAAACTTACACATACCTGAAAGATAACATCTTACCTCCTGACTTATCAAAAAATCAAAAGAGAAACTTTATTCAGCAATCCTCCCATTATACTCTTGTCGTGGATACCCTATTTAAACAAGGTCTAGGCGGTACTCTTTTAAGATGTCTTGAACAAGAAGAATCTGTGAAGGCCTTAAAGGAAGTCCATAATGGCATTTGTGGCACTCATTCAAGTGGTCTTACCCTTTTGAAAAAACTCATACGCTTGGGCTATTATTGGCCAACTATGGAACAAGATTCTTTTTAGATAGCTAGAACGTGCAAACAATGTCAAATCCATGGGAACTTGATCCATGCACCAACACAAGAACTTCATGATTTGGCAACATCTTGGCCTTTTTGTCAATGGGGTTTTGATCTAGTAGGAAAAATAAATCCTTCTTCATCTAATGGTCACAAATTCAACCTTGTAGCTATAGAATACTTTACAAAGTGGATTGAGGTAGTACCTCTCACAAATATCACAGGAAAACAAATTGCTGCATTCATCTTGAATTACATCATTTGTCGTTATGGAATACCAATGACCATTATCACTGATAATGGGCGACCATTCAAGAATCAGGATGTACAAGAGCTATGTGAGAAGTTTAAGATCCAGTATAGATTTTTGACACCCTATTATCCACAGGGGAATGGGCAAACAGAAGCATCTAACAAAACTATTCTAAAAATCCTCAAAAAGATAGTGAACGATGCTGGGAAAGATTGACATATTCAATTAAACCCTTCTCTCTGGACCTACCGCACCAGTATCCGCACACCAACAGGTGCCACACCTTTCTCTCTTGTATATGGATTAGAAGCCATATTGCCAATCGAAGTAGAGATACCCTCTCTACGTGTATCACTAAAAGGACTTATCCCAGATGAAGAACAATGAGTATCTAGACTACAAGAGTTAGAACTAATCCATGAAAGAAGACAAAAAGCCTTTGATCATCTAAAGGTACATCAGCAAAGAATGTGCCGAAGTTATAATCATAAGGTCAAACCATGAATCTTTCAAGTTGGATAACTAGTACTAAAAGAAAATTCACGAAATCGGTTAGATCAAGAAAAAAAAGGAAAATTTGAACCAAACTGGTTAGGTCCATTTGTGGTCACAATAGTATTTGGGTCAAGAGCATATCAGCTATCAACACAAGATGAGGATTAGCTCGAGGAACCCATCAATAGCATGCATCTGAGGAAGGTTTATGTCTAAAAAATCCAAAAACAATGAAAAGCAGAAAATCCAAAAACAGTGAAAAAGCAGAAAATCCAAAAACAGTAAAAAAAGCAGAAAATAATAATAATAAAAAAAATCAAATATGAGAAAAAGTGTAATAAAAACAAATGGTGAAAACCTAGCAAACAGGCACTATCTGTCGGTTTGATTTGCCATCTATTGGTTCGTACTTTCTTCCGCTTGCATTCTTTTCCATCGGCGTTATTCATATTCATCATAAAGCCTTTGTACATATGCAGGCATCCCAGGTGATTTCTTGTCATGGTTTGGATCATTGACTATATCATAATAAGGCTTGTTTCTAGGCTGGGGACAAAATCCTGAACCTGGTTGGGAGCAAAAAAGTTTTGATCATTTTGAGCTTAATCAAAGTAGGTAGAACAACAGTCAGACAACACTTGTCAAGCGAAAAACTAAGACACATCCAACGTTGAACATAAGATCACATTGTCAACCATTAACTATCACATATCAATCTAAACATGACAAAACACATATCAATGGATGATATATCTTGACTCATGATTTTAACACTTTGGCAATAATGGTTCAATTATTTTATTTTGATTTTTGCTATCATGATTTCTGAGTAACTCCAGGATGTCTTTGACTAGAGGAACGAGGAAGGAACATAATATTTTTCTTGTCTACTATCTGTAAATTAATCATTAATATGTGCAAGGTTGTCTAAGGACATGATCATCTAAGTATCATGGAAGACATGTCGGACTTGCATATAGAAATGGTTAATATTGCTTGTTTTATGCAAGCAACACTCTGGTCATCTTGGTTCAATTATACCTCAATGCTTGTGCTAACTTGCAATATCAAAACCCAGGAAAGTAGTGCTTAGGTCATCATGGTTCAATTATACCATTGATGTTTGCACTCACTTCCCACATTTTAGAGGCTCAATGATGAAACAAAGCAATGACTCCATGACTGGTCCGATCATCGCATGACATTTCATGTTTTGCATTTGCATTTTAAGGTAGATTTGCATTTCATTTCTGCATGGGATCACAATGCTCATCTTTTCCAAGGCTAAATCTAACATGGTGTTATCTCTCTTATTACGTGATTGAATACATTGGACAATAACAAAAATAATCAATTCATTCATCCTGCATGATAAGTTAGTTCATCTCATGTAACCATTACATACCAAGACATCGTTCATATAAAACATAAACTCATTCATTCATTTAGTAAGATCATTGCATGACATTCATCTAATCTCAAATCATATAAAATAACACCATTGCATTGCATTGCATCAATCTCATATTAACATGCATGAGAAAATCATAAACATAGAAAGCATTGCATCGCACAAACATCACATAGAATTATAGGCATCACCATACATATTTGCATTTGCATACATCATGTAAATACTACATCATCATATATCTATCATCTAGAATTCATAAGCATATAAAAATTAAAGCATACATCAAGCATACATCATGAAAGTAACTACACATCATAATCATATGTCAAATAGAATGCATCCATCATCTCATAGGTCATGTAGAACGAATAGGATCAACTGCATATCATATCATCAAAACAAGATCAATGTCTAAGGTACAATGATATCACAAAATATATGAGATACATCACAAATATACATCGTAGGAATTATCAATACCTCATCACAAAAAGGTGTGTACATAAATAGATCAATGTCCCATATCAGTGTGACCACTCGGACGTGGACCAGAACTCTGTCCTGATGCGGCAGGTAGAGTAGCACCAGCTAGTACCCCTGTACCTAAGTCCCCACCTAGAGGAGCTCTTTGAAGTGGCCCTGTCACTCCTCGACTCTCAGTCTGGCTCTGTCCTGATCTCTTGCTCAGCTGTGAAAATCCTAGAGCCCTCCGCTTAGGAGGAACAACAGTAAAGTACAATGTCCTATAATACTCAGCCTCTCGGATCCCCTAGCACATCATCTTCAAGGAACTCTTCCCTGAAGTAGACCCTCCTAACAATTGTACTTGTGTCTTGGCCTGTCGACACCTATCCATAGCTGCATCTCTTTCGACTAGGAGAGAAGCCATATGAGTCTCTAGCTGGGCCATCTGAGAGTCCCTCTCTGCTAGTCGACTCTCTAGCTGCTGAACCTGAGCCTATAGGTCTGTAATCTGAGCCTACTGCTGATGTGACGACATCCTAATGAGGATCCATCGAGGTGCCTCTGCCTGTGGCTGCTTAGCCTATGATACTATCATAGGTACCCAATCAACTAGGGGAACCTCCTGCTCTGGAACCTGATGCTCCTGATCCCCTGGACCTAATCTCCTGCATTTGACCACCCAGGCCATCCAATCTGTATATACATCTCTGGCAGATCTAGAACTACTAGCTCCTGGTGTGCCTGTCGCTGCCACTGCCACTGCTCGACCATCTCCCCCATCTCCCCCATCATCATCTCCTCCATCATCATCCCCAACACCCTGATCTTCTGTATCTCCTCCATATCCATCTCCATCTCCGCTATCATCTCGGTCTCTACCATCCCTCCATCGTCTCGGAGCTCTGTGTCATGGCCTCTCATCATCCTCATCTAACACTGGCTCTGGCTCATCCAGACATGTTATCCTTGGAAACCTGTGTACAGTATAGTGCATAGCATGCTCATGTGTCATCCCACTATCCATCACGCTTGGAAGATAATCCCAATTAGCTGGCTCCAATGATTGATACTCTGCGTAGGCTTGGTCATATGAAATAGAAGGCCCCCAAGTAGGCACATCCAATCTTCGACAAGCATAATGAGTTGTACCCTGTTGTATCCCCTGTATCTTGTCATACTGTCTCAACACCCTCATACAAGGGAATCGCTCGATGACATAAGGTGTCGAACCAATTAGATATCGCGTCATGAATACATATGACATCTCCACTGCATCCTTGGGCCAAATCTCGCAGTCCCTGTATGGCCTCCATATCACATTATCTAGGTCATCCAAGGTCCATCTCTAGTACTTTAATTTGCCCATCTTTCGCTGGATAATGACACCAGGATACCCGTCAGCATAAGGTCTGCCTAAAGGTCTCTCTCTGTCCGCCAATGGTCGTGTGATAGGTAAATGCTCCCAGGTCCATATCTGAAGCACAACCACCCCTGCTGAAAATGTAGTTGATCCTTGGTACACAACTCGGTGCAAGTCATGATACAAGTGTGCTAACATACATGATCCCCATGAAAATCGGGTCCCCTCTATCACCATCTGCTCAAGCAGACGACCCCATCCAATACATAATCCCTTTGACTTATGATTAGGACAAAGGAAGCCTCCAATAAATCCGACAAGCATAGTAGGTAACGTGGCATACCCTAGCTCTAACATCTCCTATCACGCAATATCATACCCGCAAATCTCGTCATCTTCAAACACGTGACAAAGTACCTCTATCCCACCCCGCTCGCTGAGATCATAATATACTAAATCGTCCATCACAGGGATGCACAAAATTCGGTAGACATCCTCGAGTGTCACCGTCATCTCTCCAGTTGGTAAGTGAAACGTGTTATGTTCACTATGCCAGTGCTCTGCTAAAGTTGTCAGTAATCCCTAGTTTATCAGAGGCCATGGCATGTCAAGAAGGGAAGATAGACCACATCTGCTAATGTGATCTCACTCCGCTTGGTTAAGGCGAGGTATCAGCATCCATGTCTTCAGGAAACACTCCCGAGACTGAAGAACAGTAAAGTGCTCCTGCAATCAAATCACCTCATCATATTAGTTTCTTGATTTATCTATCTATCAAATCTATCTATCGGTCTATTTTGCTCAATTGAGATTTTTATCAAATCTCATTGGGCCCTTATCAATGACACTCATCAATCATGAAGTCATTATCAATCTTATCTCATCTCGCGCATGCATTGAGATAATCATAAGTGATAATCAAATTTATCAATTAGGAGTGTCTAATTTTATCGATTAGATAGCTAATCAAATCTTATCCTATCAAAAAAATCAAAAAATCAAACCCAATTAACAGCAAATCCGACAAATCAACAAATCAAATCATTTTCTCAAAATCGTCAAGATGATAAAAAATTTCCAAAAATCAAATATAAAAATCATCAAGATCGAAAAATCGTCAAAAAAAAAAAAAAATCGTCAAAAAAAAAAAAAAAAATGTCAAAAAGCCAAATGGAAAAATCAAAAAATCACCCAAAGTGTAAAAAAAAAAAAAAGTTGAAAAAATCGAAAAAAAAAAAATTCGAAAAAACAAAAAAAACAAAAATAAATTAAAAAAAATTCCCTCCCCCCAGTTGGTGCCTGCGGTGGCGCTGCCCTTGGCACCTGCGGTGCCTCCTGCAACACCGGTGACGACTGCGGTGGCGCCTCCCACAGTGCCGACGGCACTAGCGGTGCCGCCCACGCCGCCTCTTGCAGCACTGGCAGCGGCGCCCATGGTGTCGATGGGGCTCCGCTCCTCCACCGCCCCGCCCTTTCTCTCTCCTGCCCAAAATTTTTGAAAATTTTCAAAAAACCAAAATTTTAATGCGTGCATAAATAATTTTTTTGAGATGTGAATGAAATTTTAAAAAAAAAAAATCCGAAAAAACCCATTTCACTAATCAAAAAACCCATCTCAAAAATGCAATTTTCTCCCCAACCCATTTGGCAAAAAAGCTAAAAAACGTTTTTTTATGCAAATAGCTAAAATTTTCAAAAATTAACAAAGCTAAGTTTTCTCGAAGTACGTACCGATGGATCGTATGTCGGAGGATGCTCATATCGCCGAACTCGCTCGAACCTATGCTGGTGGTATGGGATCGCCATTTCCTTCCTCCAGAGCAATTTTTCTCCAACAACTACAGTGCACAAATGAGGAGTGGAAAAAGAAGGTCGCCTTTTTAAACTCATAATGGGGCATTTAAGTGGGATTTTTATTCCGCTTATTGTTAATCATTTAATCAACTAATCAACCTGGCAGGACAACATTTTCAAATTTCTTATCGGGAAATGAATCGGATTGACTCTACAAATCTCTAAATATCAGAAAATCATTAAAAATCTAAAAATTTAAAAAATGTCAAAAATTTAAAAAAAATTGTGAAAAATTAAAAAACATTCAAAAATTATCTGATTCATCTCCCGAGGGGGCATCCTCGCATCAATTTTTATCAATCAGAGTTTGGAGCATCATATCGAGATTTATCATCTCCAAAATTGAAACTGCATCATATCGAGATTTATCATCTCCAAAATCAAAACCGCATCATATCAAGATTTATCATCTCCGAGATCGAAACTGCATCATATCAAGATTTATCATCTCCAAATCAAATCAGTACATTGAAACCAAATCTGCATCAAATCAAGATCAAATCTACATTCTATCGAATCAACAACATCATCAATCAAGTTTTCTTTGAACCAACGCGTCGTCACACATCGCTTCAAAGAGGGGCAAAATATATACACCTAAAAATGTTCCGAAGATAGTTAATTAAATACACAGTTATTTGATTAATTCCCCTTCCCAATTAATTGAATTCACAAACAATCTAATTAATTTCTCTATTCATCTACTAGTAAATAAATCTAAATGATTTATTTATATAGTTCATCTCACATCCCCCTTTGATTAATTAATTTTATAAAATGTCTCCCCATATTAATCAATTCTTCTAATCCCTAATTAAGATTAACAAACTCAAGTTTGTTGAGATTAATTACCATTTTTCAATTATTTGAATTTCTAAATTCAAATGAGCACATGGCTCCTAACTTTAACCACCTAACCTAACTATCCCCTAACCTAACCCATTCCACCTAATCCTGGGTTTAATTAACTCCATCCTATTTTGCACATTCTAACCTGCTTATCCTAACCTCCCATGGTGTGGATATTCTCTCCTTGAGACACATGGCACTTTTGCCACATGTCTCCTCCCTTGGACACTTTCCCTCTCATGAGCAAGGCTCCTTGACACTTTTCACCATAGAGATGACAAGTGTCTCTTCCTCCATCCTCTTCTCCAACTTCCTCAATCTTGGCCCTTGATATCTTCAGATCAGATCTAGACCGTTGATTCCTACCACCTCAGCTTTGGCCTTGGAATTCCTATAAATATCCCCCATTTTGAAGCAATAAAGATCCCATCTCATTTCATCTTATGCATTGTTACTATAGGCAGATCCCATCTCATATCAATTTAGGCATCATTACTATAGGCAATTTGCATTTCAATTATCTAGCATTTAGCTTTTAGATTAATCATAGCATGTTAATCTAGTTTCTTAAATCATGCATTTCATAACATCTCCATAGTTAATCATGATCAAATAGCTACTCAACTCTTGAGTTGTCACTTTGGAGGTCATTGCTCCGCTGAGAGCCCATCAATCCAACACTTTCAAGGTCCTCAAGAATAGAGGAAAATGAAACATTTCAAGGAAGGCTTATGGTTTGCATCTTCGATTTAGTTGTGAAATTAAGCTTTTCAATTATACTTTATTGTCTCATTATATGTGTATGCCTCTTATACTAACAACATTTTTAGCATCACACAATCTATTTGAACCTATGAGGCCATGAGAGGGGTCCGTACAAAAGTCTATCTTGGTTTTTCATGTTTCCCTACGGTTTTATTAGGGCAACAATTTTTCAGTTGGCAAAAAAATCGTCAGTTTCATTCATTCGAATGTTGTCTTGTGGCCAATTTCTCGTTCTTCTCGTTACGATGATGAACCATCGGCTTCGACATGTCCAGTTAGGCATTATTACCCTATGCATGCTCCTATTTCCCCCCCCCCCCCCACTTGGTCGAACGCTCGGGGTCATACCCTACCGATGTCGTCCCTTGAGCGCCCTAAGTGCTAAAAATTGTCAAACTTTGATGGGCCCTAACTCAGAATCTGTGGCACCTGCGAGTGATCCATTTGAACCTACGGGGCCATGAGAGGGGTCCCTACAAAAGCCTATCTCATTTTGTAAAGTTTCCCTATGGTTTTATTAGGGCAGCAATTTTTCGGTTGGCAAAAAAATCGTCTGTCTCATTCATTTGAATGTTGTCTCGTGGCCAATTTCTCGTTCTGCTCATCGTGATGACAAACCATCAGCTCTGACATGTCCAGTTAGACATTATTACCCTATGAATGCTCCTATTTTCCCCCCCCACTTGGTCGAACGCTCAGGGTCATACCCTACCGGTGTCGTCCCTTGAGCGCCCTAATTGCTAAAAAATGTCAAACTTTGATGGGCCCTCTCGGAATCCATGGCACCTATGAACGATCCGTTTGAACTTACGGGGCCATAAGAGGGGTCCCTACAAAAGTCTATCTTGGAATCCATGGCCCTAACTTGTTCAATGAAAAATATAGATAAACAAGCATTACACTGTAGACACATAATGATCATCAATATTTCCTTGTATTGTATACACATAATTACCATTACACTTGCATGTGACATCCATGAAGGGATATGCAAACATGATTTTTTTTTCATTATCAATACAACTACACCAATGTACTCATGTATAGATACATTGTATATCATCAACATAACTAGCTCATGGACATTTTATATCATCATAACAAAGTTACATAAATTTACATCCATATACAAATACAACATCCCACTTCATTTGCATCAGACATCCTCATTTCCTAAGAGAAAAGCTTACGTACAACAATGCCTGCATATAAATAAAGACCAAAATAAGTAACTTTTTTATGCGGAATGAATGTGCTATAAGAAACAAATTATAACACTTAATACAAATTATTTGTCAAATTATAAATAGATCATTTGAAATATTTTTAAGATGTACAAGATTGTATAATTATGAAGCTTACCAGTTTCTCTGCAAAGTATACAAGCATAACTTTGAAGAAAGATGCATGTTGATTAAAGCCGTTCTCACTGCATTTATCTACATGGTTGAAGATGATGGTAGATATGGTCATTTCTAAATAGCAATACATTCACTTGACTTAATGTTTATGTACAAAATTTAATCTCATTAATGCACAAAGGAATATGTACCATCACCAAGAGAGGGTCTTGTCAACAACGAATGATCTAGCATGAACCTATTTTTTTAAGAATTGTTAGTCTACACATAAGATGCATGGATGAACATAAAGGCTTTATGATAATCACTTCAACTGAAATGCATGATAATAAATGAAAATGTGGGATTATATACCATAAAAATACGTCTGTTCGAATTATATCAACAAAACCCACTATGTTGACTCAAAAATCATAATGTAATACTGTTGTATATCATCAAAAAAGACCTGCATGAGCATAAAGGTTTTGCGATAATTATATCATCAAAAATTGTCAAATAGTGTTCTCCAGTAACAAAAATTGTAAAGCTCATCAAATGCATGATAATAAGTCGTGTTGCAAAAATACATCCCTTCCGATTATATCGAGTGTACCCGCTATGTGCATGCAAAAATCGTGTTGCCAAAAAAAATCGTTCATCAATAGACCTGCATTTTGAACATATCCTTAATATACACATAACAAACTTGAACATTAAGGTTTAATGATCATTGTTTGAAATGAAATGCATGATAAAAAAATTAAGGCACCATTAAAGACCTACTACTCAAGTATGCCTGAAGGGTCATCTCTTTGTTTAAGAGTATCCAATATTGCTTCATGATCAATAGTAGTCAGTGTCCATAGTTCTTTGGTCTTCAATTTTTCTTGATGCTTCAACAACTTGACATTTGTAGCTATAATAAGGTGTGAATATATTATAACGGTTTTGTGTCTCTCATAGTCTTCAAATGCAAGTATGCCATTCTTTCTAATCATGTATGTTCGCAACCAAGTTCCCACAACAACAAATGAACCTGTAGGATACGTGAACCCGTCATCATCTATCATTGGTTGCGTTATCTTTTGTTTTCCCTATACACATCGTGCCAACCAATATTCTGATCTCTCTTCATTCCCTCAGTGCTGTGCAACAACTGCAAAAACATGTCCTGGCTATACAAGATCTGATAGATGATCATACTCAAGTGAACTTTCCATGTCATTGTTTGACAAGGACATTGTTTGAGATAAAGGAGTTAGATATTGGGGAACCCACGTATCAACCCACTCACTTGACTCGCATTGATCCCAATCACACCGAACACAACTCTAACAAAAACAAGCCAACACTTGTGTCCAAATGGTTCATGTACTTGCATGTGAGCTAAGAAATGAATGCATATTTGAAGAATCTTTAATTGTTTGACAATCCAATCTATCTCCCACTGTGCCCTCCTCAACCAACCAAAAGAATCTGGTCACTGCTGAATCAAGAGTACCTCCAAGTGACAATGGTGAACTACACCAATCAACAATAGAACATGCATTAGAGAAATTTGTACCTGAAATCCTCAATTGCTCTTTAACTAGAGCTTAGATCTCTCTTCAAACATTCACCTGCTCCATCATGCTCCCCCTTTCCATGCCCTGCCTCAAAAAACACCAAATATAAGGTATATGCCTCTCTACATGCATTCTACTCAACCAATAAAACATACAGGCATTCTTGAATTGACCCGTACAGTTATGTGACCATATGATATGTCGATCAATTACAATATCTTTCTCATGCAAGAACTCAAAAAAAATTCTTCAAAGAATATTGCACATACTCAGAGGAGTGTGATCTATCATCACTCATATAAAAATGATACTCCCTGATTATCTTCCTGTCCTCTTCTGTACTATCAGGAGCATGTCTATATGTAATGTGAACAAAAATAGCAATCTGGATTGAATTGTAGTACTAAGACTGTACCTCATTCTGTGGTTGCAATGTATAGTTCTTTGCAAAATCAACCACTGATACAATATTGCCAATCGGGAAAGAGTTCTTACACATCTTGAACTATTGATCCAACCATTGAGACCTATGGGTGTGCCTCGCATACTTGTAGAAAATATTTTCCTTAAAATCCAAAATAAAATCAGCAATACTCACTTCTCTTGAGACTAATTCGAATCTAGAACCTTCACCTCCACTCTTCAAAGTATATTTCATTGTCTCATATCTTTTTTTCTCAACATAATTCTTTCCAAACTCATGTTCACTAACCTCATGAAAACATGAAACAAACTTTGACAACCCACCACATTCTGAGCACTTCTCATTCAAACAATCATTTCTATAGAAATAGCAGCCATCATCTCTAGGGCATAAAAATAGATCTTGAAAGTCTCTTGATGATCTCAGAAATAGCATTGCACCACACTCCTACAACATCTCATTAGTATGCATCATAGAACGAATATGACATAAAATTTCATGGTACATTGAAAACTCCACATGGTACTTGCAACAACAAGTATTGTGAATCTTAAGAGGAACACAATAGAATGGTTTCAAAGATTCAAAGGCCCTTTGTGATATTTGCAAAGTTGGATGTACTTCACAAATTTTTTTGTACAACATTGTTTGGCTTGATTCCAAGAAATGTTTGGGATGTGGTGTGCGATTTCAATTGCCGATTCTTAATTTCAAAATATCCTTTACATTGGGTGACACTCTAGAATTGGAGTGCCAAAATTGTTGAATCTCCTCCTTCACATTGTCAGTCAACTTTGTATCAACACGTGGAAGCCTCCCACCAAAAGCCCATGTATCTTGTTGAAGTGGATCATCAAGTCTTTGTGTTCATGCAAGTGCTCTATCCAAGGTTTTACGGTTTATGTTAAAATCAACACAAGTTTGTCTCATTTGATGAGCCTTCCTCAATTGATGGCTTACTAAGGAGGTTGTAATCACTCTTCAAGTAGCTCTCTTATCTCTTTCTTTGGTATTCTTTCCAATATAATTGAGAGCATCAAATAGATTTTTGGCAATAATAGAATTTCTCTCCATCTTCTTGTTCATACGAATCTTCAATTTGTTTAGAAATGGTCTCATCTTTATCATATTTAGCAGTTGAATAAAGAATTGGCATTGTTGGGTCAATGTCTTATTGCTAAAATTTTGATCAAAAAGTTGTGTAGCCCACAACCGAATGGTTCTTGTTGACCTCTTGCCTTCAAGATTCGCAATAATGTTCTCATCGATTTCAAATAACCATTTTGGGGTTCTTGAAGGCCTTGGATTTGGAATTTGTCTTTCATCCATGAGAAGGTCTTCATTTCTAAAGTAATTAGGTGTTACATATGATTCACTTGGTTGAGCAATTCCACCTTCACTGTCAAATTTTTCCACATTTTCACCTCCTATGTCAAAATTTTCCACATGTTGAGCATTTTCATTATCACTTTCAACATTTTCAACATTTTCAAAATTTTCACTTTCAAAATCTACATTTTCATTTTCTATAACTTGTGACACATTTTCAAATTCAATTTCCTCTTCACTTGAAGTAACATTAGCAATATTTAACATACCTTGTCTTCTCCTCCCATGACCTTCTCTATCTCTTTCTCTATACACTTCAATTTGGTCATTTGAAAGTTTTCTTTTGCATTTAGACTTCTAACAACTACTACTCCCCATTTACCTCCACAAAGATGCTCCTAAATGATTGACAATGTAAGATTTGACTTTAAGAATCTCCCAAAAGCACACATTTGTCACAACCTGTCTGAAAGCCCGTGATCATTGACAAAAAATAGAATATGCAAACTGTGGGCCATTGGAATCCACAAAATGGCCCACAAGGCTCTTTTTTATTTACAAAAAATTGGATATCCAATTTTAATGTATAAATTTGTGGTCCCAAATTTTTTTTCCCATTGTTGCCTTTTTTTAATTGTTGCCACATTAATGGCAATGGCATAAATCAAATATCCGATAAAATCCAATATCCGATTTTATTAGTCATATTTTAGAGAGAGAGAGAGAGAGAGAGAGAGATTAGGGGAGAGGGAGAGAGAGAGAGAGAGATGTCGGGGGAGGGGGAGAGAGAGAGATTACGGGAGAGAGAGAGGAGGAGAGGGACAAAATGTGCCCCCTTAAGACACCATATTGGGTTGTTATGGGTCCTATGGTGTCCTAAGGGGTCATATTGTGTCCTACGACCCCTTAGGACACCATATGGTGTCGTTAGGGGTCATAAGGGGTCATGGAACACCATATGACCCTGTAAGACACCAAATTGTGTCGTTATGGGTCATATTGTGTCCTAAGGGGTCATAGGATAACATATGACCCCTTAGAACACAATATGACCCCTAACGACACCATATGGTGTCATAAGGGGTCCTATGGTGTCCCACGGCCCCTTAGGACACAATATGACCCATTAGGACACACTATGACCCATAAACAACCCAATATGGTGTCTTAAGGGGCCATATGATGTCCTAGGACACCATATGACCCCTATGGACACCATATGACCCCTTATGACACCATATGGTGTCATTAGGTGTCATATGGTGTCCTAAGGGGTTATGGGACACCATATGACCCCTTAAGACACCAAATTGTGTCGTTATGGGTCATATTGTGTCCTAATGGGTCATGGGACAATATATGACCCCTTAGGACACCATATGACCCCTAACGACACCATATTGTATCATAAGGGGTCATATGGTGTCCATAGGGGTCATATGGTGTCCTAGGACACCATATGACCCCTTATGATGTCTTAGGACACCATATGACCCCTATGGACACCATATGACCCCTTATGACACCATATTGTGTCGTTCTGGGTCATATGGTGTCCTAAGGGGCCATAGGACACAATATGACCCATAACGACACAATTTGGTTGCTTAAGGGGTCATATGGTGTCCCATGACCCCTTATGATCCCTTAGGACACCATATGACCCCTTAGGACACCATATGACCCCTAACGACACCATATGGTGTCATAAGGGGTCCTATGGTATTGATAGGGGTCATATGGTGTACTACGACCCCTTAGGACACCATATGACCCCTTAAGACACCATATTTTGTCGCTTTGGGACCTATGGTGTCCTAAGGGGTCATATTATGTCCTACAACCCCTTAGGATACCATATGACCCATAATGACACAATTTGGTGTCTTAATATGTGATATGGTGTCCTAGGACACCATATGACCCCTAACAACACCATATGGTGTCATAAGGGGTCATATGTTGTCCTTAGGGGTCATATGGTGTCCCATGAACCCTTATGACCCCTTAGGACACCATACGACCCATTATGACACCATGTTGGGTCGTTATGGGTCCTATGGTGTCCTAAGGGGTCATATTATGTCCTACAACCCCTTAGGACACCATATGACCCCTAACGACACCATATGATGTCATAAGGGGTCTCATGGTGTCCATAGGGGTCATATGGTGTCCTACAACCCCTTAGGACACCATAGGACCCCTTAGGACACCATATGACCCATAACGACACAATTTGGTGTCTTAATCTCTCTCTCTCCCCCTCTCCCCTAATCTCTCTCTCTCTCCTCTAATCTCTCTCTCTCCCCTAATCTCTCAGTCTCTCCCCTAATCTATCTCTCCCTCTCCTTATCTCTCTCTCTCTCTGCTAATCTCTTTATCTCTCTCTCCCTCCCCCCCCTCTCTCTCTCCCTTCTCCCCCCCTCTCTCTCTCTCTCCCCCCACTCCTCCTCTCCTTAATATTTTATAAATTAATATATTAATAAAGATTAGATTAATTATGTGCAAATTTAGTTAGTGAATTTACTTATTAAAATCGGATATCCGATTGGTTTTGTAAAATTTTCAAATTTCAAATTTCGGCTTGGGAATGCTTTGAGATTTGGCTTGGAAGTGACAAGCCTGGAAAGTCAACTGAAAAAACGTGTTTTTTAGTATTCCTTGATTTTCCAGACTTTACACTGGTGGTTGACGACTCTCTCTCTCTCTCTCTCTCTCTCTCTCTCTCTCTCTCTCTCTCTCTCTCTCTCTCTCTCTCTCTCTCTCTCTCTCTCTCTCTCTCTCTCTCCCCCCACTCCCCCCTCTCCCTCTCCCTCTCCCTCTCCTTAATATTTTATAAATTAATATATTAAAATATTATATATTAATATATTAATAAAGATTAGATTAATTATGTGCAAATTTAGTTAGTGAATTTACTTATTAAAATTGGATATCCGATTTGTGTTGTAAAATTTTCAAATTTTAAATTTCAGCTCGGGAATGCTTTGGGATTTGGCTTGGAAGTGACAAGCCTGGAAAGTCAACTAAAAAAACGTGTTTTTCAGTATTCCTTGATTTTCCAGACTTTACACTGGTGGCTGATGACTTTTTTTTGTAGCCAAAATTGATTAAAAAAAGGGTTTTTTAAGGATGTTCTCAGCTTTCCAACAATATAAGGCTTGTCTTATTTCAACTTTAATAAATATCATTATTTATTTTCTAATTGAATTTTAACAATAGTCCTGATTGATAGACTGATTGAAAAACACTCATAACTTTTAGACGGTATAACATTTTTTGTATCCAAAACATGCATCACATCCTATGCTTCGTCTACTATAGGGAAACATTAAAAAAATAAAATTCATAAGGTTTTGACCAAGTTAAGGTGGTCAGACATAGGAGTCTCTGAATTTCTAAAAAGCTGTAGTAAAAAAATCATAAATAATTGTTTACTTTATAAAAAATTATAAAAAAATATGTGTCAGATCTGGACATGAGTCTAATACTTATATTATAAATATTATAAAAAAATATTATGATTTTATTATGATTAGGGTGGTCAGACATACGTCTACTTCTTATCTTTTTCCTGAAATTTTAGTACCACTGCATTGAAATTTGAAATTTTCATCAAATAGGATTTTTTTTCTTCCAAAAAACAACTAGTAGATTAGAAAATAAATTCAATTTTCTATAGATTCTCTTCTTACATATTTTAAAAATAATGTTCACAACTTATTCATATTTTCATGTCAAGTTGCATAACTCTGATTTTCTAAAATTTCATTGCCACTTAAGGGCCTGTTTTGGCACACCATGATCCTGCACATACCCTATTGTGGAAAATAAAAGAAGGTTGGAGGCAGAAGACCGACTAGTAGATCTCCCTGCATGCATCCAAAATATTCCACAAAACTAGGGAATAGCGGCTTTACGTTCACATGATTGAGGATTCGCCACAAATTTACGTGGGTTGAAAAACATGAAGGTCTACTTTGGGTGGTGATTCCAGATGAAAAAGTGATGGATCGAGGGTTTTCTCTTGGAAGGACCGCTTGCACGAGACCTTTGAGACATGCCCTTTCTATCTCTGCCAATTTGATTTCCATTTGGTTTATTATAGCGATATGCTTTTCCTGAAGGCCTTGCACTCTAGGAGTTTTTGAAATTGAATAGGCCTAAGGAGCAATTGGGGGTTTTCCGATCTTGATATTTCGAAAGTGGATGCTACGGAAAAGTAATGTAGTCTCAAGTGGGAATAGAATTTGTACTCAAAGTGTAGATTCAATCTCCAAACGTTGAGAGGAGCATTCCCTAACGAAACTCAAATTGCAGATTCAGTCCTTTTTTTTAATGAAGAATTGTCCAGACTGAAGTCATTTCAGCAACGCACATTTTATAGGATTGTGAATTTTGAAAGGTTTGTGGTTACAGGAAATACCTTATTATTTTCTCTACATTTTTCCCGGTGCATTGTGGCTATTTCAGGGCTTGTTTTGACTTCTTTAGGGTTTGAAGAATCGACTGAGGGGCATGTACGAAGATTAATGCGACTTCATGAAGAACAATTATGGAGGAGAATCATCAACTCTTGACAAAATAGAGGCAGTGGATAATGTGAAAACCAAAGGCATGAATAAATTCTTCAAGGAGGTTATTTCTCAACCACTTTCCACTATTGCAGAAGGTGCTAGGTTTGTGTCTGTTGAATGCCTTGGCAATAGGTGATAATGGCAACTCTAGTGGGAAAGGTAAGGACCCTATTTTTCCCTTGGACTCCCTTTCTATTATTCCTAATGATTCAATGTGTAATGAGATTGCTCTTGAAAAGAGTAGATTAAAATATGTTGCTATTTTTTTCACTACTGTTGATGTTGATAAATGTCCGACCCAAAAATTCCTTGATGTTTGGTTTAGAAATGTGTGGAATATTAAACTAGGGTTTCATGTTTCCTTTTGTAGATTAATTAAAAAAGGATTATTTTTATTTTTTTCAAAGATCATAAGGCCCAATCTGAAGTTATTAATAAGCAATATTGGACTATTGGTAGATGCACATTTAGTGCCCTAGGGTGGTCTCCGGAAGCCATTAATGAAGAAATCTTGGCACTATCATGCCCTAGGTGGCTTCTGGTTAAAAATGTCCCTCCATTGCTTTGGAGATTCATACCCCAACTGATTGAGCCAATTGGCAAAGCCATTCGTATGGATAATTCAACCTCCCTTATACTGCATTTGGATGCTAGGGTTCTTGTTTTGATTAAGCCCGGGTTAGATGTTCCTAAAATTCTAAATATTAAATAAGGGAATGACATTGTCTCTTTCCCTATCGAAATTCTAGGAGGAGTCAATGCTTGCTTCCTCTGCAGAAAAGATGGGTGTATTCAGAAGAATTGTCCCATTATTAATTAAAAAAAGGTGTGGAGAAACCCCAAAAGGGTTCTCACAACTCCTCATCTGCCTCCAAGAATCATTTGCCCTTATCGGCCTCTATGCCTCTCATGGATAAAATTGACTCCTTAAGTAAATATGCTAAAAATTCTATGAGTGGAGCTAATAAAATGCTTCTCGAGTTTGACAAAAACGTAGATTTTAGGAAATTCAATGAAGCTCCCCCACCCCACTCTATAATTGCAGAAGCCCTAGAACAGATGGATAAAGATCAAAAAGAGGGTTTTCAAATGGTTAGAAAAAACCCTAGAAAGAGGAAGAGGAAAAATTCCTAGCAATTGGTGCTTGAAAACATTAGAGCGGCTAACCCCAATAGCAGTGAGCACACTAAAGATACATTTTTTGGGGAGAACAATTCTGCTTCTCCTATGGAAGATGATGCACAAGAGATGTCCCCCGAGAGGATATTCTTAGGTACAAATGCAAAATATTTGGTTAAGAATTATGAAGGGAGAGATAGAAATAGTAGTGACTAGGTAAGGGAGGGAGCTCAAGTGGGGCACTCATCAAACCTGCTACTCGTAGGGACTCTGCAGATATAGATGTATCCTATGAGATTTCTCCATCTAGTGACCTTGGATTGGATGAGGGATCCCCCCTCTTAAAAAATTCACTACTGAGTCATCTATAGCCCTTACCCTTAAGAAGTTTGTTGAGATTGTAGATAACTGTGTTGTAGAGGTCATTGTTGCTGGCCCTAATAGAGGTGACCCCAACCCTAGTGAGCCATCAGTAGATGGTTTTGATGCCATAGGAAATAGTGATACTTTAAACACATATGAACCCTGTACTAGGGATGAGGTGGCCCCCAATCAACCCGATTGCAACAAGGATTCAGACTGTGGGGATGACTCCCAATATGATGAAGACTCTGTCATAGAAGGTGATGAGATGGTTGATAGTGAGAACACTGATCATAAACCTACAAGGAGGGGTAGACCATTAGGGTCCAAAAATAAAGGATCAGGTAGAAGAGAAAATAGATCTCCCCAAACGCTTCATCAGTTTTAAGTCTGCCAAAGAGTTACAACAATTCTCATAGATATGATGAAGTTTATTTCATGAAACATTAGAGGAATCGAGTTGCCAGATAGGAAGAAAATTATTAGGAGGTTTCTTAACCAACATAGAGATTTAGATTTCATGATGCTGCAAGAATTGAAGGCAACTAAATTTACTCTGGAGGTCAATCTTGATATCATTTGGAGAGACTCTATTAAGATCTACTTAGATCATGATAAAGGGAGAGGGGGAGTTGGGCTACTCATCAAATCTAAGTGGAAAGATCATATTGTTAGTCAGGAACACTCTCTATGTAATAGAGCAGTTTGGGCTTCATTCAGCTTGAATAATTTTATCATAGGTGTTTGCTCAATTTATGCAGCCAATGATTATAGGGAGAGGACTGAACTATGGAACTGGATTGCCTCTCTTCTTGAAATTCCTTGGCTTTTTGGGGTAACTTCAATATGATTGAAAACCATGAGGATAAGGCCAGAGGTGTTTCTATGGAGTGGAAAGGGGTTGAGGAATTGCATTGGGAAAGGATGAAGAATTGTAAGAAGCTCTTTGACCCTTTATTTGGCAATAAGCGATCTGCGAGAGGGATATGGTACACTTGGTGCAATTACCAAAAAGGAAAACACAAAGTATATTGTAGGTTGGATAGATTTTATGTAGACATGGATCATTTCTCCTTTACATCGGATGATCAGGGCAACATAGTAACAGTCTGGTCGGTTTCTCTCTCTAATCATCACCCTGTTGTTTCTCTCATTAGGCTTGGAGACATACCGACCAAGAAGGGGAAAGGTGGAGACAAATTCATCCTCAACACCCATCTCCTTAAGGATTAGGATGTGTTGGCTTCCATTAACATTATTAGGTTTCTCAATAAAATAAATAAGAATGTGCAATCTCATATCACCAGATGTAATCAAAATGTTAAGAGTTGGCAAAAATTGCTTCAAACTATTGGGCATAAAAGAGCTAAGGATAGTAGATTTTAGGAAAGAGCACTTGCTAATGAGTTGCATCAGATTAAAGAGGATATTCAGAGCAATCTTAGTAGCCTTGAGTTATCCAACAAAGTTTCATGAGCTAGGGATGCTTTGAGGAGGCACCGACAGGTTAAGATTAAAGGTGCAATGATCAGGGCCCGAAGTTAGTGGATGCAATTTGGTGACAAAGGGTGTATGTTCTTTTTCAATTTTCTTAAACAAAAGCAAAACAAAGAAAAAATTGATACACTTTGGGTTGATAATAAGGAGGTAGTGGAGGTAGAAGATATTAAAGAGGCCTTTTCCCTATTCTATAAGGAGCTCTTCTCCTTTGAAGATTCTCCCAATTCACAAAGAGCTAGAGAAAGATGTAGAGAAATTATTCCCAGTAGAATAAATGATGAAGAATCCCATTCCTTGAAACAAGCTAAATTTGTGGAGGAAGTGAAAAATGCCATTAGAGCCCTTAATAATGACAAAGCACCGGGCCTAGATGGATTGCCTGTTGAGTTTTATAAAGCTAATGAGGAATGGATTAGCCAAGATCTCTATGAGTTGTATGTTGAGGCTCTCGAGAAAGGATCCCCAGGAGACATCATCAAAAAAGGGATTATCAATTTGTTACCCAAAGAGGGGGATAAGAAACTTATCAAAAACTGGAGATCGATCGACCTATTACACTTCTCAATGTTTCATATAAGATCTTGGCCAAAGTTCTTGTGCTTAGACTAGAAAATGTGTTGCCCAAGTTTATTTGTCCTACTCAAATAGGTTTCATTAAGGGAAGATTCATTCTAGAAAACCTAATAACTAGTTGGGAAGTGATGGATTGGGCTAATGCTTTCAGGCATAATATTGCCATGTTCCTCTTAGATTTCGAGAAAGCTTATGATAGGATTGAATGGGATTTTATATTGATGATGTTAGAAGCCTTTAGATTCCCTAAAAAATTTTGTCATTTTGTGAATGTTCTTCTCAAAGATGCTTTCGTACAAGTTGAGGTTAATGGCTCACTCACTCAGGTCATTAAACTTGGTAGGTCCATCAAGCAAGGATGCCATCTTGCCCTGACCTTGTTTGTCATTGCTTCTAATGCATCGTACTACATATTGAGAGACTGCACCATTTCCCCTAAAATCAGAGGTGTTGTGCTTCCTGATTGGTCAAATTTGGTTAATATTCAGTTTGTAGATGATACTGCATTATTTGTAGAACTCACCAAGAAGAACATGGAAGCCCTTGAAAGCAAAATCAAGTTCTTCGGTGAGATCTCAGGGGCCAAAATATCTCAAACTAAATCCACTTTTCTTGGGTGGAGAGAGGACTCTCCAGATTGGTTACAACAATTGGGGTTCCAGTGGGGGGGTCCTAACAAGATTGTCATTTACCTGGGGATACCCTTATCTACCTCCCCTTCTCTAAAGGAAATGTGGATATGGGTTAGAGGTAAAATAGAAATGAAATTAAATAAGTGTAACAATAGATATCTATCGCTTGTTGACAGAGTGCAAGTTTTTCAAAAGATTCTATCTTCATACAACATTTATTATTCATCTATCTAGATGTTTTGTAACTATTAGATCCTTGAAATCTAGAAAGTTATAAGGAAGTTCTTATGGTCTGATGGGAAAGGAAATAATAAGTTACATTCAGTTAAATGTGGTTGGTGTCATATTGAGAATAGATTGGGAGGGCTCAGACTAAAGGATCTGAGACTCCAAGGGATTGCACTTGCTGCAAAATGGATCTTTCAGGCATTTGAAGGTAGTGAACCATGGAAATTATTGGTTAGAAGAAACATTATAAGGGCTATACCTAAGGGGGCTAAATCTTGGAAGTCTTTGCCATTTTGTGACCTGGTGGCTAGAGGTTTTCCAGTCTCAGTACAAGGTTCAGGTGTCTTTAAATCTATTTGTAGGGCTTGGGAATTAGTTAGACCATTCATCCCCAATAGTAGGGCCAACAAAAATGATCACATTCATAGAGAGAGATCTATATGGTGGAACCTTTTCCACTCCTCCAAACCTCTTGCACTTACAAAAGGCTGTTCTGCTAGAGCATGGGCTAAAAAAGGTATTTGTTTCTTTACAGACATTATTGATAGTGATATGCTTATGAGTTGGGAAGAACTTAGTGCTAGGTATGATCTTCTGACTTCCCAGAAAAGAACTTACAATATGGTTAAAAATGCTTGTGCTGTTCTTCAGTTGCCTAAAAATTGTAATGTGGATAATAACAAATTTACTGCCTATAAATGGAATAATGATATCCTTATTTCTAATGTTGTCTATCATTGTTTATAATACTCTCTCTTATGATGAGTCTATTATCAATCATGCTAATACTTTGTGGTATGCAGATTTATCTTTAAAGCAGTGGCAAAAAGTATTCACATGATTATGGATCAGTCCTATCATTCTTAAGAAAAAATATTTTAAATGGCTAATGTTAATTAATAGGCTTCCTTTCAAGAAAGATCAATCCAATATTGATATGTGCAATATATGTAGAGTAAATGAATCTATTAGACACATCTTCTTTGAGTGCGTTATTGCTAAAGAAATCTGGTTGATGTTTGGTAGTTCTATTCTTAACCAGGTTAATATTATGGAAGTTCTTACTGGTTGCATCCATGGTTTGAAAAAAGATACTAATCTATTTTGGCATATACTTTCTATTGATATCTTATGGTACATTTGGAAAATTAGAAATGAAGATAAATTTTAAAGTAAAACTAGGTCCCTTACGGAGTCATTTCGTGGACTCACTCTTCATTACATTATTTTGCAGGTCTCTGTAACTATGAGGATAGAGAAGAACAAACATCCGCGGTTTCTCAAAGATGGTCATGCTACCATGTTCATATATGAGCTAGAGAATGGATTTGAATGGAAGTAGATTGCAGGAGACCACACCTCTTTTGCCACTGCAATGGAGAATCTTGGTGCTGAGATTCAAAAATTCAGAAACCTAACGATGGAATAGATCCAGATGTTGATTCAGCCACATGTGGGAAGGAAGACAATCTAGATGGAAGGTCCTTTGGGGTGGACAACTTGGATGGAGCCCTTTTAAGATCATCTTAATGACTGTTGAGATGCTATTTGGTTCTTTTTGTTCGACCATGATCATTATCTATGCATACTCTTTTTGCTTGGACACATCATAGAATAGGCTATGTATAGGATTATAATGTTTATAATGTGCATGCAAAACTGTTAGTAGTCATTGATCGGTTCTATTAAGTTAGGATTGTTAGTTTTGAGGCATGACCTCATGTTATTGTTGAAGCTATACTTTTTGGAAGTTTACTCTCTATATTTAATATTAAATAAAAAAATAGGTATTGTGATGTTGAAAATTATATATTTATGTTAATTTGATCTTAATGTTTACTTTTTGATATTAAGTATATTAACTATTTTTTAATGTGCAAGTCAAATAATATATTAAATATCTAACTAAAGTCACATAAAACTTAACAAGTGAACCTAAATAAATTTTTAATGTGGGTAAACACATCTCCAAAGATGCATCATAAATTGTTTTATATTACATAATTAAAATATTTTCCTTGTGCAAGGTACACACACATTTTATTTAAACATAAATGATTTGATCCAAATAGTCTCTTTGATCATAGAATCAAATTATGCCAAATGTGAATTTATGTTGTTCAAGGTGGAAGGTGGTAGGAGAGAAATTAACTAAATTCAAAATTTTAAATTAAAAATGATAAGTTTGTAACCCCGATATCACCTTGATGAGTATAATTTTTTGGGGGGATGGGATAATGACCAATTTAGTGTGGTAAATCACTAATAGTGATAGGTGCATACACATGTATGATAAACAGATGGATAAGGAAAATTTATGATTATGTGTGTGTGTAAGAGAGAGAGAGAGAGAGAGAGAGAGAGAGAGAGAGAGAGAGAGAGAGAGAGAGAGAGAGAGAGAGAGAGAGAGAGAGAGAGAGAGAGAGAGAGAGCTACGTATAGGGATATTTGTAAAGTATAGATGACAAAAGACTAAGGGAATGATCATACAAGGTTAAACCATTTTCTATTTCTACTTGTATTTACACCACATAGTGTTGTATTGTGTCAAAGTCTCATAATCCTAAATTTAATGCAATTAAAAAAGAAAATGATACTAAAGTCAAGGTCATGTAGGTTTTGTTAATTTTAAGACCAGACTGTAAAATATAGATAACAATAATAGAGAACTAAAACAATAAACACAAGCAACACCAAAATACCCTAGGAAAAGCTCCCTCTTGGAGGTGAAAAACCCAACTATAATCTTAGATCTTATTATGAAATAATCAGTAAGTATATTTAAAGATTGGCTTAAACACTTGAAGAATTTAGAATCAGCTAGTTATGCATAGTATTAGTATTATGTCTCCAAACTAGGGCATAAACAATAATGAAAGAACTTATTTGCAAAATGTTGATCACTTAATTGCAGATCAAGAGAAGATGTTCATTGCCTCAAGGAAGTTCGCTCTCTTGAATGGAGTTCACTATCCTTAAAGTGAAGTTTGCTATCTGCAAAAGAAGTTTGCTGCCTCTATAAGATGATTCCCTGCCCTTAGGTGTAATCTCTGACCTTAGGTGATAGTTCGCTAAACATTGCTAAAGAATATTGCTGAATGAAGAGGGTATTCGCTGAGTGTAGAATGAATTCACTGAATTGTGTGTCCTTGAATCACAGTTCACTCCTTTATATAGGAGGTAGACACTTATTTCAACATGACAACCAAGAACCTATGGAAATAACAAATAATGATATAATGCTATCAATTCGACACATTACAAGTTACATATTTCATATAGGGCGTGACTAAGGCCAAAGGCCAATTAGTCACATAAATGTGCTAGGTCAGCCCTAGAAGGGATCCGACCTAGCCATAACATCAATACTCCTTCTTAGCTAGGGAGGGGATCTTCTCAATATTTGAGTCACATAGTGACAACCACCATGGCTACTCCTAGAGGGTGGGTCCATCATGGCTACACCCATGAATGGAAAATAAATGAACACAAGTTCCCATCATGCAATCATGATGTCATCATATCAACATGACATTCATCATAGCTACTCCTGGAGGGTGAATAAACACAAGTGCTAGATCATGGAATTTCTTCAATGAATCTCACCTCACCTACTCACAGAGGGTGGAACAAGGGCTCTCACCTCAAACTTCTCTTGCAGAGAAGAATGCATTAAAAAGGGCTTGCACCTCAAACTTCTCTCTTAGAGAAGAATGTATTAACAAGGGCTTGCACCTCAAACTTCTCTCCGAGAGAAGAATGCATTAACAAGGGCTTGCACCTCAAACTTCCCTCTTAGAGAAGAATGCATTAACAAGGGCTTGCACCTCAAAATTCTCTCCTAGAGAATAATGCAATAAAAAATTTTCAAGATGATGTATCTCCCTTTGAATCTGAAATGTCAAGCTCCCTTTGAAGCTAAAATGTCAGGCTCCCTCCGAAGCTGAGTTATCAGGCTCCCTCTGAAGCTGAAATGACACTTCCTCCTTTTATAACAAGAACCCTTTTGAGTTGACATTTGACCTTGGATCATCCTAAGGTGTCTCTATGTCAACTTCCCCAGAAGATGCTAGAGGAGTAGACCTATATTGGCACTCTCGAGCAATGTGGTCATACTTGTCACACCTAAAATATTGAATGTGAGATAAGTCCTTTTTTAGAACAAGATCTGTACTTCTATCTCTATCCCTCTTTCTTCTTTTGTCTCTTTCCATATAAGTTTGTGTTGCAAGGACTTGATTTTCCACATCATAATGATTATACTAATTCCTCTTGATATCAACATTGACTGTTGAATACAATCAACATGAAGGTGATCAAATTTGGGAAATTTGGATCTCCCCCTTATGCCTTGGATAAATGGCTCCCAAGAGTGAGGAAGGCCATTCAATGCTAGCATGATAAGATCCTTGTCCACAACTTAATCTCCAATGGTGCTAAGTTGATCTCTCAATTTTGCAATCTTCATGAAGAAGGATATGACTGATTCTCCCTTTGCCATCTTGAATTGATGAAGTTCCTACCTCAATGCAAGTGCTCTACTTGTGTTGTTGATCTCTTACATCCATTCCAATGTCTTGAGCATATCTCTTTCTTAAGACATCTTGGAAATGATAGGTACAAGGTGATCCTTCACGAATTCAATCAGGATCTTCTTTGCTTTGACAACTTTCTTCTTGAACTGGAGTTTCTCTTCTTGATCTTTGGGTTCAGACTGTCCTTTTCCTTGAACGAACTCCAAAAGATCATTTTGTTTGATGGTAACAAGAATTCTAACCTTCCATGAGGTGAAGTTCAAAGCTCCATCAAGTCTATCTTCAACCTTTAAACTGTTCACCATCTTCAATGTTGGAAATGGTGTGATAAATGCCAAGAAGGAGCGCTGCTATCAAAAAGTCTGATCACAACTAAATCAACCTTAGCTCTGATACCATGTTAATTTTAAGATCAGACTGTAAAATATAGATAACAATAATAGAGAATTGAAATAATGAATACAAGGAACACCAAAATACCCTCGGAAAAGATCCCTGATGCAGAGGGATTTGGTGTTAATGAGCAAATTCTTTGGTTTCTCTTAAGGGTTAACACTTGGCACCATCCAATGGTCCAATATCTATAACCTTCCAAAGGTTCTTAAGCTTGTTCTTGATCCTTCCCAAGGATGAATCTACTCAGGACAACTTGGTTTCTCAAGGAGGCTCCTACTCCTATGTACTCAATGTTGGCAATTGACACTCATTGGAATCATATGTCATCATTGATGACAACAAGATTCTATTGAAGGCATATACTAGAACATACCGACATTTGGAGGCATACACCAACGTTGAGTATTTAGGGTCATCACCAGCACTGACATTGACATTGACATCCAACATTTCAATGAAGCCGACATCAGTCTGGATCGGAAAGGTTTTATTGTAAAATCATTCTGTATTGGGCTCACATTGTATATATTTTGTATTGTAAACCGACATAAGGCATACTGTTTGTAAGGGTATATAAGTCAGTTTGTTAGGTCATTTTGATATGATAGTGACATAGGAGAATAATACCAGAACTCTGTGATGCGAAGGATATGTATGTAGATCATTTGAATGTGAATTTAATATCATGCTATGATCAGTAGATAGTTTGTAAGGCATTCTTGGAGGAAGAGGAGATACTGATAGAAGGTTCAGGGTTTATGAACTAGTAGAGAACAAAGATTTAACTAGAAATCTTTTTGTCATTGCAGATGCATTTTGTGAGTTCATTAGTACTATTTTATTTTAGGAGAAGCTTGTAGTCAATGAGACTCTTTTGTGTTGAGCAGTGTGCTCTAGGCAGTGTGCCTTCCTGCATGTGTAGGCCCCCATGCTATGTAATATCTTTCATATGGCTAGTGAATTGATATTGTGGGTCACAAATCCCACAGTTTTTCCACGTATAAATTTTATGTGTTATAGTGTTTATTCATGTGGCTAGTTTATTTGGTTCATGTTATATGTTTCTTCATTTACCGGTTTATATGTGTATGTTATAAAAGGTTAAAATATTGTGATATCGATAGAACAATGATTCATGCACCCCTCTCAGTGTTCTTGGGTTCATTGTATTCCAACAATTGGTATCTAATCTTGGTACCTCAGAGGAAGTTTAATAGCTTGAGGAAGATCCTAAAACCGAAATCATTGAACATGTCTATGGAGAAGAAAATTGAGATGGCACTTGAGGACTATGATGCGGAAAGGATGAAGAACTTGAAACTCCAAGATGACTTGAATTCTACTAATGAATTCATTCTTATTCTGCAAGAAAGGTTATCATCTTCTCAAGCTATTACAAAGGAACTTTTGCAAAACTAGGATGATGAAGAGAAAAATGCACTTAAGGAACAATGTCAGAAGTTGAGTCAAGAAAAAATACTCCTCAAGAATGAAATGCAAGACTTGACTATGAGGTTATCAAAAGATATTGAGGACAAAAAGAAAAAGGAAGAAAATCTTGTTATATCTCTGAAGAACAAATTTGATGAATGTGGCAGATTGACTCATGAGAATAATCTGTTGAGAACTGATTTGATACACTCCTGGAATAATGAACAAGAGCTTGAAAGACAAATAACAAATCTAAGAGATGATCTGACTACTGCAAGTGAGTATAAAGAAAAATTCAGAATTAGTGCTACATAGTTGGATGACTTATTGAAAAGATAAAGGCAGAGTGAATATTCTAGAGGAATTGGATTTGTACAAGGTGAAAGCTTCGATACTGCAAATGAGGATCAAAAAACGGGTATGCAGAACTCATCAGACCAAAGGAAACCAACAAGACAATCTAATGCTTACAAATGGTAGATGTTTTGTTTGTAATAAATTTGGGCATATGGCTAGACAATGTAGAAATAGAGAAAATCAAAACTACAATTCAGTTCCCAGGCAATGCACAAATTGCAAGAAATATGGTCATCAGTTAGAAGATTGCAGGATGAATTTTAAATATCATGCATGTGGAAAGTTTGGTCATTTGGCTAATCAATGTAGTTCAAGGAATGACACTTATATGTCAGACCAATTCAAAAGAACAAAATTACATATTATGCATGCAACAAAATAGGTCATATTTCTAAGTACTATAGAAGCAAGTCTACATCGATTAGCAATGACAAAGTAAATGAGAAAGGAAAGAAAAAATTTGGAAATTAATATTTCCACTAGTTCTTGCTCAGGTAAATGAAGAGAACGTCTGCTAGACAGTTGCCACCACCATTGTAGGAAAGTTGAGAACAACTCCCCTGGTTTTTGTTTGGTGTTGCAAAAATCTGTCATGGTAATATCTCATTCTATGTTATGTGCATAATGAGTGATGAATTTTTGAACTAGTTCCTCAAATGTTCTAATGCCATCTAGTAATCAGGAAAACCATTGCGTGGTTGTTCCTCCCAATCTCTGAAGAAAAAGGCACATTAGATAGGTGTTCTCATAGGACACCTCTAAACAAGCTGAGTGAAATTCTCGTACATGATCTCGAGGGTCTCCTTTGCCCTTATAATTTTCAAACTTGGGTGTTTCAACCCCTCGTGGAAAAGGTGGCATAAGTATGTTCCTATCAAAAGGACAGGGACAGATATCGTTAGGTGAAAACTGAGTTGTCTTCACACCACTATTAAGTTGTTGAGCAAGATTTTCTACTTGTCTCAACATGTCTATTTCTAAAGGAGGAGGAGGTGGAAGATTCCCTTGATGATTAAGGTCATAGCAGAAGTAATCTCTACCTCTTCCACCATCGTTATGGCTATGTTGTTCAGATGTATGCCGTATTTGTGTGGTATCAATGTTAGAGGGTAGTTTAGCACCCTCTGGAGAAAGTCTCAAAAAATGAGCATCTGCATTGTTTCTAAGGATTTCTTCAAAGAGTCTATTGAATTTGGGATTGTGTTGTGCTCTTTCTATATCTTCAGGAGTTGGAGTGCTAGGATCATCATCATTAGTGCCTCCTCCAATGGCCTCTTTAAAATCATTGAGGTTTTCTTCCTCCTCATCTTTGATCTCTGGTTGTCAATTTCTCATTGATCTTGTTTGAGCCATGTTGTTGAAAGTTTGAGGCTGGTGAAAGTTATTATGAGGTGGTGATGAAATGTTTGATAAAAGACAAGTTTTGTGAAATGTTTGTTTGGAAGATGGATCTCTAACACTGAAGGTTGGATGTTAACAAAGTTCTTTGTGAATTGCTCTTGTGTTTTCAACAATTTTGATGTGATGAGGTATAGCAAGGTTTGAGATGTGATACATACCAAGCTACCTAGCAATGAGAGGATGCACTCATAAACTAGTTTTAACCTGTGTAGAAATGCCTCTTAGGATGATTAATTCTAGATGTAGAGACACTCTAAAAGTGATTTGTTGGTTTGATTTAAGCAATATTTAAAAGAACTCAGGAGAAGACCTTTTTGTGTTTTGAGAGTTGAATGTTTTTTGTGATGTGTGAAGGTGAAAGTGGATAGAATATGGACCTCAATAAAAACTTTCTATCACAAAAGGGGGTTTCTACTTCTTCTTCTCTCTCAAGGGTTGGTGGTTCCCCTTGAGCTTCATTGTAGGTGATATGGATTTTTGGAAATAAAGTAGGATTGATCTTGCCCCCTTTGTTTTTGTGATAATCCAATGTTCTATACTGAGTAAAAGCTCTATTTTTCAAATGCTCTTTGTCAAATTCGTTGGATTTGCCTTGAAGATACAAGTGCATATGACATAAGAAGGCTCTATGTGAGAGAAAAAATTGTCTATTGATATAGAAAGACTTCCTTCTTTTGATTAGGGCTTTTGAACCCAATTGTCTCTTTTTCAATGTGGTCTTTTGATGAAGGCTCCTTTTTCTCAAGATGTGAGTGATGGTCATACAAACTGATAGTTTGTGTCACTTGTTGATGTTGTTTTGTTTATCAATGTTTGAGGTGGATTTGTTGGATGAATACTTGGTTAAACTTTTTTTTTGAATTTATTTAACAAGAAAACACAACAAGCACACAAGCACAATAACCTTGCCGTTTTTCAAGAAAAGGCAAATATAGGTGTGGGTCTAAATCAACCGAATCATGAACTTTATTGACCCCCGCCCCCCCCTTTTTTTTACAAATTTTATTTATGTTTCCCAAAGCCTAAAGTCGGCCCAAATTGTTACTAGTCTGAGACAAGACGAAGACAACTCAAATACTTTTTATCCCTAAGGTCAAATGGCCAGTTTGATATTTTCAGCCCACATCTTGATATTTCTTCAACTTTGGTACTACATACCTTATGAATCCCATCATGATAGGTAAGATTGTGATATACTAAGTCTTGCATGAGCATAACAGATAGATGATCCCTATGATGGGGGAGTCACCACTTTCATCAAGCTACAAGTAGCCTTTCAAAAAGCCCTGTTTCTACTCAAAGAAATATGTATGGTGAGTATCGTGGGAGTAAAACCATCTATGCTCTTGCACTGAAGTAACTTTTCACAAATATCTTCAATCAATAGAATGGGTGGGCTTCTATAATAAAAGGTGTCTAGTAATGTTTGATGTCTTTGGATGTAAGTTCATTCTGTAGTGACTCACTTAAGAGCCTTGTAACTTGTGGTGGGGCCCATATGTCATTTCGAAAAGTTACACTGTAGGAATAGCTACACCCAAGGCTAGAAATTTTGCTCTCACCTGATTTCTATAGCAGCTCGAAGGATTTACCGCACAAGGTCATTCCCAAGGGTGATGTGTCTCTTGGCAAACCTCTCTTAAAAATAAAAAAAATCGAGCGTTACTAACACTTTTCTCTTGCATCGAGGACCACAAGAGCCAAGGGTGAGGATAGTGTGTGTTAGAAATGGGACCACTCTACAGATTTTGTACAAGTGTGCCAAACACTGAAAACACTTGTTCTTTTTAACTGGTTTATCACAATGTAATCAATATGCTATTTGGAGATTTTGCTCCAACAACCATGGTGTTCTTTTAACCTCACAAAGCAATTTGTTTTCTAACTAGGAAATTGAAAAACCCTGGTCAACCAAATTTAAAAGCACGTTGCTCAAAGTAAAAGTGATTTTGCAAACAAAAATGGACAAGTTGTTTATTCTTTTTAACTTGCAAAAAAATAAAAATAAAAAGTTGATTGTGAATTTTATCCTTGCAAGAAATGAAAGTTTGTTTGTTTGTTTTAAAACCCAAAATGAAAAGTTTGTTCCTAATCTTGCAAGAAAACAAAGTTTGTTTGTGTGTTTTTGTGGTTCTTTTTAACTTTGCAAAATGAAATTCTTTTTAAGCCCCAAACTGAACATTTTGTTGATTTTTAATCCAAAATGAAAGATGAAGTTATTTTTAAACCAAAAGGGAAAGTGAATACTTTTTAAATCTAACTTTTAAAGAAAAGCTTAGAAAGAAAAAGAAAATAAACTTCCTAATTCCTAACTCCTCCAATCTTGGAAAATAAGACGTTAGCGAAACCTGCACAACAAAAAAATAGTTAGTGAAATGACGGTTTTTGGTGGGCTTCTACAAGCCTAAAATTTTAATATTTTGGTTACACAATATTTTTCTCAACTCCTTGTTACAAAAGCACTACTTTGTGTAAACACAAAAGCATTACTTTAATACAAACACGCTGAAAGACTGACAAAGGTGCTAAAAGAACACCAACAACGCTGCAAGATGGACAAAAGTGCTAATAAAAACTGTCAAACAGAATGAAAATTATGTCAGACAAAGAGTGCAAACGTGCTAAAAGAGTAACAATAGTGCTATAACTAGGACAAAGTCCCTAATTCTGAACCAAACACACTAAAAATCAGACCAAAGCGCTAAATCTTTAGCTGTCGAAGGTGCTAAAACATGTGTCAATAGCGCTAAAGGAGAAACTGTGTGGCAATTTTGGCAATTTTCACAAAAAGAGTTTTTAATCAGAAGGTTGCGTGTTCGATTCACATCGAGTTCACCAAATGATGCAGTGCAAAAAGAATGTGATAAACACAAGATTCAAACGTTAGTGTTGTTAGTATCAATAAAAATGAAATATGAAAGAAACTACAATCCTAAGCATGCATATCAAGAGTTAACATTAGATGGCTAGAGAGGAGATGGAAGAAGCATTAAATGCTTGAGATGACATGAAGGTTACCTTGGGAGGTTAGGTTAGGCTTGAGTTGAATGAATAAAGCCTTTATCCAAGGGATAAATTATTATGCAAGAGTTAGTGGGGATAACAATGGTCAAAGCAATGAATGCTTGAAGAAACCCATGAGTTAAATTAGGGTTGAGTTAGAGGGAAAGTCTCTAACCATGTGGGTGAGTTGAGTTTAACCATTAATGGTTATGTAAGAGCCATTAATGGTTTGGAAGACTTTGGGGGTTAACTTGTTGAAGACATAAAGATTTTAATGCTTTTCAAAGACTTTGAGGCTTTGAGAAGTGACTTCAAGTTGCTTGGGAATGTGACAATAATTAGGGGATGGGATTAGGCTAATTAAAAATGGTTTAGAAGAATCTAGAATGGGTTTAGGATGCAAGTGGGTTTGGTGGGTGAGAGAAAATAGGATTTTAATTAAAATAAAATTACTTTATTTCAACTAAATAGGTGCAACTTACATTTGTAGGAGAATGCAAGTGGAGGGGTAGTTTAGGGATTTAAATAAATATTTAATTATTTATTTAAGTGAGGAAAGGGGGTTAAATTAAATAAATGTACTTTATTCATTTAATTGATTTAGAGTGTGGCTTAATGAATTAATTTAAATAAATTAAATAATTTATTTAATTAATAGGAGAAGAGGTTGAGGATGAATTAATTAAATATTAATTTAATTAACTAATTATTGATGGTTAAATAATCAAATAAATAGTAAATATTCATTTAATTAAGTGGACAAATTTATGTGACCACATTCGCTTGTCTTTGAGATGGTGCAGTTTATCATGTCGTTTCAAAGAAAGAAAGATGGGTGTGAAGAAATATGCCCCATAAATGTTAATTTAGTGAGTGGTATGCCCCCTCGAGAGATGGGTCGATTTTTTTTGAAAAATTGGGCGATCTCTTGAAAAAGAGAAAGAAGTTGGGGATAGGTAGAATAGAAGAAATGAGAAATAATGGTGAAAGAGTGAGAGAAAACGGAGCTAAGATGGAGAAATTAGAGGCATCCAAAGTTCATGGGGACCATGGTGGTGAGCGAGATAAATTAGGGTTAGGTTTGGGGTTTTATATATGGAGGGGAATGGGTAAAAATAGGCTCATTTGCACCTATGTCCCTGACAATTTGGAGCTCTGATAGTGACCCTTTGGGAAGGAGTGAGCAACAGTTATCATTGTCGTGCTGATAGCAGATCACCGATTAAAGTAGATCCATCGATACCAGTGGCTAGAGGACTACGAACCAATGGTATGAAAATCTTGAATTTCATGTTTTATGCATTTTTGTCATGTTTTTTCAAGTATCAAAGTCCAAGCAAGACAATAGCACTAAAACTACGTTTTAGCGCATTTGTTGCCTAAAGTAGCGCTACTGTGCCACAATGGCGCTATTGCATAGTAGTTGTAGTTCTATTGTCCATTTAGCACAATTGTGTTATAGCATTAGCACTTTTGTAATTTTAGCACTATTTGGGTAGATGTTGTAGCGCTTTTATCAGGTAATAGCGCTATGGTGTAGTTGTGTTAGTGCATTTGATGTTTTTAGCGTTGTTGTGCATAAGTTGTAGCACTATTGTTAGCAGAGTAGTGTCATTGTAGTAAAAATGCCCCAACGTTAGAGAAAATATCTCTTGATGCCTGTGTTTGATTGATTGATGAGTTGTTTTGATAAATCATAGCAACCCCGTTTAGACTAGGTCATTATGATAAATGTCTGTTTTAGTCTAGGTTTGCCATGATTGATTACCTGTTGAGACTCGAAGATACTTGATCAAAGTATCTGATGATAGTCTAGGTTGAAACTTAAGAAATTTTATAGAAAAACAACTGATATGAGTGTCGATATGTGTAGGAGGATCTTCCCATTTTATAGATGTGGGAGAGGTATCTCGCCACATAGTAGCTATGGGCATAGTTGATGGAGGCAGAGATAGATTGCATATGTGCGACTAACTTGTATGACATGATGTACCTACTTGTGATTCAAACAAATCACGGTCTACTGATGGTCTAGGTGGAGTGATGGCACAGTGAGACATGCACGTTTCACTTGGCGATGGGAGAGATGATGGTGACATTGGAGGATGTATGAAGGATTCCACAATTGTACATCCCGATCAAGGGGGAGCTCATTACATATTATCAGTACTTGGGGAAAATAGTTGTGCAGAAGATATTCATTGATGATGTGTACATCGAGGATGGCTCTATAGCATGGGAGGATATAGCAGCACTGTATGAGTCACTACCATCAGTGTTATCAGGGATCGTCAGGGGTTTGCTTTGCCCTAATCAACGTTCACATGGATTTGCCATTGGTTGGGGCCAAGTGATAGAGAAGATGATGATTGAGGGGACCTGCTATGCATGGGAGCCATGTGTGTTAGCACACCTATACAGGGATTTACATGAGGAAGTGTACTGAGAGGCAAGATCACTAGGGGTTGGGATCATATTGCTGCATATTTGGGCTTGGGAGCATCTGCTAGTCACACGACTAGTCAGCTTGAGGTTTAGGGTGATAGATCAGCCCTATGTGTATATGTATGGAGGTTTGATGAGCCAACCCTATCTAGGGAAGTTGGAGTTTTAGCAACGGGCTTTAGATGATTTAGATACAGCCATATGGAGGCCATACCTTGAGTGCGAGCCCTGGGAGGATGATGTAGAGGTACTACCATATGTATTTGTGACACACTTTCTGATTGGGTGTACATCCTACTATGTGGAGAGATAGTTTCTAGGGAGAGTGATGAGGCAGTTTGGATGGAAGCAGGGTTTGCCAAGGGGTTCAGGGGAGTATGCATGGGTAGTGCGGGAGAGATTTCAGTGGGGACCAGTGTTACCTTATGATCAAGCCCTGGCATAGTTCCAGACATTACAAGCAAGACCATGGAAGATGAGGCCAAAGATTTTGGATGCAGGGGTGATAGAGGAGTACATGCAGTATCATACTAGCACATCCAATTCCACACATTTCAGATCCTTTCGAGCCTATACCACCTTTTGAGGATGACACGAGATGATGACAAAGGAGGAGAGGAGGCAGGGGTGGAGGAGGAGGATATGGGGGAGGAAGAGATAGGGGAGATGGAGGAGGAGGAGATGGGAGAGATGGAGGAGAGGGAGGTGGTGGAGGTGGTTTTAGTGGAGCAAGAGGAGGAGGAGGTGGTGGGGGTGGATTTGGAGGTGGAGGTGGTGGAGGAGGATGATTAGAGAGGAGAGGTAGAGGTAGGAAGCCATTATGACTATCATAGGGGCCATTGATACAGGGAGAAACTAGAGCAAGAGGTAGGGATGTCGGTGGGGGAGTGGATCTGATGGAGATGGGAGGGGGAGCCGTAGGTGGAGGAGAGGATCCTATGGATATGGGAGGGGGAGATAGATGGAGGAGAGGGAGATCTGCGGGAGTTTATGATTATACAGTTATAGACTCAGTTAGAGGACATGGAGACACAACTTGGTTAGAGGACATGGAGACACAAATTGCAGCCAGGGATGTCTAGCTTTTTGCACGAGAGGCTGAGTTGAGGATAGTGGTGTGAGAGAGAGATGATTTGGTGGATAGATTGAGGGAGGTGAAAGATAGAGTTCTAGTTTTGGAGGGAGAATAGGCACAAGGTCCAACTGAGGCGGTGTTGAGGGAGATGTGGCAGGTAGGCAAAGAGATTGACTATTGGCGGGGATTATATGAGTAGGTTGTGCCAGTTAGTTAGTGAGCACTGAGCTATTCCTAGATGTGGTGGGCGAGAGCAGAGAGTTCTCAAAGGGTTTAGAGTAGTGGTGGTGTTATGGGTCCTCCTCGGCGATATGGTGGAGTAGCATTTGGCCAGAGTGCTATTTGAGAGATTCTATGCACTTGTTACATTGTTATTTTAGACTGTTACTTGGATGGCTCTTGGTAGTTGATATATTTTGGCATTATTGTACTATGATACACATATTCTTTTGTGATGAGATATATGATGTGATATATGAGGAGATCCCATGTTTTATGATGATATGATATGTATGTATATGATGACATGTATGTTTTTATGCAGTATGGTGATTATGAGTTATGCTTAGATTCATGCTATGGATGATTTGCTTTCTATATGTACATGGTGATGATATGATTTCTATATGCATGCTATGGATGATTTGATAATCATGTGGATGCAGGTAGAGGATGGATGATGATTTTATAATGCTATTAATGTGATGCAATGATGATGCATGCTAAATCATGAGATGAGATAATGAATAATGATATTTGTGATAGATAATAATTGCTTATGTTGATGACATGAGTAAATGATGCATGTTTTTAAGATGAATCTAAGTGAATAAAATGTTTATGCAAATGTTTATGTATGCAACTAGATGAATGCACTCAAATGGATGAACAAATGTTTATACAAATGTTATGTATGTTTCTTAAATGAATGCAATTAATGAATAAATGTACTTTAATGATTAAATGAATGCCACTAAATGATAATAAATAACCACACCTTAATGCAGTTAAAGGATAATGAATGCATCTTAATGAATCTAGATGAGACTAAATGGGTAAAAATGCACATACTAAATGAATCTAAATGAAACTTAAATGATAATGAAATGAATGCATATTTAATGATTTAAAGGAATGCACTAAATGGGTAGATGAAATGTCCTTGATAAAATGTAAGTAAATGATGATAAATGAATTAAACAACTAAATGATGATGAATGATTTGTGTATGACTTAGAAGAATGCAACTTAATGATTGAGATGCAACTAGATGATAGCAAATGTACCTTAATAATAAAGTGCATGCACATTAATGACTAATAGGTAACTAAATGAAGATAGACGAATGAAATGATTTATAAGGTATTTAAATGAAGTTAAATGCACTTAATGCAACTAAAGGATATGACGAAATGCAAGTAAATGAGAACAAATGTACTTTAATGTTTTAAATGCACTAATGCGATGAATAAATTAATGCACATAAATGAATATCTAAATGAATGTAAATGCAAGTAAATAATAATGAATTGAATGCATTTTATGCAACTAAATGATAATGCCATGCCTTTCACGATATATGAATGCAAGTTGGTGAGAATTTGCAGATGTGGAATGTATATGTGCGATGATGTATTAGAGAAATTCATCATGATTTTGTACCCAAGTCCAACTATATTAGGTGCTTTCCCATAGAAATCTGAATTACTTGCATGGAAACAATAGATATAAACAATGAATGAGCAAATGGATGGGTGATATGCAACGAAATGCAATATAGACAGATGAGGTGAAATGATGATCCATAGAGTATTCATAGTGCTTTATTTTTTTCATTGAGCATGGTAGTATCGTTCTTGGCCAAGGTAGTAGGAACCAAGTTTGAGCATTTCACCTATAAGCAAGCATCACAAACAAGGAAAAGTTAACCTTCATTCTATTTCATGCGCAAATGGTCGAGGTATAAGCTATAGTCAGCAAGCCATAGTGATCCATGGCTATATGTTTGCATATGATCACGTAGCTTAGTGATCTTCCCACATAGACAACATTAGTACATGCCCCAAAACTTCATTGGATCAATCTGTAGATAACAAACAAAGAAAAAAATATCAGGAGCCATCATATCAGAAGCCATCCTGGCTTACTCTAATCACTTGTGGATATCTTAGAGTAGCGTAGGAATGTGATATAAATAAATAACAAATCAACCAAGTGCTTATTAGCTAAAAAAAAATTCTTGTCAAAGAAAATGTTACCATGTCTTGTCTGTGAGGAAGGATGCATCCTTGTGAAGACAGTTGTGTGTAGATGTTCTGATTGGTTGGTTGATTTGATAAGTGGTCTTCGTTTGAGTAGCTCAAAATGTTTGTTTGGTGTCTTTTGTGATGCATATGTACAAATAATTTTATATTCGTTGCAATGTTTTTAATGGATTTTGATGTTTTTGACATGTGTTTGGATTTTGTGAGTGTTTTTGAATGTTTTTGGTATTTCTGAGTTTTTATGAATGTTTTTGGTATTATTTCTAGATAGTTTTGAATGAAAAACTCAATGAATCACAACTAATTTAGAGTCCACTTCCACCAATAGGTTAAGAGCATTTCCCCTAGTTTAGGTGTCACTATGAAATCGAGATGTAGGAAACATGAAGTACTAACCTTGATTGCAGATCAATGACAAGCCATGGTATAAATGATGGGTGAATGGATGCAATGGATGTGATCGCAATGACTCTAAAAGACAATGGAGCCATAGCCTTTATGAGTGGCACTTGTTTTCTAGGTTTCCACCATCGTACTTACCCAAGGTGCCACTGTAGTGGTTTTCACCATTTGGATGCATGATTTTTCTTTATTATTTTCTTGATTTTTTTGGTATTTTCTTTAGGACATTTTTCTGAATGTTTTTGATATTTTTTGATATATTGGAGGAGTGTGATGCTCTGCACATCTTATGTATGAAACCGTTTGAGGTGCATACTATTGATTGGATCTCCTAGTGGTTCTCCTTCTCAATTTGCCAACTGATATGCCCCAAACCCAAATACAATAGTGATAACATATGGACCTAGCTAGTTGGATTCAAAATTACCCTAACATTCTCTATTTGGTTGGTTATGAGGATTCTCCCTGAGAATAAGATCTCCTACCTCAAATGTGCAAGGTTTGACTTGATGATTGTAGCTTCTGCTCATGCATTGTTGATAGGCTTTTAGGTGGTTGTATGTAGCTTGTTGCCTTTCATTAAGCGGTTCCAAGTCCTGAAGATGGGAGACTTGGTATACTTCATAATCTATCGAATTGTGCAAGGAGATCCATAGAGATGGTATTTCAACCTCAATAGGCAGGATGGCTTCTTCTTCATAAACCAGTGAGTAGGGAGTTGCGCCTGTAGGGGTTCGAATGCTAGTTCGATACACCCATAGTGTTGGATTTAATCGAATGTACCAATCATGACCAACATTGTTGACTATCTTTTTTAGGATCCTCAATATGTTCTTGTTTGATGCTTCAGCTTGACCATTGCCTTGTGGGTAATAGGGGTGGAAAAATGATGTTGGATGTGAAACTTCTCACAGAGTTCATAGACATCTTGATTTTTGAAAGGAAGTCCATTATTTATGATGAGGGACATGGGTACACCATATTGATAGATGATGTAATTAAGGATGAATGAGGTGATTTGCTTGCCAGTGACTTGGGTAAGTGGAATGACTTCGATCCACTTTGTGTGGTTGTGGTAATGATAGCTTTATGGCCATTGGATGAAGATGGATGGATTTTACCCACAAGTTCAAGTCCCAATTGACAAAAGGGCCATGGTGTTGTAATTGGTTGCAATTCCTATGCTGGTGCATGTATCGGGTCTCCGTGAACTTGGCACTTCTTACATTTTCTGATAGAATAGTAGGAGACTTTTTCCATGGCGGGCCAATAGTATCTAGTGCGCATTATTTTCTTTGCTAGAGAAGGACCACTTGAGTGATTCCCACAAATGCCTTAATGTACCTCTTCCAAGGCCTTTGTTATCTCATCTTGTTCCAAACATTGAAGGAGAGTAACATCAAGACTTCGCCTGTATAGGGTTTCGGCAATGATGGTGTATCGAGCGGTTTGGCAGATGAAGGTTTTTTGTTGGTTATTTGATTGTTTGGGAGGAAGTGTGTGATCACGGAGGTAAGTGAATAACTCACCGTACCATGGGGATTTAGAACCAATGAGGTGACATATCATTTTAGTTTCAGGGATATCATACGCGGGGATCTAAAGCTGTTCTACCAAGAACTCTTAGCATTTTGAATTTTGCGCAAGATCCAGGAGAGATGCAATTGTAGCCATTGCGTTGGCAGCTTGATTTTGATCTTTGGGTACTTGCTCAAATGTGATAGTTTTAAATGATTCTTTGAAACTATCCACCATCTTTATATACGGCATGAGCTTATCATCCTTAGTTTGATATTCATCGGTGACTTGTCAGGTGACTAGCTGGGAATCTCCATATACCTATAGCTCTTTTAGATGCCATTATATAGCCAATCTGAGCCATGTAATCAAGGCCTCATATTCTACTATATTATTGGTACATGGGAAAGTGGTCCTGTATGACTTCGGGATGCTGTCACCTTGAGGTGTGATAAAAAGAATACCTGCCCCCAAGCCATTTGTAGTGTATGAGCCATCAAAATATATCTTCCAAGGTTGTGTATTTGTGATCATGAAGATCTCTTCATCTAGAAAATTGGAAACAAGAGGATGGTCACCTGTGAGTGGTGCATCAACCAATTGATCTACAATAATTTTCCCCTTGATAGCCTTGTAGTCCACATACTCTATATCAAATTCACTCAAGATCATAACCCATTTGGCCAAGCGGCTTGTCAATGCTACCTTATTGAGTAGGTATTTGAGTGGATCTATTTTGGCAATGAAATGTACCTTGCATGTTAACATAAAGTGCCTCAATTTGGTGGCTGCCAAGATAGATGCTAGGCAAGCTCGCTCAATAGGTGTGTAATTGAGTTCATAGCCTACCAATGTGCAAGAGACATAGTATACAACACATTCTTTTCCTTCTGCATTGTGTTGTGCCAACAATACTCCTAATACCGTATTTGTAGCTAAAATATATAGCAATAGAGGTCTACTTGGATCTGGTGGGATCAACAAGGGTGTATGCATTAGGTAGTTCTTAAGAATTTGGAATACTTGTTGTCACTTTGTATCCCATTGAAAGTGGATATTCTTGTGTAACACATGCGTGAAGGGATGACACTTATCAACCAATTGTGCAATGAATCTCCGAATTGATTGTAGCCACCCTTGCAATGTCCTTAAATGACTGATGTTCTTTGGAGGTGGCATGTCCATGATTGATTTGACTTTCGAAGGATCTACTTCAGTACCTTTGCTTGAGATAATGTATCCTAAGATATTCCTAGAGGTTACTCCAAAGACACATTTCTTTGGATTGAGACGAACATGATATTGCTCTAATCTGTCGAAGATTTGACCTAGTATTGCCAGATGACCTTCTCTTGTTAATGATTTAGCTAGTAAATCATCGACATAATCCTCCATTATAGTGTGCATCATGTCATGAAATATGGTAGTCATAGCTCTTTGATAGGTTGCCCTTGCATTCTCCAGACCAAATGGCATCACATTCCAATAGTAAGTTCCCCATGGGCATGTCAAAGTAGTTTTATGTTGATCCTATAGAGCAATCTTGATCTAGTTGTACTCTTAAAATCCATCCATAAGAGAAAGCATTGCATGACTCACTGTGAGATCAACAATCATGTCGATGTATGGTAAGGGAAGTTATCTTTAGGGCATGCCTTGTTCAAATCTCTGAAGTTTGTACATATACAGATGCACCTATTAGGTTTACCAACAAGTACAATATTGGAGATCCAATCTACATAATTGATTGGTCTGATGAAACCAACATCCAAGAGCTTTTTGAGTTCCACTTTGACAAGAACAACAATTTGTGGGTGCGTCTTTCTGAGCTTTTGTTTGACCGGTTTAGCTCCTTCTGCCACAGTTAGGTGATGTATGACCAAATCAAGATCTAAGGCACGCATGTCTGCATAAGACCATGCGAAGTTGATTTGATGCTTCTGGAAGAATTCCACAAATGTTGGCTATTCCTCTGGAGTTAATAAAGATGCCAAATGTATTTGGTGAGGAGTCTCTGGAGTCCCCACATTGAATTCTTTTATTTCTTCGATTAGAATCATCGATCTCTCCTGATTTGTACTAGAGGGGAGGATGTCAAACCTTTCATCTACAGGTGCCTCAGAGAGCTTTTCACCTTTGGATACGCTCTTTATTTTTACTTTTTTGGGATCAACAAGTGCCACTGTGTGGTTTTCACTAGAAGATCCTTGTTTTATTGTGATATTTTTGCAGCTGAAAGGTTTGGCATCCGCCCCAAAGTACGCTACGTTGTTAAGTTCAATGGAAAACCCAACTTTATGATCCCCGCTTGGTATGTTATCCCATATTTCTAAAAAGTCTATGAACGCCTCATCGTTTTGGAAATGATCAAGACATGGGGGATTTGGCTGGTTCCAATCGATGAGTTTGGGGTGGATGATAGACATTACCTCATTGATTAAGTTGAGTTCAGAGGAGGCGTCAATCAGGGTTAATATTGATGAGTGAAGTTCATCGATGGTACTCTCCTTGTCAGATTCTGGTGTAGGATTTGACGCAGGGCTTGTGGAAGTTGCTTCTTTCTCAGGAACCCAAAAGGTTTTAATTCATGCCTCTCCATAAACTGGGATATCTTTACGAGGTGGTAGAGGTGATGTGTCTTCCTCATCTGAAGTATTTAGATTCACTAAATCCCATTCCCACTCATGTGAGTCTATCTCTGAATCACTCTCTAACATCCGATTACTGTACCAAGCTGGGATGTCTTTTGAATTGAAGAGTGTATTGGTCATGAGTTTATGCACTTTTGGAGGTGGGATAGTTGGTGTTGATGATGGGGTTATCAATGCTGTTGATGATGCTACTAGGATTATCTGTGTTGTTGGTATAGTTGGTGCTACTGTTTCTACTGATGGGATTATTGGTGTTATCAATGTTGCTGATGGCTTTGATGCTATTGATGGGATTATCAGTTTTGTGGGTGCGGTTGGTGCTACTGATGCTACTGATGGGATTTTTGGTGCTATTGTTGCTACTAGCTTTGATGTTATTGATGAGATTATCAATTTTGTGGGTGCAGTTGATGCTACTGATGCTATTGATGGGATTATCAGTTTTATTGGTGCAAGTGGTGTAGTTGGTGCTGTAGATATAATCAAGGATGGCCTCCTTGAATTAACTAGTTGATACACGAGTTTGCTGGATTTTCCTTTGAATATGAGTTTAGGAATAGATTCCTTTTGAAAACCTACTCCTGTTTTAGTTTTGGGTTTCAACTCAGGTTATAAAGGTTCATGTCTTCCTTGTTTGCAATGTCCCAAAGCACTCTGGCCATCATAGCCCATTCTTTGCATGATAGTGAGGACTTTGCCATATTTATCAGTGGGAAGATTAGCATTTGGGATTTCTTTGTTGATAGGGTCCTTGTAGATCCATTCTGCCAGGTCCTCATCCATTGTTTCCTCTTCCTGACTTTTACCAAGGATGAATTGCGCCAAAGTGCATTCTTGCTTGGCCAGTGGTGTTTGAAGCAACTTTTGAGGTTTTCCATGAGTTCTAGGGGAGATGAGTAATTTACCAACATAAAAGTGTTGGCTAAGATTATATTCCCCAGAACCTTCCTTATCTATTTTCATTGTCAACTTCTCTTGCTTTGGTATAGGGGTGATTGAGCTGCAAAGAGAGGCTGGATTAACATATGATGTGGAAGGGATAAATGGATTTGAATCACCAAGGATTGTGATTTCTACACCATTATGGGGAAACTTGATACATTGATGATAGGTGGATGGAACGGCTTGCATGGCATGTATACAAGGTCTTCCTAACAAAAGATTATATGGCAAAGGAAGGTCTAGAAATTGACAGACGGTATGCTTCACCACTGGCCCCACTCTGATAGGTAATACAATAGCTCCTCTGGAAGAATGCTCTGCATCATCATAGGTCTTAATGATTATCTTTTTATTGGCATCCACTGATTCTACCGCATACCCCAATGTTGTGACCAACTGCAAGGCGGATATATTCAAGCCGACTCCATTGCCAATCAAGACTCACTTGATTCTATGTTGGTTTACAAATCCTTCAATGTGAAGGGATGCATTATGTGGTTTTTGGAAGGAAGCGTTGTCACTTTCAGGAAAAAGTGAGGCATGGTGATGACTTGAGAATACCAACCATGGTTTGAAATTGATCTGTGTTGAGATTGGTGGGGACTGACTCTTCTTGGAGAGCTTGATCCAAGATTTTTTTATGTGAAGGGGATAAGTGCAAAATCTCTAATATGAAAATGAGTGTAGGTGTTTTATCCAATTGCTCCATAAGATTATATTTCTTGGGCAGGGGTGTCATTCCTTGTGGTGCTGCTTGAATGGTAATCTTGCTACAACGCGTAACAACGTTGCATGCAGGATTTAGATATTTGATGGTGAGAGTTGCAAATTGTTCATCAACATCATAGAGGTGATTCACAATATAATTATATGCAGCTTGTGTATAATTAGTTGTAGTATTTGTGTTTCACTTGGAGGTGGAAGGACCCCTTTGATCATGTGATGAAAGTGGATTCTTGAACATTAGATGATCATCATTGGATGTTTTAGGGTCATGTCCTTCTATTTCTATTTCTCCTCTATCAATAAGATCTTGAACAAGATCTTTGAGTCGATGGCAATTACTCATTTTATGCCCTCTTCCCTGGTGAAATTCATAATGTTCATTATCTCTCCACCATGGAGGTTTGACTTGAGGTTCATAGTTAGATGTTTTTGGTAAGGTCACAAGATTGGAAGAGACCAATTGACACAATATTTATTTTGATGGGTTCCCCTAAGGGTGTGTGCATGCATTTTGTCTTATAGTTCTGTTGCCTTTGTTTTGGTTCCTCTTGTGGCGCATTGCGACCTTGGTTTTGTGGATGAGTGATGGTGTTATTTTTAGGAGGGGGATTTTGTCCTGCAAACCTGACCACAGGTTGTGCAATTTTTACTGTTCATGCATCCACTATCTTGTCATTGACAACATTCTTGTTCTTGTTCAAAAAATTTGGTTTATCACTATTATAACGTGGACAAGGGCCATCTTTGGGTTCATTGTAGATTTTGATAAGTCCCTTTTTGATGAGGACTCTTTCACAAATTAGTCATTGAGTGATCATATCTTCAAAGGATTATGTACCTTTCATGTCTAAATGGAATTCCATCTCATCATTCAAGTTGGAAATGAATATTTCCACTAGTTCTTGCTCAGGTAAATGAAGAGAACATCTGCTAGACAGTTGCCACCACCGTTGTAGGAAAGTTGAGAACAACTCCCCTGGTTTTTGTTTGGTGTTGCAAAAATCTTCCATGGTAACATCTCGTTCTATATTATGTGCATAATGAGTGATGAATTTTTGAAGTAGTTCCTCAAATGTTCTAATGCCACCTGGTAATTGGGAAAACCATTGCATGGTTGTTCCTCCCAAACTCTGAAGAAAAAGGCGCATTAGATAGGTGTCCTCATAGACTACATCTAAAGAAGTTGAGTGAAATTATCATACATGATCTCGAGGGTCTCCTTTGCCCCTATACTTTTCAAACTTGGGTGTTTCAAACCCTCACAGAAATGGTGGCATAAGCATGTTCCTATCAGAAGGATAGGGACAAATATCGTTAAGTGAAAATCGAGTAGTCTTCACACCACTATTGAGTTGTTGAGCGAGATTTTCTACTTGTTGTCTCAACATTTCTATTTCTGAAGGAGGAGGAGGTGGAAGATTCCCTTGATGATTAAGGTCATAGAAGAATTAATCTCTACCTCTTCTACTATCGTTACGGCTATGTTGTTCAGATGTCTGCCATATTTGTGCGGTAACAATGTTAGAGGGTAGTTTAACACCCTCTTGAGAAAGTCTCAGAAAATGAGCATCTGCATTGTTTCTAAGGATTTCTTCAAAGAGTCTATTGAATTTGGGATTGTGTTGTGCTCTTTCTATATCTTCAGGAGTTGGAGTGCTAGGATCTTCATCATTAGTGCCTCCTTCAATGGCCTCTTGAAAATTGTTCAGGTTTTCTTCCTCCTTGTCTTCAATCTCTGGTTGTCGATTTCTCATTGATCTTGTTTGAGCAATGTTGTTGAAAGTTTGAGGTTGGTGAAAGTGATTATGAGGTGATGATGAAATGTTTGATAAAAGACAAGTTTTGTGAAATGTTTGTTTGGAAGATGGATCTCTAACACTGAAGGTTGGATGTTAACAAAGTTCTTTGTGAATTGCTCTTGTGTTTTCAACAATTTTGATGTGATGAGGTATAGCAAGGTTTGAGATGTGATACATACCAATCTACCTAGCAATGAGAGGATGCCCTCATAAACTAGTTTTAACTTGCACAAAAATGCCTCTAAGGATGATTGATCCTAGATGTAGAGACACTCTAAAAGTGATTTGTTGGTTTGATTTAAGCAATATTTAAAAGAAACTAGGACATGACCTTTTTGTGTTTTGAGAGTTGAATGTTTTTTGTGATGTGTGAAGGTGAAAGTGGATAGAATATGGACCTCAATAAAAACTTTCTATCACAAAGGGGGTTTCTACTTCTTCCTCTCTCTCAGGGGTTGGTGGTTCCCCTCAAGCTTCATTGTAGGTGATACAAATTTTTGGTAAGGAAGTAGGATTGATCTTGCCCCCTTTGTTTTTGTGATAATCCAATGCTCTATATTGAGTAAAAGCTCTATTTTTCAAAGGCTCTTTGTCAAATTCATTGGATTTGCCTTGAAGATACAAGTGCATATGATGTAAGAAGGCTCCATGTGAGAGAAAAATTTGTTTATTGATATAGAAAAACTTCCTTCTTTTAATTATGGCTTTTGAACCCAATTGTCTCTTTTTCAATGTGGTCTTTTGATGAAGGCTCCTTTTTCTCAATATGTGAGTGATGGTCATACAAACTGATAGTTTGTGTCACTTGTTGATGTTGTTTTGTTTATCAATGTTTGAAGTGGATTTATTGGATGAATACTTGGTTTAAAATTTGTTTTGAATTTCTTTGACAACAAAACATAGCAAGCACACAAACACAATAACCTTGCCCTTTTTCAAGAAAAGGCAAAAATAGGTGTGGGTCTAAATCAACCCAATCATGAAATTTATTGACCCCTCCCTTTTTTCTTTTACAAATGTATTTTGTGTTTCCCAAAGCCTGAAGTCGACCCAAATTGTTACTAGTCTGACACAAGATGAAGACAACTCAAACACTTTTTATCCCTAAGGTCAAATGGCCAGTTGTGATATTTTTAGCCCACATCTTGATATTTCTTTGACTTTGGTACTACACACCTTATGAATCCCGCCATGATAGGTAAGGATGTGATATACTAAGTCTTGCACTAGTATAATAGATAGATGATCCCTATGATGGGGGAGTCACCACTTTCATCAAGGTACAAGTAGCCTTTCAAAAAGCCCTATTTCTACTCAAGGAAATATTTATGGTGAGTATCATGGGAGTAAAACCATCTATGCTCTTGCACTGAATTTTTCACAAACATCCTCAATCAATAGACTAGGTAGGCTTCTATAATAAAAGGTGTCTAGTAATGTTTGATGTCTTTAGACGTAAGTTCATTCTGCAGTGACTTACTTAAGAGCCTTGTAACTTGTGGTGGGGCCCATATGTCCTTTCGGCAAGTTACACTGTAGGAATAACTACACCCAAGGATAAAAATTTCTCTCTCACCTGATTTCTATAGCAGCTCGAAGGATTTACCGCGCAAGGTCATTCCCAAGAGTGATGTGTCTGTTGACATACCTCTCTTAAAAATAAAAAAATTCGAGCGTTACTAACACTTTTCTCTTGCACCGAGGACCACAAGAGCCAAGGGAGAGGATAATGTGTTAGAAATGGAAACACTCTACAGATTTTGCACAAGTGGGCCAAACACTGAAAACAGATGTTCTTTTTAATTGGTTTATCGCAATGTGATCTATATGCTATTTGGAGATTTTGCTCCAACAACCATGGTGTTCTTTTAACCTCACAAAGCAATTTGTTTTCTAACTAGGAAATTGAAAAATCTTGGTCAATCAAATTTAAAAGCATGTTGCTCAAAGTAAAAGCGATTTTGCAAACAAAAATGGACAAGTTGATTGTTCTTTTTAACTTGCAAAAAATAAAAATAAAAAGTTGATTGTGAATTTTATCCTTGCAAGAAATGAAAGTTTGTTTGTTTGTTTTTAAACCCAAAATGAAAAGTTTGTTCCTAATCTTGCAAGAAAACAAAGTTTGTTTGTGTGTTTTTGTGGTTCTTTTTAACTTTGCTAAATGAAATTCTTTTTAAGCCCCAAACCGAAAATTTTGTTGATTTTTTATCCAAAATGAAAGATGAAGTTATTTTTAAACCAAAAGGGAAAGTGAATACTTTTTAAATCGAACTTTAAAAGAAAAGATTAGAAAGAAAAAGACAATAAACTTCCTAATTCCTAACTCCTCGAATCCTACAAAACAAGAAGTTAGCAAAACTTGCATAACAAAAAAATAGTTAGTGAAATGAAGGTTTTTGGTGGGCTTCTACAAGCCTAAAATTTTAATTTTTCGGTTACACAATATTTTTTTTCAACTCGCTGTTACAAAAGTGCTATTCTGTGTAAACACAGAAGCGTTACTTTAATACAAACACACTGAAAGACTGACAAAGGTGCTAAAATAACACCAACAACGCTACAAGATGGACAAAAGCGCTAATAAAAACTGTCAAACAGAATAAAAATTATGTCAGATAGAGAGAGAAAATACACTAAAAGAGTAACAATAGCGCTATTTAACCAACAATAGCACTATAACTAGGACAAAGGCGCTGATTTTGAATCAAATGCACTAAAAATCAGACCAAAGCGCTAAATCTTCAGCTATTGAAGGCGCTAAAACACGTGTCAATAGCGCTAAAGCGCAAGCTGTGTGTGGCAATTTTGGGAATTTTCACAAAAAAGTTAGTTTTTTATCAGAAGGTTGCATGTTCGATTCATGTTGGGTTATCCAAATGATGCACTGCATAAAGGATGTGAGAAACACAAGATTCAAATGTTAGTGTTGTTAGTGTCAATAAAAAATGAAAGATGAAAGAAACTACAATCCTAAGCATGAATATCAAGAGAGATATTAAACAGATTATAGAAAGCACACAAAAATGGAGGAAAGACACTAAACCTTCCCAAATGCTCTCCAACATGCTCATAGGTGCTTCTCCCTTGTTCCTCTCCTCTCCAAGTTCCACATGAGTGTAGCCCTCAACTTTTTGCACTATTATGGATGTCTTATGGAGATTCAAGATTATGAAAATGACTAATCATGCAAATGCAACAAGCTAAATATGAGAAAGCCTAATTAATCTATGTTAATTTTACCCAAAATAACAAAGAAAAGCGCTTCTAAATTCTTTCACAAATTTGGTATAAGTTTGATGCATATAAGATTTCTAGATCTTGATTAAGAAGGAATGGGCTCTATTTATAGAAAAAATGGAGCAATGGATGGTTGAGACATGTGAGGGCTTTCAACCCAATCCCAGGATGACAAATGTCAACATGAGATGGCTAGAGAGGAGAGGGAAGAAGCATTAAATGCCTGAGATGACATGAAGGTTACCTTGGGAGGTAAGGTTAGGCTTGAGTTGAATGAATAAAGCCTTTATCCAATGGATAAACTATTGTGCAAGAGTTAGTGGGGATAACAATGGTCAAAGCAATGAATGCTTGAAGAGACCCATGAGTTAAATTAGGGTTGAGTTAGAGGGAAAGTCTCTGACCATGTGGGTGAGTTGAGTTTAACAATTAATGGTTTGGAAGACTTTGGGGGTTAACTTGTTGAAGACATAAAGCTTGTAATGCCCTTCAAAGACTTTGAGGCTTTGAGAAGTGACTTCAAGTTGCTTAGGAATGTGACAACAATTAGGGGATGGGATTAGGCTAATTAGAAAAGGTTTAGAAGAATCTAGAATGGGTTTAGGATGCAAGTGGGTTTGGTGGGTGAGAGAAAATAGGATTTTAATTAAAATAAAATTACTTTATTTCAACTAAATAGGTGCAACTTGCATTTGTAGGAGAATGCAAGTGGAGGGGTAGTTTAGGGATTTAAATAAATATTTAATTATTTATTTAAGTGAGGAAAGGGGGTTAAATTAAATAAATGTACTTTATTCATTTAATTGATTTAGAGTGTGGTTTAATGAATTAATTTAAATAAATTAAATAATTTATTTAATTAATAGGAGAAGAGGTTGAGGATGAATTAATTAAACATTAATTTAATTAATTGATTATTGATAGTTAAATAATCAAATAAATAGTAAATATTCATTTAATGAAGTAGACGAATTTATGTGACTACATGGAGTTATATGCTAAAATGTTGATTGATGCTCCTTTGGATGATAAGGTTGAACACTTTGGCACTGCACAGGAAAAGGCTTTTGAAGTTAAGACAAGTTTCAATTAGAAAAGAAGAGAAAAGAAGATAGACAAAATGTCTACATTTGTTCAGGATGTAATGCACAGGATAAATACAGAACTAGGTTCTGGATCTAAACTGGTAGATCAACTGGCAACAACAAGTGCTCCTGAGGTGAAGAAGCCTGGGAATTTCATTTCTTCTCACTTCTAATTCTGATCCAGAGGATAATCAATCTCTTGCATTCAGAAGGGTACAAAGGAAGAAAACTAACAAGCCTTCGGTAGAGGAGAAGAAGGTGAAACCTAGGAGGAACCTAGTTAGAAAGGTAACAACTATGAAACCATACCTCCGAAAAGGAAACCTACTCAGAAGAGGCAGCCTACTCTGTCCACTCCTGCAACTCCTAGCAAGAAGAAAAAGAGTGATGAAGCGACTGAATCTTGTAAAATAACTTGTGCTGAGTTAATTGATGAGATAACTAAAGATGGAATGTTGAAAAATGTGTCAAAATTCTATGAAGATTTAGAAGATAATGAGAAAAATGAAATAGAGGAAGCAACTTTGTTATATCTAGACATATATAAGAAGGCTTTGGTAGAGATTTTGAATGAAATTCCTTTATCATTGTACAATAAGTTAGATGCAAGGAGATTAGATGCAATTAGGAGGGACAAAGAGATCAAAGAAGTTGAACTTTTGAATATGTGTGGCTCTATAAGTAATGAGGAAATGAAAAGATAAATAGATGTTGCTAATAGAATAGTCTTTAGTAGCAAAAGCCGACAAAGAGGCCTAATGATGGGTAGAGTCAATGAGATAATAAATGAGACCAGAGATGGTTGGACCAAATTATTCCAAAAGAATCCTAATTTTCTCACCTCTCAAGAAGAATTTTCTAAGGCTACAACTCCCACCATTCCAGACAAATTTAAAGGGAAAGGAATTTTGGGAAGTTCAGTTCAATTTTTGAGTGAATTGGCAGTTAAACCCATAACTATTGAGAGTGTACAGACTAAACTGACAGAGACTACATTTGTACAGTCTGGGCAAGGTAATATAGGTAATGCACAGGTTACATATAATATTGCGGATAATACTCCATCGACAGTAACTGATATTGCACCAAGTGGGGAAGCCACTGGTGCATTAGAGGAGGATAAAATAGATTCACGGGCAAAGGATAAGGAAGTAAAGGAAAATGAGTCTGGATCGACAGTAGTTTCCCCAGCAAAACCTTTGGCAATTGACACTTCTCAAGTTGAGAAGAAATCAATTATAAAGATGAGTCCCACAGAGCTAATGATGATGGCTACTCAAAAACTAATGAAGGAGGGATCTATAGACAAATGAATAATAGATCAATCAATAACAACGTTGCATAGATTGATTCCTGATTGTTTGATTGAAAATGAAGCAAGCTCTTCCGGCAAGCTTAAGGTACTAACAAAGCATATATCTAAAAACTTCTAGTCATTGCAGAAAATTTCAGACAAGAAAGCACTTGAAAGATTTACTCTAGCCAAGAAAGCAAATTTTGACTAGATTATTGAGACAGAGAAGAGGAAGGTCGAAGAGAAACTTGTACTCATTGAAAATTCTTTGAAACAATGTACTAACATCTATAGGGTCTATTGTAACATACAAATTCTTACAGCTAATGTAGATTAGAGGTTAAAGGAATTACATGAAAATATAGCTAATATTGTTAATTATTTTGATGGACTAACTTCACTTAGAACTTTCATTGATGGACAAATTTTGACTTTGGAGAACCAAGTTTTTTCTTTTGAACAGGAAAGAGACAAGATCATTTGAGAGAAAGGAGTCTTAGAGGTTTGGTGAGTCCAAGATTGGATTCACTCGGTTTACATACGAGGGAATGTATGGATATGCTTGTGAGGCCCACACTAGCATAAGTCATTGAGAAAGAAACACTAGCACATTTACTAACTGGACTTGTATCCATATCTGAAACATTCAAAACCGGCTGGGCATTTTGAGATTGGTCAAGCTCTGATAAAGTAATCTGTGATTATTCTTTAATTCTTTCACCGGTCTTTGGAATTGATGCCAAAGGGGGAGTATATGTGTGTGAAAAAAAAAGATGTATGTAATCCTAAAGGGAGGATAGGAAGAGTATATTGCTAACAGGGTCAATCAGCTCAAGGGAAGCATGATTCATTTTTTAGTTGAACCGACAGGGAATCCATTTTTCACATGAGTGTTGCCATCAATGCCAAAGGGGGAGGTTGTTGGCAATTGACACTCATTGGAATCATATGTTGTCATTGATGAAAACAAGATTCTATTGAAGGCATATACCAGACATACCGACATTTGGAGGCATACACCAACAAATACCAACATTGAGTATTCAGGGTCATCACCGACACCGGCACTGACATTGACATCCAACATTTCAGTGAAGCCAACATCAGTTTGGATCGGAAAGGTTTAATTGTAAAATCATTTTGTATTGGGCCGACATTGTATATCTTTTGTATTGTAAGTTGAAATAAGGCATATTGTTTGTAAGGGTATATAAGTCAATCTGTTAGGTCATTTTGATATGATAGTGACATAGGAGAATAATAGCAGAACTATGTGATGTGAAGGATATGTATGTAGATCATTTGAATGCAAATGTAATATCATGCTATGATCAATAGATATCGGTAGAACACTGATTCACCCCCCCTCTCAGTGTTCTTGGGTTCATTGTATTCCAACACTCAACCCTTAAACCAAGACACCTCACAACCCCAAGCCCTTTTCCAATAAGACCTTTTTCTCAAATGGTGGAATTTATCATGTGTGGGTGTTTGAACATGTTTTACATGGTATTTTCATTGAACTTGACCTCTTTTGGCATTATTTACAAGTCCTTTGTGCCTTTTGTCCTTAGGGACCTAGGAAATAGGGCTACAAGCAATTAGGCCTCCATTTGGAATTTTCCCACTTTATCTACCAAACTATCTTAAAAACCCCCTAAACAAATTTTATATTCAAATACCCTTTTGGGCACTCTAACAGATTTCAAACTTTTGCATCTGGGATTTGAGTGAAAATGTTCACACCCTATGGTGCCTATTTTGGTCTAATTAGCCGGTATAGGGTTTTAGGTCTCAAAATCTTCACCACTCAAAAGGAAATGAAGTCAGGGCTCTTGGAGAGGATCTGCACATGTCTAAGGGTCCCCTCCATGCAAGTTTTGACCATCATTGTGTCCACTATCCCAAAGATTCAATCAATCCTTCATTGCACAGACTTGCCACATGGAAAATGTCAAGTCTAGGGCATTACTCCTTAGTACAAGGTGAGATCTTCTGCTCCCCAAACCAAGAAAATCATCTAGTATACATGGTAATCCAACATCCCCAGGGTTTTAGACCTTTCCCATTGAGAAATGTTGAATGGTGGCCCCTTTTGCTTTAAAACCCTGATTTTTGGGATTTTTACTAGGCGGCGAGAAAGAAAATTCAATTACTCCTCAAATAGAGAACTTCAAGACATCAAACCTACATCAAATGAAAGGTGATTCACTGCAACAACCAATTCAAGACATTAGCCCTTCCGGAAGTCCGTACAAATCCGTACCAAAGCTAAGAACACAAGAAAAAGCAGTAAAAATGACAGTTTTAGATTGGTAGGAAGCATAAATTTCATTCAAAATCTCAATCTAACCTTTGGGAATCGTTCCTCAGGCTTAAATAAGGCCAAGGAATCTTTCCAACAACTTCCCAACATACAACCACAACTCATAAATTTGCAAAATTGCCTGTGACAACATAGCAACTTTTGACAAATTATGACATCACACTTGCCTTCATATCAAAGGTTACAATGTGGACACACAACATCTCTAGAACCCCTAGACACCAAAAACATAAATAAAATGCCCATACAAGACTTGTGACCAAGTATACAACTTTGGAGCCTTAGGGATTATTACATAGCATTGCTAGCATTGGACCTACCATATCCATTTAGGATCTACACAAGACACCTTCAAGGCAACACATCAGGTTGCTTTCAAACACATGCTCTACCACACCTTTGAGTGCCCCTGCACCACTCCCTCTTGGAGGTGAAAAACCCAGCTATAATCTTAGATCTTATTATGCAATAATCAATAAGTATCTTTACAAATCGACTTCAACACTTGAATCATTTAGAGTCAGCAGGTTATACACAGTAGCAGTATTATGTCTCTAAACTAGGGTATGCCCAACAATGAAAGACTTATCTGCAAAATGTTGATCACTTATTTGCAGATCAAGAGAAGATGTTCACTGCCTCAAGGAAGTTCGCTATCTCTTGAATGGAGCTCATTGTCCTTAAAGTGAAGTTTGATGTCTCCAAAAGCAGTTCATTGTCTTTGTAAGATGATTCGCTGCCCTTAGGTGTAATAACCGACCTTAGGTGATAGTTCGCTAAATACTGTTGAAGAAGATTATTGAATGAAGAAGGTATTTGCTAAGTGTAGAATGAATTCGCTGAATTGTGTGTCCTTGAATGACAATTCATCTCCTTTATATAGGAGGTAGACACTTATTACAAAATGACAGCCGGGAACCTATAGAAATAAAAAATAATGATATAATGCTTTCAATCCCACACATTACAAGTTACATATTCCATATAGGGCGTGACTAAGGCCAAAGGCCGATTAGTCACATAAATGTGCTAGGTCGACCCTAGAAAGGGTCTGACCTAGCTATATAACATCAGCAGGTTTAGTACAATTCTACTCAAGTTTCTTAAACTAATTATTAGACCCCATTTGGTAATGCCATGACCCTAATAAAATTAAGATAATTAATATGTAAATTGAGATATTATTTGTTCGAAGATTCGCTATTAGTGTTGGTGTTGTAAGGGTTAAGGAGTGAAAATGTATAAGTGCTTTTACATGAATGCTTTTTTGTAAAATAACATATTTGTCATAGTTCGTTTAGGTTTCAGTTATCGAGACTTAGATGCAAGTGTAAGACAATACCCTTTGTTGATGGAGATTCTTAAATAACATTTAGCTCAATAGTCAAAGATAAATTTTGATCATAATAAGATAATTATTTACTAATTTTGAAGAGTAATGATAAAATATAAGACTAGAATTGAGAGTTCAACTTCCCAAAAGTACAATATTAATAATAGATTGATAATAAATATATTTTTCCATTGTCCAATCCAAGATTCACATGATCGGACGATTCCATCCATATAAACCAAAAAATATAAAATATTAATTTTGTTCCATTTGAGTCAACGCATTTCCCGATTTTTATTATTGAAAAAAACAAAAAGTTGCATAACCTGATATTGCCATCCATGACGATCACGATAGATTTTCCTTTTTAATTATAAATAGTAAACGTCTCGTACATTTTTACACACAACAAATATTGTGTAGCACGCCTATTATGACTCTGGGTCATCACGTCTCAGTCGGTGAATTTTTTTTTAATTTGATCTCACATCGTACAGCCATATCTATGCATGCCATTACAAAAAACAACAAACACAGACTTCTGACATCTCTTTCTTCCTACCCACAGGAGTTCTCCATAGAAAGAATAATAAAAACAGTGAACCAGCAGTAACGAGTTCAGAATAGCAAGAAAGCGATGGAATCTCCATAGAAACTATAAACAGGGAAATCCTTACATTGTGGAATATCCATAGTACTGATTTAATAGGTTAGATTAGAGGCTAGTAGATATGATGTGGGAGACGGGGTATGGTTATTGTCTGTAAATCTGTAGCCTTCTTTAAAGCAAGTCCAAACTCGTCGCTCATGCTCATCTCTTCACAACTCATCCCATCCGGAAGTATCCATTCAAACGAATGGAGTAAAGAAGCCAAAACCGAATGAATCATACGGCTCGCTAATGGAAGCCCCGGAAAAATTCTTCTCCCCGCTCCAAATGGAATGAGCTCAAAGTTTTGTCCATTGTATTCTATCTTCTTACTCTCGCCCTCGAAAAATCTCTCGGGCATAAATTCCACTGGATTCTTCCAGATTGAAGGGTCCCTCCCAATGGCCCACACGTTCACCATCACCTCGCTGTCTTTGGGTATCACAAATCCATCGATCTCGAAGGAGCTTCCGGCTTTGCGGGGTAACAGCAGAGGACTCGCCGGATGCATTCGGAATACTTCTTTCACAGCTGCATGGAGATATGGCAGACGATCTAAGTCGGATTCTTCAACTCTTTGCTTGCAACCAACGACTTCATCCAGTTCTTCTCGGACTTTGCTTAATTTATTTGGATTGTGAATGAATTCTGCCATGACCCATTCTATTTTTGTAGTTGATGTTTTAGTACCTGCAAGAAATAATTCCTGAAACCAGAGAGCACAATTACAGATCGAGAAAATACCGGAGACTTATAAACCAGTAATTTTTTCAAAATATTTTCAGTTCTACTTACAGTGATCAGGGCTCGAATACCAGATAAAGTGAAATCTTCACTTCTAAAACCCAGCAGAACATCCAGAAAATCCTTCTCAAAGTGGTTACGCTCAATGCTTTGGCTTGTGGTGTCGAGCCTTTTCTATATGAATCCATCGGAAAACTCATACATGGCCTTCAAATGCCTGGCCGTCTCCCGGGACATTCCCTGCGGGTCGAGGTACCGGAGAAACGGAAAAAAAGTCGACCAAATTGGGTATTCCACCGAGCTTCAGTATTTCCCACACGTTATCTATGAGCTCCGCAGAAGCTGGATTGTGCGGATCGAAGACGCTTGTGCCGAAGATCATGTTGCCTAACAAATTCAGAGAGGTGCAGAAAACCGTATGCGCGATATCCACAACTTTTCCCTTGTCCTCGAAAATGAGTCGAGTCATCTTAAATACTTGATCTCTTCTGAGGTGTTGTAGAGATTCGAGTCTTTTGGTGCTGAAAAGTTCAACAGTTGAAATTCGTCGGAGATTGGGCTAGTAAGGACCGTATTCACCCCAAGCTAGAGAGGACTTGTGATGGGAAAGCGACTTGGCTGCTTCAATTACCATCCGCCCGGTAAGGAGGTGGTCTTTGGCCATGGCAGGAGAGGAGGCGACCACTGTTATTTTCATGCCCTGACGCAGAGACATGAGTGGGCGGTATTTGTGAGAGAGGGCATATAGAGATTCGTGAGGCCTTTTTCCTAGCTGAAAGAGGTTTCCCACAATAGGCCAAGCAGGAGGTCCAAGAGGAAGAGGAAGAGAAGGCCTTGTCCTACTGCTCTCCCTTGTCCATAGAAAGAGGAATAATATGAGTGAAGCAGCAGTGAGGAGAAGAGAGGACCATGGAAGCGATGAAATGTCCATACCAACTGTAAATGAGGAGATGCTTCTTTCGTTTGGCTTTCTGGTATACAGTATTTTATAGCCAGATTCCTTATCAGTAGATGTAATGTCGCAGTTATCTAGAACATACCATTCTTTCCAGATTTTATTAAGGATTCATTAATTGTGAGATTAACCAATAAAATAATAGATAACAGTCACAAAAATTTCCGTAATGCTAAAAATTGGATATCTACGTCAATTTTCATTTAACTTTTAAGTCTTTATTTTGAAAATAATCACACCACAGTTCAAATTGGGTAACATCTGTATTGCGAAAAAAATAAAATACATATTTATGTCAATTTTCATTTAACTTTAGGTCTTTTAATTGAATAACAATAACATCACAAAGTTCAAATGGGGCAATATTTTGGAACAAAACACAATAACACAATTACAAAAAGTCAATTATGCAGTGAGAATGGACACAGTGGAGAGCAGGAAAACTCTTATGAGAGAAATACTCAACTTTGAAAATTATTTACTCTAAATGTATTATTTAGCAATGAAACATTACAATATGCTTATAGAGTCTCCATGAAATACTTCAATTCCAAGTTCATCTAATACACCCTTCATGTATCTGAGCATAATGAATAACTATGCAACTAGACATCCCATGCTATAATTCACGTATGCACTCTTTAGGGGAGCTCAATACAAGTGATAGCCAAATTTAGTCAAATCTAGGTGGTAATCACTAGATAGAGATAGGTGCATGAACATGTGCGATAAGTAGATGGATTAAGTGAATGTATAATTGTGTGTATGGATGAATAGATTAGAGTTATGTTTATACAGATACATGTGTTATAGATGGATAAAAGGCTAAGGGGATAAGTCCAACATCATATAAGATTATACCATTTGTCACTTTATATATTTATCTACACCACGTAGTCTTGTATTATGTTAAAACATCATAATTCCAACTCTAATGCATTTGACAAAGAAAATAAAAGTCACATCAAGGTCATTTAGATTCCATTCAATTCTACCCATGTTTCCTAAAACCAATTGTTGAACGCCTTTTGGTAATGCCATGACCGTACTATAATTTGAATAAATGATATATAAATTGAGATATCTTATTCATAGGAGATTATTTATTAGTGTCTCTATTGTAAGGATCTAGAAGTCAAAGTGCTTTTACATCAAATTTTTTAACATAATAGAATATTTACCATAGTTCATTTATGTTTTGTTTATTGAGGCTCAACTAGTTGAAATGACAAATAAAAATGATTTTGAGGTGGATACAAGGTGTAGGAAAATACCTTGGTTGATGTGGATTCTTAAATGATATTTAATTCAATGATCAAAGATAAATTTTGACCAAACAAAATAAGATAATTATTTACCATTTTTAAATAAGACTAATATGTAAGATTACTATTATTTGTTCAAATTTGAAAAATATGATGCTTAAATAAAATATTGATCAATCAAATAAAATAATTTAAAGTTTTTTGATAAACATTTATAATATATCAATTCAAAAACTAAAATCAAATTCAAATTTTTTATTACTACTTTACAAATACCAATACCATACCATTAGTTTATTAAGTGAATGATACACTAACTAAAAATCTACTTAGCCCATAGGCTTCATAAGTGGATTTACGAGACCACAATTGATCGACAAACCTGTCTCACATTCCTTTTTTTTTCGTTAAACTATTTTTAGATCACTGATTATCAAAAATAAAAGTGATGATGTAGGTATTCATTGCCCACTTGAGGATAACCCTAAATGGTGGGAATGATGGCACTGTGCACATAGTTTTGGTGCCCTTTCTTGTGCAGAGTCACATCAACGCTTTCATACATATTTTTTATCTCTTCTTTGCACTAGGTATCTTCTATCATTTTCATTAACACATAATGGACTAAGAAACACATGTTTGGATGTGCAAAGCACAAGTCACAACTGCAACACTCCAAACCCAATTTCCAATTTTTGTCATTCGTGGGTAGCATACCATTAGAGCATTGGAGAACCAATCCACATCACAATTCTTCGATTTTCTTATCGATGAATTCCTTGCACCTATTCATGATGCAAGTGCTAGTATATAAATATATATTTTCATTATCTAATTCAAGATTTCTATCTATTCTAATGTTGATACGCGACATCAAAATACTAATCTCCTTCAATTTTAGTCAAATTCATTTACTGATATTGAAGCCGAGACATTACCGAACGTGATAATACCATCCATTGTCGCTAGTAAATATGATGCGGAAGACGGGATATGGGGATTGCCTCTAAATCTGTGGCTTTCTTTAAACCAACTCCAAACTCCTCGCTCATGTCCATCTCTTCACAACTTATCCCATTCAGAAGTATCCAGTCAAAGGAATGGAGGAAAGAAGCCAAAATTAAATGAATAACCACGTCTCTGTCACTGAATAACAAATTCTATTAATAAAAATTCAAGTTGATCTCATCGAGTATAATTCATTCCCACAACCAAATCTATGTAAAATTTTAACTAAACTTGCACAAGATAATATGATCTAGATGGAAAAGAAACAAAACTTGCAAGTTAAAGAAAAGGAGGGAAAACAAGAATAAAATTGAAAAAATATTGATATTTTTGAATTAATTAGAAAAAAACAAAGCAAACATCACATTTATTCATAAATCATGGATAAAACAGTCTGTAATGGCAACTATCTATAAAAGCGAGAATAAAGAAAGGTTGCAATGTTTGTTATCCAAAAAATACGTTTAAAACAGATTGCTAAAGTTATCTACACAGATTTCTAGAGTCACTATCACTCCATTTTTATACTTTAGAACTATCTCATTGAGGCTTGGATACAAATGATTCATTCAAAGAACTCCATTTGTTAGATGGTCCCCAAGATTTGGTTATTATTAGTCCCAACTGCTTTGTTGCTAACCTAGGGTACTGACATAATAGGTTTGGGAGTTGGACATGATCAAATTGATATTGGTTGACATTTTAGTGGAGAGGGAGTGAGAAAGATGTACAAAGACAGAGAAAGGACAAAACCAAAGAGTGTTTCATGTGTAAAAATATAATCATGTCACTATTTCCAAAGGTTAAAGGAACCCACATGATAAGGCTTCCTAGATTGATCTTATTCACAACCACAACCACAAACGAGAAGTTATTCAAAATTCTTCAAAAAGTGTCTTGTTATTTTGGCATGATTACTAATGTAAAAGGCTTTTAGGATTCAAAAACTACCAAATGGTAGCAAACATCTAGTCTTTTATTTTTTCTAATTTTTCTCTTATAGTTTCTTTCCCTTGCTTCACTCTTCAAAATATTTACTAAGGCCTACCTTTGTGAACTTTTCACCGTAGAAATATACAATAGGAAGTAGACGGAGCATGAAAATGTAACATACACCCTGGTTTGCTACCATTCTTTTTTCCCAAATTTTGCATTGTTTTTACCGTAGGCAATTTGACAAACAATTTGGTAACATCCCTTAGCAAGTTTTTAATATTTTTTCACTATTCTTCCCTTACAGCGAAAAGATATTTGGTTGTTTTGCATGCATGAACAAATGATGCTCATATTGCAATGGCTTTAAGATTACACAAAACTTGTACAAAATATTCAAATCATTGCAATAATCCTAATAAATGACATTACAAGGATGAGATTGATACAAGAATAGCACTAGTAAATCATTAAGATGGTTAATGAGTTTTTGATCTCATCTCTTTTAATAGCAATTAAGATTTAATTTTAGAGATTTGTAGTAGACTTAGTGGACTGTATCATGCAGTTTTCCTTCCAAACAACACACCAAATACGTAAAAGATTGTAGCTTACAATATGGGGCAAAGCATTCACAGAAAAGACTTCTACTAATACCATACATTGAAGATGAATACACCCTTTTTCTTGTGCTAGACCTTTGAAAGGTTCCTCGCCATTGTTTTTTTTTTTTCGCATATGTTTGACAACCTCCATGTTATGACTTGGAGTCTAATTAACCCCTCCACACAGGACCAAATATGCAACAACAGGGCATCTCACCAAGGGACATATCCCTCCTAGAAAAAAACCATTATCATGTCTAGATTATTGTAAATAAACTCCAATGCCCTACCATTTACTTCCCATAAATTGCTCTAAAATTCCAAGCTTGACAAGTATTGATTTTTCTATTTCAACCAGTAAACATGTGGTAGGTGAAATATTGAATGCAAGATGAATGTTATAATTCTTTGAAAGTTGTTTTTGTCTAGCATGAGAATGGAAAGCTTTTTTTTATGGTGTGAGACATTACATGCCCATGGGAGGTTTCTCCCAAATAATAACCTATCAAATAATAAAGCAATAATACCAAATGCACACACCCTAATAAATAGTTATATATAACAACAAAATTATTAACATAAATAAACCAATAAATCTAGTCAAACCTGAGTGAACATTTCTACCTGAGAACAAACTTATTACCAAACTCTAAATTGAATATTGGTTTCATTCCCAAAATAGAAAAGGCTAGCCCTCTCAAATATTAAAATAAAAAAATGTTTTCTTACTCTTTAACAATGCTGAAAACACACAAAAAGGCACATAAGCCCATAATAGAACAGTGGGATCTAAAGCAGTAAATATACAGATCATGTACTTCCATCTTGGAGGAAAATAATTATATAGCTTTCGTAAAGGATGGGGTTGTTGAGTGCCAACACTTCACATCAGCTAAACCCATGAAATAAAATCTACAAGACTCAAGAAAAGCATTTCACACCACCCCCCAAAAAAGAGAGAATAAACCATAGGGTTATAGTTTGCTTAATCTCATTAAGGATGTCATATGAATTGCACCTTTATGCACTTAAGAAGACTACAAATCAAAAGAAACATCAAAATTTGTAGTCTTTATCTACATCCATTTCCCATGCAAATTTGCCCAATAGAGATTTACTGAATATCTGGTAGCAAGAAAAAAGAAGAGGAATTAATAACAGTCCACCTAAATGGAAACCAAACAAGCATTGTACAATATATTCTAAAGCTAAAGAAAAAATATATGAATAAAACAACTACCTTTTCAATGCAAAGGTCATGGCGCTTGCACCAGGCAATTGTGATTCTTGGGTCCAAGTAATTTTTCTCACATGTTTCCAATGCCCGAGTCTTAAAATTATCCTTTCTTCGCATTATTAACTTCGTTTTATCTTTTTTAACCTTATTTTGTTCAATTTTCTTATGAATTTTGCAACATGAGAAGGATTAACATTCTCATACCAAATATTCAAGCACACAAAAAATAGGAATTCATAAATAAAATCATGATTCCACATAAAGGGTGATACTTTTTAGGATTGAATTTCCTCTTTGGCTTCCCTATTACATAATTTAGTGGTTGTTTCCCCTTTTTTGCCTTGCTCAAATCTATTTCAAGCTCCTTTACAAGATCCTATTTTCAATAAATTAGAATGTTAAATATATAAACAAATAATTTGAACAAACTCTAACACTAAGATCTAAGACTCACTATCTCAAGTCTTTCTGTGAATGTAGACCTGGTTGATCTCAATAAATCTATATATTTTTATAAAAAAATAAAAATTTGCAAATTCAATGCAGCATCATTGTGGTAGATATAAGCACAACTACTTGTTTAAGAGGTACAATTCAAAAACTTGAAATATATTATAACATACATTTCAAAATATTGAAAAATAAGTTGTGCATGCCTTTAATATGATGCAATAAAAATAAAGGCATACCCCAAGTTCTGTCATTTTTCTCGATAATCTATCCATTTGAGCATTTTGTGACTTCGACTCAGAGTGTTGATGGTTACAGAGAATTGCAACCTAAACAAGAACCCAAACATTTAAGAACCATTAGATCTAAGGCTTCTCATAAAACAAACCATATATACGAAGTCTAGTGTAAATGTTCAAAGAAATAGTCAACAACAAGAATCTAGAAATTGTGAATTGTGAATGTGCACTTGTCTCTTTGTTTGCTTGTTGATAGCCAACAATATTTTTCTATTGTACCACTACCAGTTATGTCTTGAAGCTTTGGAAGGACATGAAAAAAAAAGACAAAATAATTATAAGAATCATTACATTGTGCTTAAAATTAAATCACTCCATAAGGTATACATTAAATTGAAGGATATTTCGCAAATGAATCCCATAAGAAAGGAATCAAAGCAATCCTAAGTCATATGATTCAAGTATAAATATAGAAAAGATGAACGCTGAGAAAAAAACCAATTGCTAGGTACCACAGATCAATGCACTTCAAAAGGGACTAGACTCAAGTTCTGTGATTTTGCAAGAATTTGGAAACAATTCTATAAAGGCTTGATGCTGTGATCTCAAAAATTTAAATAACATGTAGTGCAAGAGTGACTCCATTTAGTGAAAATATATAGTCCATATCTATACGATATACAAAACAATGCACTTTGTTAGTGCACATTTAGTTGATGAATGGTGAAGTATTTGTAGACAAAAAAATACATTTAACATGCAGCTAAAGTACTAGCACATGCCAAACCATTGACCAGGATATGGTTTGTGACCTAGTAATTGAAACATGGGGCAGCAGTCATGCAAATTACTGAAGTTCAAACACCAGAGGCCATAGGGCTCTTGTTTGACTCTAGGAGTTTTGGGAATGTTAATGTAATTAAATTTGATATTCATGTACATACTTACATCTGATCTATGTGTCCACTGGGGAGAACCATCTTAAGGAATGTAACACATACTAGTTTGTCCAATGTGATGGAGGAATTATATGTTCTAAAGACTTTTTCTATGAGGCTAGGCATTATTTTCTTGAGATAAACATTCAGTATATTTGGATCCAACCCATCAAAAAAAAAATAGCCATCATATTTACCTTAAGCATACAAGTACAATTTATAATAAATATAATAAAATTGGTTTAGCTCATGTATGATGCATTGTACAATGCAATTTAGCTTTTAACTAAAGCATAGATACCATTTTTAAATTATCGATAGTGATGTAGACTCATTCATCAATCTCAACCATATAGAAGTATCCGATGGAATCTTTACCTAGGAAGTCAAGCTGAAAGAAAAGGCCTTATCCATCGAAAGCTTTAGAAAAGAAACAACTTGTCTATTTTATTTGTTGCTTGTGAGATTGCTGGTAACCAATCTTAAAGCATGAGACATAAAAATTATAGTTATCATGTCAGTTGGAGAAACTTTGGAGGAAGTAATTTCACACTTTCTACGTTCAGTGTACAACAACTAAATTTATCAGCCTCATCATCATCCTATAATTCAATAAAATAATAATAATTGTAGTGTCATAAACTATACACCCTTGCTAGTGTCGTACAATTTCACACTTAGTTTAACACCCACCTTAGTGTGTTTGCATCTTGCATTATTATTTCCCTTTAAGAATTTAACTAATTAATTAAATTAAATCTAAAATCCTATTTCATCACTTCATGCATCATAAAATTGGGCCCTTTACCCTAAGTGTGCCCCTTTTTATTTTATTCCCTCAATAAATCATTTAATCATAAACCCTAATTATGTCCTATTTAGACCTTTAAGGCTCGATTTTGCATATCAAAACACCTCGAAATTAGTTGTAACTTTGGGATTCACTCTAATATCATCACATCTAATGGCCCTGAAAATTTGGTGAAAAGTTGGCTAGACCATGGCAGGAATGCACATGGTCCTCAGTTTTTTCCTGAAAATTTGGGAGCACAATTCTATGATATTATAATGCATAACCCCAAAATATTGGTGGGAAATTCAATTCCTAGGTTGGCTGAATGGTAGAATTAAGTTAACATTTAGATCTAGGGTTCCATATATAAGAGCTCTCTTTCTTCATTTGAAAGCAACAAAGATGGATCTAATCTAAGGGAGTTTTCAGCAAAGCAAGCATAAGGAGCCTTCTATGTAGTGAAAGAGACTCCTATGTGGAGTTTTCAACAAAATTCAACAACATTCATCAAGAATTAGTCAATCATTCATCATCAATTAGGAGCCTTGAAGACATTGAAGAATAATATGAGATCTAGTGGCAATATCTCTCCCTTGGGGATTGGTATGATTTCATGTTATTTTCATGTCTCTGTATGAGCTTCCTTACATCAATTTGCATATTTACATTTATGCTTTAGATAATTTAGCATATTTGGTTTTAATAATTTTTATTTAAATTCACATTTACATTTAGGGTTTACTCTCATGTGTAGGGTAGCTCTAGTTTCTTTCATTTTAGGATCTTGCATACACACAAGGTTCTAAAACACACATTTTTAGTAAATTATCGGCTATTTGTGGAGGTGGAAATCACTAAAATAGGGGTTTGACTAACTAAAAACCCCATATAGCCACCCAAACCTTCCCTTTTCAGTTGCAGGTGCAGAAACAGGTATCTGGATGGAATTTCAGATCCGAAAAAGGCATCAAAACCACTCAGAAGTCTCAAAAGTGTAGAAATATGTCAAGGAAAGGGGCATGACACCCTGTTCCTACCTAGGATAAGGGCGTGGTGCCTTCATCCCTCTATTTTTTAGATAAATTTAATAGGTTGCAGACTTGGGACCTCTTGTTTGCAGTGTCTCAGTTACAGCTCTTTGTCAGTCAATCAAGGACACTGGCATGGCACCCTGGTCCTCATGGTCAGTTTTGTTCAATTTGAAGCATCAGGTACACATCCAAAATCCTCCCCCTTTCACGTTTTTAGTATCTTAGTTTCAGATCTACAAGTTTGTTCAATTTCAAGTTTATTTGTGCTTCATTCTTTATCTCCTAATCTAGTTGATCATTCAAACCCTAGTTTTTCTCATCATTTGCAACAAGAGGAATAGAAACCCTAAGAGATAAATATTGGCTCTCTCTTTCTCACAAGAAGTAGCCAAAGTGATTTATCTCCCTAGGCTCTTTCGTATTCCCAATTTGTTGGCAAAAGTGGGATTAGGTCCTAGTCACCCGGTCTTTCTTTTCCCACCACCACATTTTGGTGAACCTGACGTGAATCCAACCTTCTTTAATTCTGATTTATGTTCTCATAACTGAGTTTTTTTTCTATTTCAAATTCAAATTTACATTTAGAAGTTTCAATTCCTTGCAAGTTTCAAAATCTAGAGGTTAATTTAGTTGAAACCCTAATTTTTCATTTCAAAATTGAACTTGTAGATAGCTTAATTTGGATCATTAATTTCAGATCTGATTTTCAAACACATTTCACTCATAAATTACATTTTCTAAATCAACATTTAGAGTGCTTTCATCGGTTAAAATTGAACATTTCCTTCTATTTTGCATATGTTATCATTTGAAAGAGGAAATTTTTGTCATGATGCATTCATTTCCTAGATGTGATAATGGGTTAGCTTCCCTTGTTTCAATGTTTCCATCTCTTAAAGAACCTCCTCCTATCTATGACAACATTTTAGTACCTAAAATATTTGTTACCAATCCCTTCAAAACTCTCCCATGCTCTAAGGATGAAGATTTGAAGAGTGATCTTGACAATTCTCCTAAAATGTGCCCTTCTCATCTAGCTATCTTAGAGGAAGAGGATGTTATCATAAACACTTTTCTTAATTTTACTTTACCTTCTTTACATGATGTCTCTCTAAGTGAAAAGGTATTGATGGATATTGACTTATCTTCTCCTAAATTTGGTCTTACAAATGGGGGCATGTTAGTACAACAAGAGGTTATGAATAGTCCTTCCAAAGATCTCCTTCCTAAGCACGAATCTTTGGAGAAATATTTGCATCTCCTTCCTAAAGAATACTCCCCTCATGATGTTAATTTTGTGCTATAATATGGTATTGTCCCTACTTTTTCTAGTAATGGCATTTCCTCTTTTGATTTCAACAAAACTCCCACTAGAGATGAAACATTAATGAGAAATGCTTGCCCTTCTCCCAAAGTTTGTCTTACCCCTAAAGATGCCTTATAGAAAGGAGATGAAATCATAATAAACTTCCTTAATGATCTCTCTCCTAAAGATCCTATTGAAGACATTTTGAGGAAAACAGATGATTTAAACACATGTGGTGATGCTCTTCTTCATAAGGATGAAGAATTAATGAACAATGTTATCCCTTCTCCTAAAATTGGCAATAGCAATAAGGATATCTTTGTGCAGGATATTTCTAATACTTTTTCTAATGACCTCACTATTTGGGATGAACCATTAGAAGAAGGTGTTGATTATTCTTTACCCCATGAGAGAACCCTAGCCAAAGGAGATATAATCATGATTGATGAATCCCTTGATATAATCTCACCATCCATGAATCTCAATCATTCTCCCTCTAAAAATAAATCATCTCCCTTTCCTCAACTTGGTTCTACTCATAAGGATACCCTAGTTCAAGATAAGATTGTTGACATCTCTTTCAAAGATCTCCCTCTCAAAGGTGAGACTTTAAAGAGTAACGTTGATCCTTTTCCTAGAGAGTTTATTCCCCATGTATATACTTTGGTGATAAAGGATGATATGACCTTTCCTAAAACATCAATGCCTACCCCTAGTCTCCCTCCTAAAATTGGTCTTATCCATGATAACATTTTAGTGCAAGAAGAGACTAGCAACAATTATTCCAACAATCTTGTTCATTCTTCTTCTAAGGACACCTTTGATATTCCTAAACCATCCTCAATCAATTTGATACATGTGAATGAAAGACCTAATAAACCCCTCTTCATAGGTCAAGGTACTTGTCCTTCTCAAAATTCCCCATGTAAGCCTATCTTAGTGGGTCAAGGTGGTTATGCTAATGATTCTTTTTGCACTCCTACAAAACCTATTATTACTGTACAAGAAGGTTATCCTACTAAGAGCCCTTATGAGTATGCTAAGAAAATTATTGGAGAGAGTTATCATGTGGTTTCTCATATCTACAACACAAGAACCAATAGGAAACCTAGTCCTCCTCCAGTTATCCCAAATTCATTTCCTCCCTCTCAACCTATTCTTCCACAAGAACCTCGCATATCAAATCTTAGCAAGGAGTATGATTTTATTGAACAACTTAAGGCCACTCCTACTAAGATTTCTATTTGGGATTTGGTTCAAATTTCACCTTCTTATCATAGGATGTTACAAGATGCTTTAAAAAACTTAGATGTCCCACCTGCAGTGACCTAATAGCATGTCCGCTTTGATTGATCCTACAAACAAATCCAAAGCTCAAATTATATTCACACAAGATTAGTTACCTTCTCCTCAAATCCAAAATCAACATGCTCCTCTTATAATTGTGGTTATTATCCATGGTAGTGCTATAAGGAGAACCCTTGTGAACAATGGATCTGCCCTTAATGTTTATGGTGTGGACTTATTCAATAAGATTAAAGTGGATAGTGCTCTCATCGAACCTTCTTCTCTTACTATTTTAGGTTCTGATAATGTGGCTAAAAAATGTCTAGGTGTCATAATCTTTCCTATTAAGGTAGGTCCCGTTGTGTTACCTACACCCATTTATTCTATGCCTGGTAATTTGACATACAACTTTCTATTAGGGAGACCTTGGATTCATAGCATGCAAGTTGTCCCCTCAAC